>NC_088238.1:28252458-28613708 GCF_036934945.1 Oncorhynchus masou masou
AGCCCCATTCCCAGGTATATAGAGCATGCAGAGCGGTGCAGTACTCCTGTGGTTCTAGCTAGGCGTTCCGCTCGGTGCCTGCTGATAGCAGTGATAATTAGACAGTGTGGCATCTATAATAAGACTCAATGCCATAGAGCTCTGTAGGGAGCAGAAGCACTGGATTACACTGTGGTAGGATGTAGGGCAGGGCGTCAGAGACTAGACTTTGATTATGAGCCACCAAAATAGGTGTGTGTGTGTGTGTGTGTATCTCTACCTATCCATGTGTGTGCTTGCGTGCTTTCTGTGTGTGTGTGTGTGTGTGTGTGTGTATGTGTGGGTGTGGGTGTGCTGCTTTATGGCTTACTTAAGAGAGATACTGTTCCACTGTTGGGGTCAGGATAAACGCAGTGTGCTGATTCCCCAGGTGTGACCCGTTCTGAACACCACCTATTCCCTGACCACCCAGCCCCAGAATTACAGCTCAACCCACCTGACGCTACACAGGCAGAACCCTGCTCTTACCGTCTGATGCCATGGAGACTTGATTACTCTTCACTTGGGTTGTTGTGGGCTAAAGTCTGGAATTGCTCCGAAGTTTTAGAGAAAAATATATACTTTTTTCTTTCTGTTCGTATTTAAATGTCAGCATTATTATCATGATTATGATGAATTATTATGTGATTGTGATCACCATTACACTGTCACCTGCATCAATCTATCTGTCTGTCTGTCTCTCTCTTTCGTTGTTTCAACACAAGCCTGGAGAAGATAGACACCGTTCTATATAAAAGGGAGGTGACAAACATGACCAAATGACATGTCTATGTGGGCGGTGAAGTGCTTCATCTGTGAAGTTGAGATCTAGATGTTTTTGTGGGGCAGTCATGTCAATATAATAATGCATCCAGAAGAATGTTCAGCACATGTAGGAGCCATACTACACTGAACAAAAATATAAACGCAACATGTAAAGTGTTGATACCATGTTTCATGAGATGAAATAAAAGATCCCCGAAATGTTCCTGATTAAACAGCATGATCATTACACAGGTGAACCTTGTGCTGGGGACAATAAAAGGCCACCCTAAAACGTGCAGTCTTGTCACACAACACAATGCAACAACTGTTGAGTGAGCGTGCAATTGGCATGCTGACTGCAGGAATGTCCATCAGAGCTGTTGCCAGAAAATTTAATGTCAGGGTGATGTCGTTTTAGCAATTTTGACAGTACGTCCAACCGGCCTCACAACCGCAGACCACGTGTATGGCATCGTGTCGTGGCATCATGCTGATGTCAATGTTGTGAACAGAGTGTCCCATGATGGTGGTGGGGTTATGGTATGAGCAGGTATAACCTACAAAGAACAAACACATTTTATCGATGGCAATTTTAATGCACAGAGATACTGTGATGAGATCCTGAGGCCCATAGTCGTGCCATTCACAGCTCTGGGGAAGAGTACCAGAACATTTCTGCAGATCCCCAAGAACACAGTGGCCTCCATCACAATTAAATGACAGAAGTTTGGAACCACCAAGACTCTTCCTAGAGCTGGCCGCCCAGCCAAACCGAACAATCAGGGGCAGAAGGGCCTTGGTCAGAGAGGTGACCAAGAACCCGATGGTCACTCTGACAGAGCTCTGAAGTTCTTCTGTGGAGATGGTAGAACCTTCCAGAAGGAAAACCATCTCTGCAACACTTCACCAATCAGGCCTTTATGGTAGAGTGGCCAGACGAAAGCCACTCCTCAGTAAAAGGCACATGACAGCCCGCTTGGAGTTTGCCAAAAGGCATCTAAAGACTCTCAGACCATGAGAAACAAGATTCTCTGGTCTGATGAAACCAAGATTGAACTATTTGGCCTGATTGCCAGGCGTCACTTCTGGAGGAAACCTGGCACTATCACTTCGGTGAATCATGGTCGTGGTAGCATCATGCCGTGGGGATGTTTTTCAGCGGCAGGGACAGGGAGACTAGTCAGGATCGAGGTAAAGATGAACAGAGCAAAGTACAGACAGATTCTTGATGAAAACCTGCTCTAGAGCACTCAGGACCTCAGACCTTCCAACAGGACAATGACCCTAAGCACACAGCCAAGACAACGCAGGAGTGGCTTCGGGACAAGTCTCTGAATGTCCTTGAGTGGCCCAGCCAGAGCCCGGACTTGAACCCTATCAAAGCTTTATGGAGAGACCTGAATCAAAAGGGTTCTACCTGGAACCAACAAGGGTTCTTCAAGGGACAGCTGAAGAACCCTTTTAGGTTTTTAAGAGTGTGCATCACAGCTCAGGTCAGTCACACGTGTGTGTGTGTATGAGTGTGTGTCTCTGGTCACTCTCTGATGAGTCATCTCTGCAGAGCGTGGTGAGTCTCAGAGGAACAGCTGTGGCTGGTAATGAGTGATACACACACACATATGATGAAGTACCAGTCACAGCTGTTTACCCTGCACACGCGCCTAACTTATCAATATTCCATGTAGACCGCAGTCCCCCTCTTACCTCCCTCCTCTGATATCTCCCACCTCCACCTCCTTGGAGAAGTGCAGAGGGAGATCTTTAGCTCACCTCTGGAGTAACCATCCAAGGACCTTTGAATGAGGAACACTCTCTCTCTTTCGGGCGTCATCGGGTTCTCTCGCTGTGCTTACCTCACTGTCGATCTGAGTGGGCTCTCTGTCCTTCGCTGTTCCAGAACTTCTCACACATTCCCTTCCTCTAATTCAATCAATAATACTTTTGTACGTCCAACTTTCCTCGTGCTTAACTTCAAATGCATCGAAAAGAGGTTTAGCCATGTCACCTTGAGCAGAGGTGTATGCTTTGAGTCTTAGTTTCTCTACCTTCCCAAATCCCCCTCTATCCCCCACTTCTACCGACATGCTCTAACCAGAGAAGAATTACCCCCTTAACTGACAGACACACGTAAAGGTAGCAGCACTCTTCTCTCTGATCTACTCTCTCTTTTCTTCTATTTATCCCCCCCCTCTCTCTCTCTCTCTCTCTCCTCTCTGTGTCACTGTGATTTCTCCTCTTAACTTCTATTTGTGATCCATCTCCCTTCATTTCTTTCTGACTCTCTCCCTCCGTCTCCTCTTTCATCCCTCTCTTCAGAGAGCCACCCGCATCCCTCTGCTTGTCTCCTACCCATAATTCATAGTGACAGGAAAGGTTAGATTGCGTGTGGAGGAGTTCTGGTTGACAGAAAGAGGAGAGGGAACACTATTTAGGCCTGTCACTACACACTGTTTACAAGACATCTTCAGAGTCCGACCTAGACTCACACATCTCCACACAATTGACCCTATGACACTGTAAATATTGACAAGTTACAGTGGCTCCACTGGCTTTGTCAGTTTGAGATAGAGAAATATACATTTACTTTAGTCATTTAGCAGACGCTCTTGTCCAGAGTGACTCACAGTAGTAGTGTGTGAATATTTGTTCACACTCTTTATGTATAAAATATAGACTATAACCAGAGGTGAGACAAAGTAAGAAACGGGGAATTGAGAAAAAAAAAGTGAGAAAATGAGAAAGAGAGGGAGAAACAGAGACAAGGAAAGAGAGAGAGAGAGAGAGAGAGATGATATGTAGCCAGTCACAGTCAGTAGTCCATCCCCAAACGCCCCTTTCAGTGACTAGATCTGTGGCTGTGTTATCCATCTCATTCTAACCAGCTCACAAGGACACACACACACAGATATCCTGGTGGATTAACATATAACAGGCCGGTAAACAAAAACAACAGAGCTTTCATTAATTAACGAGCTCAGGGCCGGCCGGGCGGGCGGGTGGCGAGGGGCGCTAAGACACTCTCGCTGTGGCACCATGCCAGGCCCCGAGCCATGCCAACCTGAACACAGCTGCCTAATGGAGAACTGGCACTGGCTGGGACAGCGATGGGAGACAAGGGAGAGAGGGAGGAAGGGATGGGAGAGAGGGAGAGGTTTGGATGGAAGAGGGTGAAGGGATGGAGGGAGAGTTAGACAGAGGAGAGATATGGAGGTAGAGGGATGGGAGAGAGGGGGCAAGAAAGGGATGGAAGCGAGGGAGGCGAGAAAGACAAGAGAGAGGAAGGGACACAGAGGCGGAGCAAGAGAAGGAGAGACCGAGAAAAGCAGAGAAAGAGAAAGCAAAAAGTTAGCGAGAGCGGGCAAGCGAGAGAGGGAATAGAAACGGAAGAAACAAAGACAGATAAAAGGAGAGGAGAGGGGGAGTAGCCGTAGCCCATGTGTGCAGAGAGAGGAGATAGAGAGATAGCGATAGAGAGATAGCGCTGGAGATTGGATGATGATATCCCCGTGTCCCTGCTCATTAATAGTGTGAGCTCTCCTCTCTCTTTCTCCTTTGTGATTTTAACACATTTCTAATTAGCACAGAATCCACTTTGTTTGGGGGAAGGGATGGAGAGATGGAGGGGGGAATCATATATATATATATATATATCTGTCTTTATTCAATTCCGTTTCATTTGATCTTTTTTTAAACACGACACGACGGTATAGCTAGCGTTTCCTTTCCCCTGACTCCAGCAGAAGAGAATGAAAGCTGGTCCTAATGCAAGGGGTAATTGATATGCTTGTCTGAAAGCTTTCATAGTTGTCGAAGTTGTTAGATTCTACAAACAGTGGGAGATTGTTTCGGAAGTTAACAACAGAGGATAGAGAATCAAAAGGCGGACTCAAACGACTTTGGAATCGAGTCTTGAATCAGTATTGTTCATTATGATCCACAAAATGATGAGACACTAAAGTACTGTATGATTCTATCATTATAGGTCAGTTAAGGTGGTTGGGGTTTGTTAGGGAATCCAACAGAAAACATTTAAAAACGTTTCGTAACGAAAACCGAATAAGTGTTTTCTATTGGACAAGCTCATGTAGTCCCTCACTATTTCAGTCCATTTTCTTCCATTTGGTGCCTAATGAATACAACCCTGAGAGTGTCCTATCAGCTTGTTTTCTGTCAGTCTAACCTTCTCCATTTGGAGGGACAGTATTATGTGCGACACACTGCCGTATAGACAATGTCAGTGTGATAGCCCAGTGGGGAGAGGGAGGCTCCCCTGCTTGTCTTTCAGGAACACGTTTGGCAGTGCTGCTAATCAGAGTGCAATTAGACAGAGAACTCTTTGGGCGACAGAAAAAAACTCTGATTACCCAAGAGTCAAGGGGGTATATTTAGGATCTATCTGTTCCTGTTCCTCCATGGTTGCCGTGGTGCCCCCGAGCTACGAGCTGAGGTGTGGAGGAGAACGAGGAAAGATGGAGGAAGGAGTGATCACACAGTGGCTCTAAAGAACACTCCCCATAGCTAACCCGACACCATATACTTTATGGCTAGTCATCCTATATACACAGTATATGTACAGCATACTGTACTTATTAAAAATCTGTCGTTCTGACCCTGAACAAGGCAGTTAACTGACTATTCCTAGGCCGTCATTGTAAATAATAATTTGTTCCTAACTGTCTTGCCTAGTTAAGGTTACATTTAAAGAAAAAAATATATATATGTATATATCACCTGCATAACAACCCACAAATGTTACCACTTACCACCTGTAACCTACAGCTACCTACAAACAGAAATGTACCCCCTCAACCCCTCTAGAAGTACCCCAAACTCAAACCCAGCAATCTGCCATAACCCCTCATGAAACCATTTACCCAAAAATAGCACTCCAACTACCCCCAATTAACAATCACAAAATAAGTCTGACTTAAATCAGTTTGTATCTAGCCTCCAAACCCAAACCTTCTGTAATCTCTCTGACTCAGCCCTCATCCCTCTAACATCCCTCCCCTGCCCCTCTGCTCCCTCACTGTCTCTCAGAAGTCTGCAGTACTTGTGTTTCCACCCTCCCCTCTCACCCCAACACAGTGCTTTGGGGAACAGAGCACACTCTGCTCCGCTTTGCATCAGCAGATCAAGGCTTTCGAATAAGAGGGGTCAATACCACTGCTTGTGCTGATGAAAGTCAGAGAGCCGCTGACAGAGTTTAGGAGTTCACACAAACACTTCTGAGTTGTTTTTATGGTTTTGAAACTCTACAGATTGGGAGCAACCTGAAGAATGTAATCCGGGCCTTTCGTCTGTTCGACTACAACCCGAGACGGACATGTCCAGCAACACGAGCTGCGCAGGATACTGGAGAACTACTCCTTCCCCTTATCACAGAGAGACTACCAGAGGTGGGAGAGAGGTTCCAATACATACAAGCATGCACACACACCCATCATGGATGATGGATCCAACTATTTCCTGTACTCCCTACGGTCAGACGTAATCTTTTGAATAGGACATGATAACTAATGCTAACTTTGTGGTCAGTCCTTTGTCTTTTCATTGCGAGGGAGCTAATTGACTTTTAAAACTTTGGGCCCTGCAGTCAAATCCACTCCAGAAACGTCACCGAGCTTTTAGTGATGTGGCTCTAGAGGATTCTGTGTGACAGGTTCATTTAACATGGCTTTAATTGGTTTCAGTATTCAGGAAGCTCTCTCTCACTTTGTCTCACCCTCTCTCCTTTAAAAAAAAATAATCTTCCTCCAGCTTTCTCTCTGTCCCTCTCTCTCGCTCACACACACACACACACACAATCTCTATCTCTGTCTTCCTCACCCTCTCTCTCTCTCTCTCGCTCTTTTTTCTTTCTTAGCACATATCTCACGTGAGTGTTGCCCCTCTATCTCTCATTTCCTATTCTGATCTTCGGTTTACTTTCCCAATATAACGGACTATGGTTCCATCTCCTCTCCACTGCAAACTGTCGACCCACTAAAGCCCTAACGACATGGCAACAATGTCCTACAAAGTGTTCCTGGAGAAGCTGGGCCTGGAATCTATCAAGTACAGGAAGTTTGTCCCAGAGCCTCCAAAGCTAGGTAACGTAGGAGTCTTATTGTATGATAAGAGGGCATAATAACTCAAATGACTACAATCAGTTCATAAGGCACTTAAGTAGCTGTTAAGACACACAGACCCACAGACAAATATACACAGAGTTTCAACCATTAAGCTACAGCCGAACACTTCAATATGTCTTGGACATGACTGACAACATTGTGTGTTTTACAGCGTTGGGCTGGCAAGGAATTAGTCCTCCAGACATGACAAAACAAAGGAACAGAGCAGCGTCCCAGAATGCAACAGGAGATACACAGGAGATCCATGGCCTGACCCAAGACAAGCTGCAGACGTTCTTCCTGAAAAAAAGGTAGAATAGTCAACTTTGATGGCGCCATGATAATGTATTGTGGCCAACTCAGTGGAGACAATTGTCCAACAAACAGAGATTATCCACTAGCTAAACATTTGGCCAACTGCTAAAAGATCTTATCAAGGTCACTGTTGAAAAGTGAAAGCATCACATGATATGATTGGGAGGATACCATCTATCCCGATTGGTTTAGCTAAGACAGTGTGTGCGTTTGTGTGCGTGCATGCATGCATGTCTTTGTACGCTCCTGCTTGTGTATGTGTGCGTAGTTGTGTGTGTTTTATTGATTCTGTTTGTATGTCACCATCTGGCCCTGTTCCGTGCGTTATCCTCTTAGATGAGACAGAGAGGGGAAATTGGCTCTAAGTGGCGCGCTAGTATGCGTCGCGACAGAGGGAACACTTCTCATTAAAATGTTTGCCCAGAAAAATCTGCTCCTGAGTTAGTGTGTTAATCATGACTAATTTGTGGGAAGGCAGCAGCAGTGTAGTACTGCACATCATATGGGGGTGATCCCCACGGCAACCATAGCGTTGAGTCACTTCCTGTCATAAGTGTTGTGTGTTTACTCCCCAACGTAAAGTGTGTGTGTGTGTTAGTTGCAAGCATTTGATGTCACCCACTCTGGACTGGTGTCACAGGAAGACCCGAGGGCCATGCTCAGCAGCTTCCTGTTTCCCATGAGCCTCAGCACCTTCCAGAGCCTGTTACCAATTCCCTGCTGGTGACTTTCACATTTGAATCTCGGGTAACCCAGAACATTATTTGGTCAGATGCTCGATTGTGTTTACGTAGTCGGTCCACGAGAGAGTATTTGAAATTCCCACTCCACTCCCCATCCCCCAGGAGCGGTGCCTGAGTCTGGAAGGGATGCACTTCCACTTCCTTTGTTCCAATCCTTCACTGCTTTCAGTATAGTTCTACCCTATACTGAAGAGAGCCTTCAAAACAGTTGGACAGGGTAAGAGACAAGTCCTCACTAAGGAGTGGAAACAAGGGACAGGAGCACAGCGTAAAATATTTGGGTAAACACATTACTTCAGCAGATTACAGATAGGCAGACCATTAGCAGCCGCTGTTGATGTCCAGAAACGGAGTTACATATGGCCACTAGTTACTCACTCAGTCACCATATGTTCCCTTGACAACCATGTCCGACATCAACATCATCATGCCTCAAGTTCCATCTCGAGATGTTCAAATCAGTCCACATCAGCCGTATGAAACGTGATAGTGACACTAAACTTTAGTGGAGAATATATCTTTGATTAATTCACAGCGATGTTTGATGTTGATGGGCTACAGCTATACAGGAAACAATCATTGGTGTCCAAGTTTGAGCGTGTGTGAAGCCTATCCCAGATATGAAATCAAAACATATCCACCAGAAACTCCTCCTTTTATGGCACTAAAGAAAGAACAAAATCCCCCCCCCCACATCAACTGTTTTAATAATCAATTCTGTGGGTACTAGATCAAAACACACACCGCCCGCCAATAATTTGCTTTTCCAGACAGGCAGGTTCGAAGCCAGCCTGCATGTGTTTTAGACAGACTCTGGGGAGAAGTTGTGTTAGGCTGGGAGGACGTACGCTGATGCACAGTGTGTCTGTGTGATTCACCAACCAATATAAAGCTGCAAACTGTTAAAAACGACACAAGGGCAACAGACGGCTGGCTGATGGTAAAACAAGACTTTTACACAAGCCTCTGGCTGCTTATGTATGAAGATCACTTTACAACACCAACGAATAGCAACTAATGTTATCTAACTATTTTACACAAAAACACTATTCAAAACTGTGGCTTCAAGCACAAATGTAAAGGCAACTCCTACACCTATATCCTAAATGAGGAAGAGAGCTCAAAGTGGGCTCATGTCTCTACCGTGTAGGATAGGGAGGATCACCACGGCAGACCTTGGTCAGGCTTTGGAAGTCGCCCAGTATAACCCGAGGGGCCCCCAGGCCCCGTCTGAGCCCAGCCCAGGTCAGAGAGCTCCTGATCCTGCTGGACCCAGAGCACACTGGGGTCATCACCCAGTCCAGCCTGAAGCTGCTCAACCCCAGGAAGGTGCACTCTGCCCCGGGGAGAGAGACACTACACACCCCTACTGGAGGATGGAAGGAGGAGATCATGGAGGATGTGGCTCAGGTACAGGACGTTCAGTGTGTGTGTGTTTTGTGGCAAACCTCTTCAAGGTTAGGAGCGTTTGTCACAAACTAAGTGGTAAACTGTCACCAAATCACCCAAGAATGAGAGTTCTTTCGAACAGGACAGTACCTGTGTGTTTGTTTCTCCGTCCTGGTCCACCCAGGCCATAGGCGAGGTCAAGGATAGCAGGGTTCGGTACACGAATCGGGTTCTCGGTAGGTCCAGGTCCAAACGCCAACAGGTAAGTCCAAAACAGTCTAGCTCATACACGGTAAATCCAGCCAATCTCTATTGTCTCTTTCTCTATTGTTCATAGATCCTTCCAGCACTCTCTTCTTCTCTTCCTGGTTTTTCTTGACCCTTTATCTGTGGGTTGGCTCCACCTTCTGAGGGTTCCCCTTGCTTCTGGGACTTGTAGTTTTGGTGGTCGGCCATTTTGTGATCTGTAGTTCTGACAGGGGTGGCCATTTTAGTGATCGGGCAAAGCCTGTTTATTAGTTCTGCTCTCACATATCTGCCATTTACCACTCGACCCCCTTCTTTGCCACAGTTTGTTGATGTGTTGGCACATGTTCTTGTGTGTGTCTGTTGACTAAGGAGGAGCAGAGGGAGTGGATTGAAAAGGCACCCACGGCAGCAGACACATGGACTACCGTAAAAAAAAAACTAAAAAACACAACATAGCACAGAATTTTTTGTTCTTCTGTTTTCACCCATTTTAGTATATTGAGTAATGAAACATAGACATATACAGTTCCTCTCTGTTGTGTTGTGTGTATTGAGGTGTCTATTGTGGTGTGTATTGGGGTGTGTGTTGAGGTGTGTAGTGTGGTGTGTATTATGGTGTGTATTGAGGGGGGGCAGTGTTGAGGTGTGTATTGGGGCGTGTATTGGGGTGTGTATTGAGGTGTGTGTGTCTGCAGGTGAAGGGCTTGCTGCCTGATAAGCTGAGTGGTCAGATAGTCCCCTAAAACCTCCAGCATGGGACCTGTGACCCTCGACAGACAGGCTCTGTTCGCCATGAAGACCTGAGAAGGATCATACAATGTTATGGCCTGCCCCTCACACACACACACACACACACACACACACACACACACACACACACACACACACACACACACACACACACACACACACACACACACACACACACACACACACACACACACACACACACACACTTCAACAGGACTTTATGTCCTCCAAAAATGCTAAAAACAAAAATCTACTGATTAAAATTTGAACTGATGGATCGACAACACTATCGGTTTATTTAAAAATATATTTATAAAATTGAAATTCCATACATTTTGAAGATGACATATTAAAAATCTAAACATCCTTTTAAAAATGTTAACACAATTCATTACCTTGTTATTCTTTCAGGGCCGGCTCCAGAGGTGATATGTTGTGTTGGTGTCCTGTGTACTCCTGGCTGTGTGAGGCCGGTTTAGACCCAGGGTCATGCAGGGTCAAGTACAGACATTTCCTCAGGGCCCTGGGCCTGCCTACAGGAGAGACACAGGCAGGCACTATACACTACTCCCGCAAGGGCTCTGACAGGTACGGAGAACAGAGGCAGAGAGAGATAGAAGGGAGAAAGTGACAGATGGAGAGAAAGAGAGGGAGAGAAAGGTGATCAGACAGAGACAGGGGGTCCATAATAACAAAGGGTAAAGTTAAGTAATAGAGGCGTTAGAGAGGAAGTGTTTTTTGTTCCAATGCAAAATGTACTACATTTCTGCCACCAACAGACTGAACTCCCAATCCCAGAATGCCTTGGTGAACAACAGGCCAGTGCGTCCCCCCAGCACTACTGTGGGGGGGTCCAAGGGTTCGCACGGTGGAGAACATTATGTTCAGGAAGCTCAAAGAGATTCTGGACCACAGACACGTTACCCTCGACGACTATATCCGGGCAACGGCCAGTAGCTCAGACGGAATGCTGTCGTTGAGAGATCAAAAGAAGGTCAGGTCAGAAGGTCAAGACAGTCGTGTATACTGGACCTCTACTTGACCCCTGCTGTACTTGAGCTCTGCTTGGAACTAAATAAGAAGTAGAAAACTGTCAAGCTCTCAGGGCCTTGACCTTAGTGGTCCTTTATGTGAGCCACAGTTTATTTTTATGAAGATTATATCACCATACAGTCATTGTACAGTATATTTTCCGACACCTTTGTACAAGACATGCACCGTGACCAAATGTAGTTGTAAGAGGTGTGTAACTGTTTGCAGGGAAGTCAGGAGCAGGAGAGCAGAACTGGATAATAACCGGAGCAGTTTAATGAGGCAAAACCAACTGCACCCAGAACAACAAAATATGGGTTGAAATAACCCGTCGCAAACCAGTCTGAAGTGCACATACACTTTACAACAAACAATTCCACACACAGACATGGGGGGAACAGAGGGTTATATACACGTCAGGTAATGAGAGAATGTAAACCAGGTGTGTGGGAAAACAAGACAAAACAAATGGAAAATGAAAGGTGGATCGGCGATGGCTAGACAACTGGTGACGTCGACCGCCGAACGCCACCCGAACAAGGAGAGGAACCGACTTCGACGGAAGTCGTGACAGTAAGCAAGCTCAACCTATCGCTTGGTTTCAAAGACGGAAAAATGTCCTGTTCGGCTTTCCTGGCTAACTATGGTGGTACGAGTCGAGTGTGACTCTTAACCTGCCATGGTCAAGAGACTCAGACTGTTCTCTAAATTAGTGTCCTAGCAAGGGGAGTTAAAGAGAGGGTCATTCCACTTGAAAACCCCTCAGAAATCCTCAGCCCCTCCCCAACCAGCACCCCACCCACGGCGATCAAAGGCTACCCCCCCTGACTCCTGTAGAATGATGTCTCTGTTAGCACATGAATCATTGGAGAGCTCATTGGGATTATAAATAGAGTTTTAGAGAAGCTCTCCATCTCTCATTAGTACAGAGGAGAGGAGAGAGAAGTAGAATCCCTCTTATTGCTGACTGTTTGGGGTAATTATGAGCTTTGGAAGCAGAATGGAAGCAGCAGGGCACCACTCTAATTTGATTTAATATATATATATTTTTACATTAAACAGAATCAGAACCTAAACTTAGCCATGTTTACAAAGTGCAACATTTGTGTTTTAAAGGATTTGGAGAGAAAAAAGTACCCAGATCCTATTTAGATGTAAAATGGGTCAGGCAGTTAAAGGACTACCGACGTTGGCAGTTGTGAGGGGTTCTTTTTCTGTGTGAAAAAAACACAAATGCCTTATCTGAGTGGAAACTTTAACAAAATTCTAATTCGTTGATGTAATTTCAGACACTGAGATTGCATTACAACAACCAGTAAATAACATGCAATTGCATATTTTACACAAAAAGCCAAAAAAACCTGAAATTAATCCTTTAACCTTATCAATAAATATAAGAGGATAGCCTCCGTTATTAATTTTGTGCCTTCCTTTTTTCCTTTTGCAACTGGGAACATTAACATTTGACATGCAAAGTTGAATTCTTGGAAGTCAATAAAATAATGATAGGGATGACATTAAAAGGGGCAATCTGCTGTTGATGCATCCATTTTTCCGACCTATAAATGAATGATATCTACCCCTTGATTCTTGAAGAATATAACTTATTACACTCAAGGGTGCGTTAATATAAGTAACACAATATAAAAAAATCCCAATCAATATCCGCAAATTTAAAGCTAGAGATATCAGGTTCTTTGCATGGGCTGGATCTCGATCCACCGCAGCCGCCTATGTCAGCCTTCCGCATCTACGGTGGAAGGTGGCCAAGCTCCAGAGGTGTTTGTCAGACCATGAGACATCCCAAAAATCTATTATGACAACTTTACAGAAAGGGAAGACTCTCACGAAGAAGTTCTCCGTTTTGACTTGTCTGAAGGTAACCCATACAAACGAATAGATGTACGGAAGTAGTTTTGTGCCAACAAAAATAAGAGGTTAAATATGTGTCCAGAAATGTCCTGAGCTTTCTTATACCTCGAAGATATATGACCGACACTTCAAAACCTTATTTCTTATTATTTATTATTTGACTGTTTTTTTCCCCATTTATGAATGTGTTATTTATTGTGTTTTTAATGGGGTATAGTAGTGAAGGCCAAACTTAAAATTTCATAAAATAATTATGTAAAAAAAACAAAATTCTACCTGAAGGGGTCCTAAAATTCTAAATCAGATAGCTAAAGGATCCATGGTTTGACCATCCTAAAACAATTGCATATTTTAGCTGAGTAACCCCCAAAACGGCTCAGACTTTTAGAGATGAATGCCTCATGAGCTTAGGTCAACTGCCATACCCCATCACAACCCAAAATCTAAGCTTGTTTTAATCCAATGTTTGTAAACAAAGCAAATGTAAACAAACTGTATAGCTTCAAAACATGGTTACAATTATATTATAATTTTTATATCATGTACATTATGGTCAGTCCTTGCATCCATAGCTTTGTCTGTACATTTGAGAGTGGTTACATTTCTTCAGCTCCTTTACTCAGCTTTTGACCGAAACAGTGGCAGGGAACTTTTGTTTCTACTCCGGATTGCCCCTTTAAAGTGGAAAATTTAAAGGTCCAATGCAACTGTTTTTATCTCAATATCTAATCATTTCTGGGTAACAATTAAGTACTTAACTGTGATTGTTTTCAGTTAAAATTGTCAAAAAGAATCAAAAATATACTGAACAAAAATATAAAAACGCAACATGTAAAGTGTTGGCCCCATGAGCTGAAATAAAAGATCCCAGAAATGATCCATACACACAAAAAGCTAATTTCTCTAAAACGTGAACATTTGGGTGCATTTGTCATGTTGACTGGAGGAATGTCCACCATAAATGTTGCCAGAGAATTGAATGTTAATTTATCTACTATAAGCCGCTTCTAATGTGATTTTAGAGAATTTGGCAGTATATTCAACTGGCCTCACAACCGCAGACCACGTGTGACCATGCCAGCCCAGGACCTCCACATTCGGCTTCTTCACCTGCAGGATCGTCTGAGACCAGCCACCCGGACAGCTGATGAAACTGTGGGTTTTCACAACCAAAGGATTTCTGCACAAACTGCACAAACCATGTCAGGGAAGCTCACCTGCATGCTTGTCTTCCTCACCAGGGTCTTGACCTGACTGCAGTAACCAAATTCAGTGGGCAAATGCTCACCTTTGATGGCCACTGGCATGCTGGAGAAGTGTACTCTTCATGGATGAAGAGTTTAAACTGTACCGGGCAGATGGCATCATGTGGGCGAGAGGTTTGCTAATGTCAACATTGTGAACAGAGTTCCCCATGATGGCGGTGGGGTTATGGTATGGACAGGCATAGATTACAGACAACAAACTGAAATGCATTTTATCAATGGCAATTTGAATGCACAGAGATACCGTGAGGAGATCATGAGGCCCATTGTCGTGCCATTCATTCGCCGCATGCCCCATGTCGCAAGGATCTGTACACAATTCCTGGAAGCTGAAAATGGATTGGCCAGCATGCTCACCAGACATGTCACCCATTGAGCATGTTTGGGATGCTCTGGATCGATGCGACAGCATGTTCCAGGACCCGCCAAAATCCAGCAACTTCGCCAGCCATTGAAGAGGAGTGGGACAGCATTCCACAGGGCACAATCAACAGCCTAATCAACTCTATGCAGAAGGAGATGTGTCGCGCTGCATGAAACAAATGGTGGTCATACCAGATACTGACTGGTTTTCTGATCCACGCTGCTACTTTTTATTTTTTAAAGGTGTCTGAAATCCATAGATTAGGGCCTAAATGTAACAATGTGCGCTGAGAGTCGGGAAGCAAGTCCCTGGAGTGAGTGTTTTAATAAAATAAACAGACCATAATACAAAACAAGAACCTCGAACAATGCACAGACATGAAACAGAAACAATGACACCTGGGGAAAGAACCAAAGGGAGTGACATATATAGGGAAGGTAATCAGGGAAGTGATGGAGTCCAGGTGAGTCTGACGACGCTCAGGTGCGTGTAACGATGGTGACAGGTGTGCGTTATAACGAGCATCCTGGTGAACCGTGGTAACCTGCAGGCTAAACCACGCCACCTGACAGCGGAGGACTGCCTCAGTGTGATCAAAAAGAGGATCAAGAACATCCACGGGGTGAGAGAGTGGAACCGTCCACGCCCACTACACAACTCCACACTCCATTACCTCTGCGATCAATTGTTTTGATCAATATACACATTCTATACTGCACACACAAACACCTAGTACTGACAGGATAAGATGACAAGGGGGGTTGGGCTACTTTCTATGTTATATCTGCAGCGCTGCAAAGTCAGTTGAAGAAGAATGCACAATACAATGCCAAAGAAGAAAATGTTTAGCAAAATAATATACATGTTCCATTGGTACATTTGAAGTCAGAAGTTTACATACACCTCAGCCAAATACATTTTAGCTCAGTTTTTCACAATTCCTGACATTTAAACCTAGTAAAAATTCCCTGTCTTAGGTCAGTTAGGATCACCAATTTATTTTAAGAATGAAATGTCAGAATAATAGTAGAGAGAATTATTTCTTTCAGCTTTTATTTCTTTCATCACATTCCCAGTGGTTCAGAAGTTTACATACACTCAATTAGTATTTGGTAGCATTGCCTTTAAATTGTTTAACTTGGGTCAAACTTTTCAGGTAGCCTTCCACAAGCTTCCCACAATAAGTTGGGTGAATTTTGGCCCATTCCTACTGACAGAGCTGGTGTAACTGAGTCAGGTTTGTAGGCCTTGCTCGCACACACTTTTTCAGTTTTGCCCACTTTGTGATGGCCACTCCAATACCTTGACTTTGTTGTCTTTAAGCAATTTTTGCCACAACTTTGGAAGTATGCTTGGGGTCATTGTCCATTTGGAAGACCCATTTGCGTCCAAGCTTTAACTTCCTGACAGATATCTTGAGATGTTGCTTCAATATATCCAGATAATTTTCCTACCTCATGAAGCCATCTATTTTGTGACTTGCACCAGTCCCTCCTGCAGCAAAGCACCCCCACAACATGATGCTGCCACCCCCGTGCTTCACGGTTGAGATGTTGTTCTTCGGCTTGCAAGCCTCCCACTTTTTCCTCCAAACATTACGATGGCCATTATGGCCATACAGTTCTATTTTTGTTTCATCAGACCAGAGGACATTTCTCCAAAAAGTAAGATCTTTGTCCCCATGTGCAGTTGCAAACCGTAGTCTGGACTTTTTATGGCGGTTTTTGAGCAGTGGCTTCTTCCTTGCTGAGCGGCCTTTCGGGTTATGTCGATATCGGACTCGTTTTAATGTGGATATAGATACTTTTGTACCTGTTTCCTCCAGCATCTTCACAAGGTCCTTTGCTGTTGTTCTGGGATTGATTTGCACCTTTCGCACCAAAGTACGTTCTTCTCTAGGAGACAGAAAGCATCTCCTTCCTGAGCAGTATGACGGTTGCGTGGTCCCATGGTGTTTATACTTGCGTACTATTGTTTGTACAGATGAACGTGATACCTTCAGGCCTTTGGAAATTGCTCCCAAGGATGAACCAGATTTGTGGAGGTCTACAATTGTTTTTCGGAGGTCTTGGATTATTTATTTTGATTTTCCCATGATGTCAAGCAAAGAGGCACTGAGGTTGACGGTAGGCCTTGAAATACATCCACAGGTAGACCTCCATTTGACTCAGATTATGTCAATTAGCCTATCAGAAGCTTCTAAAACCATGACATCATTTCCTGGAATTTTCCAAGCTGTTTAACGGCATAGTCATCTTAGTGTATGTAAACTTCTGACCCCCTGGAATTGTGATACAGTGAATTATACGTGAAATAATCTGTCTGTAAACAATTGTTGGAAAAATTACTTGTGTCATGCACAAATTAGATTTGCCGACTTGCCAAAACTAAAGTTTGTTAACAAGAAATTTGTGGAGCGGTTGAAAAATGTGTTTTAATGACTCCAACCTAAGTGTACTCAATATACACAACCAATCACCATGCCATCATCATCTTCTCTGTCCAACAGGACATCCTGTCAGCGTTCCGTGTGATGGATCAGAACTGTGAGTGTGGTGGACAGGCATGACTTCAGAGAGCTGTATGACAGTCTGGGCCTGGTCACCAAGGAGTACCAGTGCCTGCTGCAGCTGCTGGGCCTGCAGCCGAGAACCAACCTCAACTACCCAGAGTTCTTCACCCTCGTTCAATCCAGCGGCAAGATCCGCAGGCAGAATTTCAAGCCAGCCAATGGGTGAGTAGGGTCTTGTGGGAAGTGTATGTGTGAGGTTTTTATTTTTTTATTTTACCTTTATTTAACCAGGCAAGTCAGTTAAGAACAAATTCTTATTTTCAATGACTGCCTGGGAACAGTGGGTTAACTGCCTGTTTAGGGGCAGAACGACAGATTTGTACCTTGTCAGCTCGGGGGTTTGAACTCGCAACCTTCCGGTTACTAGTCCAACGCTCTAACCACTAGGCTACCCTGACCGGATTCATATGTAAATGTAGCGGAGATGTTTCTGTGTGTGTTCTTGATGTGGTTCAAACAGGCCAGACCAACTGCATGACCACCTGGTGTCCAATGCCCCGCCAAAGATGGACTGCTATGTCAAAGGTCAGTCTGGTTTAACTTGTACCTCTACCCTGAAGCTCAAGTCTCAAAGAGGATAATGTGTATGTCAACATGTGAGAGGAACCCCATTATGGATGATCTTACCTCCTCCAGGTGATTTGTCGCTTTGATGAAGATGGTCAGGGTCTGGTCTTCAAGAAGGTCCTCAGGAGTCTCTTCTTTACCTACGACCTCCCCATCACTCCTGATGAGTTAGAGGAACTGTGGGCCAGTAAATCATTCAACAATATCAATGCGGAGCTGTGATTTGTCCAAACACTGTTCCACTGACAGGTATGATGGAAAAGGGCGTGGCTACCTCGCCTGTGCTGCGTTCCTAGAGAGCTGGGCGTGGATCCAAAGGAGGTGGGACATGCAAGGAAGGATGCAGACACCATCCCCATACATGGTCTCCCTGCAGGGGCAATATTGAGTGAGTGGAGAGTGATTAACTAAATTAATTAGTGCAATTACTAATTTAATTCAATGGAATACATTTCTAGAGTTCCGTCTGAGCTTTGGCCAAAGAACTGATCAATAATAACTGTGTGTGTGCTGTTTATTTGACCATCCAGGCGTGTGGGGCAGGGTAACTGTGAGGGGTTGAGCAGTGCTCTGAACCATCTGGATAAGAAGAGAGAGGGCCTAGTCAGGGTGGAGGACCTACAGAGTCTGCTCCAGAGATACAACTGTGCCCTACACAGACACCAGCTCACCCACCACCTACATCCATAAATAACTCACTCATTGTAAAGACCTCTCCCATTCTCCCAATTTGTTATGTGAACGTTTCATGACTTTAGGACTAATAAAAGTAATGTCTTGTTGTAACGGCTGTCGTGGGTTGAAGAAGGTGATGACCAAGGTGCAGCGTGGTATGTGTTCTTAATTAAATAAACTGAACACTGAATGACAAAAAACAACAAAAGAGAATGAACGAAACCGAAACAGTTCTGTCTGGTACAGAATACAAAGACAGAAAACAACTACCCACAAACACAGGTGGGAACAGGCTACCTAAGTATGGTTCTCAATCAACGATTGACAGCTGCCTCTGATTGGGAACCATACCAGGCCAAACACATAGAAATACAACACACGGAACAAAACAGAATGAAAAACATAGAATGCTGGGCTGTGCTGACGAACCGGGGACACCGTGTGTAGGGCTGGTGCCGTATAACCCAGGCCGAGGAGACGAACTAGGAGGCTGAAGAAATTCGGCTTGTCACCAAAAGCACTCACAAACTTCTACAGAGGCACAATCGAGAGCATCCTGGCGGGCTGTATCACCGCCTGGTATGGCAACTGCTCCGCCCTCAACCGTAAGGATCTCCAGAGGGTAGTGAGGTCTGCACAACGCATCATCGGGGGCAAACTACCTGCCCTCCAGGACACCTACACCACCCGATGTTACAGGAAGGCCATAAAGATCATCAAGGACATCTACCACCCGAGCCACTGCCTGTTCACCCCGCTATCTTCCAGAAGGCGAGGTCAGTACAGGTGCATCAAAGCTGGGACCGAGAGACTGAAAAACAGCTTCTATCTCAAGGCCATCAGACTGTTAAACAGCCACCACTAACATTGAGTGGCTGCTGCCTACACACTGACACTGACTCAACTCCAGCCACTTTAATAATGGGAATTGATGGGAAATGTTGTAAATATATCACTAGCCACTTTAAACAATGCTACCTTATATAATGTTACTTACCCTACATTATTCATCTCATATGCATACCTATATACTGTACTCTATATCATCGACTGCATCCTTATGTAATACATGTATCACTAGCCCACTTTAACTATGCCACATTGTTTACATACTCATCTCACATGTATATACTGTACTCGATACCATCTACTGTATCTTGCCTATGCTGCTCTGTACCATCACTCATTCATATATCCTTATGTACATATTCTTTATCCCCTTACACTGTGTATAAGACAGTAGATTAGGAATTGTTAGTTAGATTACTTGTTGGTTATTACTGCATTGTCGGAACTAGAAGCACAAGCATTTCGCTACACTCGCATTAACATCTGCTAACCATGTGTATGTGACAAATAAAATTTGATTTGATTTGATTTGAACTGGAGACCAGATGCGCTGAGCCGGCATCATCCTTCCTGGCTCGATGCCCACTCTAGCCCGGCCGATACGGGGAGCTGGAATGTAGCGCACTGGGCTCAGATCATGTATTGGAGAGCTGTAGCGCCGAGCTGGCACAAGACGTGCAGGGCTAGGGAGGTGCACAGGAGGCCTGGTGCGTGGGGCTGGCACAGTCTTCACCAGACGGCTAGCACGCACCTCAGGACGAGTATGGAGAGCTGACTCAGGTGTCATCAAATTGCCGACACGCTCCGTCGGGCAGATGTCGTGCCTCATGTACCAACACAGCAGCTCTCTCATTGCTCTCTCCTCCAATCTCCCCATCAACTCCTTCACAGTCTCAGCTTCGCTTCCTTTGCTCACCTCCAATTTCACCCCATAGCCCGGGGCCTGACCAGTCCCATGATCGCCACGGTAAGCACGGGGAATGGGCTCAGGTCTCCAACCTGACTCTGCCATGACTCTGTGCCCCCCCCAACAATTTTTTGGGGCTGCCTCTCGGGCTTCCTTGCCAGCCGTGTTCCCTCGTATCTCCGGTTCCCTTATATCTCCACTTCCCTTCTCCTGCTGCCTCTGCCTGTTCCCATGTCCAGTCCTCTTCTCCACGCTGCTTGGTCCTTTGGTGGTGGGTAGTTCTGTAATGGCCATTGGTGGAAGAAGGTGAGGACCAAGGTGCAGCGTGGTACGTGTTCATCTTAATTAAATACACTGAATGACAAAAAAACAACAAAAGAGAATGAACAAAACAGTTCTGTCTGGTACAGAAAACAACTACCCACGAACACAGGTGGGAACAGGCTACCTAAGTATGGTTCTCAATCAGAGACAACGATTGACAGCTGCCTCTGATTGGGAAGCATACCAGGCCAAACACATAGAATGAAAAACATAGAATGCCCACCCAAACTCACGCCCTGACCAAAACAAAATAGAGACACAAAAAAAATAACTAAGGTCAGGACGTGACACTTGTGAACTACAGTGGCAAGAAAAAGTATGTGAACCCTTTGGAATTGGATTTCTGCATAAATGTGTCAGAACATTTGATCTGATCTTCATCTTAGTCTGATCTTCATCTTAGTGCTTAAACTAATAACACACAAATTATTGTATTTTTCTTGTCTATATTGAATATATTGAAATATTTTTAGTCAATAAGATTCTTGCTACGTAAGCTTAACTTTCTGAACATTCGAGACGTGTAGTCCACTTGTCATTCCAATCTCCTTTGCATTAGCGTAGCCTCTTCTGCAGCCTGTCAACTATGTGTCTATCTATCCCTGTTCTCTCCTCTCTGCACAGACCATACAAACGCTCCACACCGCGTGGCCGCGGCCACCCTAATCTGGTGGTCCCAGCGCGCACGACCCACGTGGAGTTCCAGGTCTCCGGTAGCCTCTGGAACTGCCGATCTGCGGCCAACAAGGCAGAGTTCATCTCAGCCTATGCCTCCCTCCAGTCCCTCGACTTCTTGGCACTGACGGAAACATGGATCACCGCAGATAACACTGCTACTCCTACTGCTCTCTCTTCGTCCGCCCACGTGTTCTCGCACACCCCGAGAGCTTCTGGTCAGCGGGGTGGTGGCACCGGGATCCTCATCTCTCCCAAGTGGTCATTCTCTCTTTCTCCCCTTACCCATCTGTCTATCGCCTCCTTTGAATTCCATGCTGTCACAGTTACCAGCCCTTTCAAGCTTAACATCCTTATCATTTATTGCCCTCCAGGTTCCCTCGGAGAGTTCATCAATGAGCTTGATGCCTTGATAAGCTCCTTTCCTGAAGACGGCTCACCTCTCACAGTTCTGGGCGACTTTAACCTCCCCACGTCTACCTTTGACTCATTCCTCTCTGCCTCCTTCTTTCCACTCTTCTCCTCTTTGACCTCACCCTCTCACCTTCCCCCTACTCACAAGGCAGGCAATACGCTCAACCTCATCTTTACTAGATGCTGTTCTTCCACTAACCTCATTGCAACTCCCCTCCAAGTCTCCGACCACTACCTTGTATCCTTTTCCCTCTCGCTCTCATCCAACACTTCCCACACTGCCCCTACTCGGATGGTATCGCGCCGTCCCAACCTTCGCTCTCTCTCCCCCGCTACTCTCTCCTCTTCCATCCTATCATCTCTTCCCTCTGCTCATACCTTCTCCAACCTATCTCCTGATTCTGCCTCCTCAACCCTCCTCTCTTCCCTTTCTGCATCCTTTGACTCTCTATGTCCCCTATCCTCCAGGCCGGCTCGGTCCTCCCCTCCCGCTCCGTGGCTCGACGACTCAATGCGAGCTCACAGAACAGGGCTCCGGGCAGCCGAGCGGAAATGGAGGAAAACTCGCCTCCCTGCGGACCTGGCATCCTTTCACTCCCTCCTCTCTACATTTTCCTCCTCTGTCTCTGCTGTTAAAGCCACTTTCTACCACTCTAAATTCCAAGCATCTGCCTCTAACCCTAGGAAGCTCTTTGCCACCTTCTCCTCCCTCCTGAATCCTCCTCCCCCTCCCCCCCTCCTCCCTCTCTGCAGATGACTTCGTCAACCATTTTGAAAAGAAGGTCGACGACATCCGATCCTCGTTTGCTAAGTCAAACGACACCGCTGGTTCTGCTCACACTGCCCTACCCTGTGCTCTGACCTCTTTCTCCCTCTCTCTCCAGATGAAATCTCGCTTCTTGTGACGGCCGGCCGCCCAACAACCTGCCCGCTTGACCCTATCCCCTCCTCTCTTCTCCAGACCATTTCCGGAGACCTTCTCCCTTACCTCACCTCGCTCATCAACTCATCCCTGACCGCTGGCTACGTCCCTTCCGTCTTCAAGAGAGCGAGAGTTGCACCCCTTCTGAAAAAACCTACACTCGATCCCTCCGATGTCAACAACTACAGACCAGTATCCCTTCTTTCTTTTCTCTCCAAAACTCTTGAACGTGCCGTCCTTGGCCAGCTCTCCCGCTATCTCTCTCAGAATGACCTTCTTGATCCAAATCAGTCAGGTTTCAAGACTAGTCATTCAACTGGGAATGCTCTTCTCTGTATCACGGAGGCGCTCCGCACTGCTAAAGCTAACTCTCTCTCCTCTGCTCTCATCCTTCTAGACCTATCGGCTGCCTTCGATACTGTGAACCATCAGATCCTCCTCTCCACCCTCTCCGAGTTGGGCATCTCCGGCGCGGCCCATGCTTGGATTGCGTCCTACCTGACAGGTCGCTCCTACCAGGTGGCGTGGCGAGAATCTGTCTCCTCGCCACGCGCTCTCACCACTGGTGTCCCCCAGGGCTCTGTTCTAGGCCCTCTCCTATTCTCGCTATACACCAAGTCACTTGGCTCTGTCATAACCTCACATGGTCTCTCCTATCATTGCTATGCAGACGACACACAATTAATCTTCTCCTTTCCCCCTTCTGATGACCAGGTGGCGAATCGCATCTCTGCATGTCTGGCAGACATATCAGTGTGGATGACGGATCACCACCTCAAGCTGAACCTCGGCAAGACGGAGCTGCTCTTCCTCCCGGGGAAGGACTGCCCGTTCCATGATCTCGCCATCACGGTTGACAACTCCATTGTGTCCTCCTCCCAGAGCGCTAAGAACCTTGGCGTGATCCTGGACAACACCCTGTCGTTCTCAACTAACATCATGGCGGTGGCCCGTTCCTGTAGGTTCATGCTCTACAACATCCGCAGAGTACGACCCTGCCTCACACAGGAAGCGGCGCAGGTCCTAATCCAGGCACTTGTCATCTCCCCTCTGGATTACTGCAACTCGCTGTTGGCTGGGCTCCCTGCCTGTGCCATTAAACCCCTACAACTCATCCAGAACGCCGCAGCCATCTGGTGTTCAACCTTCCCAAGTTCTCTCACGTCACCCCGCTCTCTCCACTGGCTTCCAGTTGAAGCTCGCATCCGCTACAAGACCATGGTGCTTGCCTACGGAGCTGTGAGGGGAACGGCACCGCAGTACCTCCAGGCTCTGATCAGGCCCTACACCCAAACAAGGGCACTGCGTTCATCCACCTCTGGCCTGCTCGCCTCCCTACCACTGAGGAAGTACAGTTCCCGCTCAGCCCAGTCAAAACTGTTCGCTGCTCTGGCCCCCCAATGGTGGAACAAACTCCCTCACGACGCCAGGACAGCGGAGTCAATCACCACCTTCCGGAGACACCTGAAACCCCACCTCTTCAAGGAATACCTAGGATAGGATAAATTAATCCTTCTCAACCCCCCTTAAATGATTTAGATGCACTATTGTAAAGTGGCTGTTCCACTGGATGTCAGAAGGTGAATTCACCAATTTGTAAGTCGCTCTGGATAAGAGCGTCTGCTAAATGACTTAAATGTAAATGTATACATAATTTAAACATTCCCAGTGTAAGTTGGAAAAAAGTATGTGAACCCCTAGGCTAATGACTTTTCCAAAAGCTAATTGGAGTCAGGAGTCAGCTAACCTGGAGTCCAATCAATGAGACAAGATTGGAGATGTTGGATAGAGCTGCCTTGCCCATTTAACAATTTTTGTTAATTATTCACAAGAAGCATTGCCTGATGTGAACCATGCCTCGAACAAAAGAGATCTCAGAAGACCTAAGATTAAGAATTGTTGACTTGCATAAAGCTGGTAAGGGTTACAAAAGTATATTGAAAAACCTTAATGTTCATCAGTACACAGTAAGACAAATTGTCTATAAATGGAGAAAGTTCAGGACTCTCCCTAGGAGTGGCCATCCTGCAAAGATGACTGCAAGAGCACAGTGCAGAATGCTCAATGAGGCTAAGAAGAATCCTAGAGTGTCAGCTAATGACTTACAGAAATCTCTGGAACATGCTAACATCTCTGTTGGCGAGTCTACAATACTTTAAACACTAAACAAGAATGGTGTTCATGGGAGGACGTCACGGAAGAAGCCACTGCTGTCCAAATAAAACATTGCTGCACATCTGAAGTTCGCAAAAGAGCACCTGGATGTTCCACAGCGCTTCTGGCAAAAATTCTGTGGACAGATAAAACTAAAGTTGAGCTATTTGGAAGAAACATAAAACACTATGTGTGGAGAAAAATCGGCACAGCACACCAACATCAAAGCCTCATCCCAACTGTAAAGTATGGTGGAGGAGCATCATGGTTTGGGGCTGCTTTGCTGCCTCACGGCCTGGACAGCTTGCTATCATTGACAGGAAAATGAATTCCCAAGTTCATCAAGACATTTTGCAGGAGAATGTAAAGGCTATCTGTCTGCCAATTGAAGCTCAACAGAAGTTGGGTGATGCAAAACACAGAAGTAAATCAACAACAGAATGGCTTCAAAAAAAGAAAATACGCCTTCTGGAGTGGAGTCCTGACCTCAACCCGATTTAAAATGCTGTGGCATGACCTTGAGAGCGGTTCACACCAGACATCTTAAGAATATTGTTGGACTGAAACAGTTTTGTAAAGATGAATGGTCGAAAATTCCTCCTGACTGTTGTGCAGGTCTGATCTGCAACTACAGAAAACATTTGGTTGAGGTTATTGCTGCCAAAGGAGGGTCAACCTGTTATTAAAAAGGGTTCACATGCTTTTTCCACCCTACACTGTGAATGTTTAAGTGGTGTGTTCAATAAAGAAATGAAAACATATAACTGTTTGTGTGTTATTAGTATAAGCAAACTGAGTCTGTCTTTTATGAACAATTTATGCAGAAATCCAGGTAACCAGAGGGTTCAAATACTTTTTCTTGCCACTGTCGATCTGAAAATAAACACTTTTTCATTCCCTGAAAAGTTTTGTTTTTTTCCAGGAAGCAGACACATTTATTGATGTTGAATACTGTTGAAGAGATGTTGAACTGATGTTGTGTACTGTTGAACTGATGTTAAGTACTGCTAAACTGATGTTGAGTACTGTTGAACTGATGTTGAACTGATGTTGAGTACTGTTGAACTGATGTTGACAACTGATGAACTGATGTTGAGTACTGTTGAACTGATGTTGAACTGATGTTGAATTAATGTTGAACTGGAGTTGAGTACTGTTGAACTGATGTTGAACTGATGTTGTGTACTGTTGAACTGATTTTAAGTACTGCTAAACTGATGTTGAGTACTGTTGAACTGATGTTGAACTGATGCTGAGTACTGTTGAACTGATGTTGAACTGACATTGAACTGATGTTGAGAACTGTTGAACTGATGTTGAACTGATGTTGAGTACTGTTGAACTGATGTTGAATTGATGTTAAACTGATGTTGAGAACTTTTGAACTGATGTTGAACTGATGTTGAACTGATGTTGAATTGATGTTAAACTGATGTTGAGTACTGTTAAACTGATGTTGAACTGATGTTGAGTACTGTTGAACTGATGTTGAGTACTGTTGAACTGATGTTGAATTGATGTTAAACTGATGTTGAGTACTATTGAACTGATGTTGAACTGATGTTGATTATTGTTCAACTGATGTTGAACTGATGTTGAGTACTGTTGAACTGATGTTGAGTACTGTTGAACTGATGTTGAGTACTGTTGAACTGATGTTGAGTACTGTTGAAATGATGCTGAACTGATATTAGTATCTGCTGAATACTTAAGACACTTCTGCCCCTCTATATTTTAGACTCGAGGTTCCAATGGACAGTGAGGACAGGAAGTTACATTATGTGAACTTCCTGAAGGCATTTGACCACGGGACAGGGAAAGGGTGTGAGCACCCCCCTAGGCCCTGTGGATCCCCTGATCTAGCCGAGAGTCTGGAGTGGCTCTGTCCTGGGAGAGCTGCTGATAGGATACGGGAACTGGTCACTGCATCGATGGATATACTCCACAAGGTTAGGCCTCTCCCGACACTCTATCCCTCTTCTTCCCTGGCTCTCATTGTGAAGGCCTCTTACACTGTAAACCATCAACAACATATACAGTTAACGTCAATTTGTTTTAGCTACTTACAGTAATAAACTATTTAAATTGTAACAAATGAAATGTGCTTTTAATATGTATTAAGACTGAGGAAGGTCCTTTCTACTTGCGTAAGCTCAGACATGCTCTCGTCTGGTCAGCCACACCTAATCCTACTTACCTGTCTCTCCGTCTGGTCTCTCAGGCCTTCTCTGCCTTCGACAGGAGTGGGAACGGGACAGTCACCCCTTTGAAGTTCCGGCGGGTGCTGGGCCATTTCTGTGCCCGCCTCTCGGACCCCCAGTTCAGATTCCTGCTCGACAGAATGAAGCTGAACTGGGAGAACCACACGGTGTACTGGAGAGACTTCCTCAACCAGTTCAACCTATGCAACCTGAACGTGTGTGTTTGGGTCTATGTGTGTGTATGAGGGGGGTCCGTACTCTGTTTATACATAGGCCTTAGCATGTGCATTATGCATCTGTTTTTATGTGTGTGTGTGTGTGTGTGTGTGTGTGTGTGTGTGTGTGTGTGTGTGTGTGTGTGCAGACCCCTGAGGATTGGTTAGACAGAGTAGGTCAGTGAGAAAGTTGTCTCCGCCCGCCTGTACACCATCACCAAGGAGCAGGTCACGACACCATCTCCAAAGAGGACTTCAGAATGATGTGTGACCGCCATTTCATGAGGCTCACCTGTGACCATGTCACGCCCTGGTCTAAGTATTTTTGTGTTTTTCTTCATGTATTGGGTCAGGCCAGGGTGTGGCATGGAGTTTTTGTATTGTGGTGTGTTTTGTCTGGGGGTTTTGGTGTGTATGTATTTGGGATTGTAGCTAGTGGGGTTATCTAGCAAAGTCTATGGCTGTCTGGAGTGGTTCTCAATCAGAGGCAGGTGCTTATCGTTGTCTCTGATTGGGAACCATATTTAGGCAGCCATATTCTTTGAGTTTGCCGTGGGTAATTGTCCTTAGTGTCTTGATGTCCTTGTGCTGTGTTAGTTGACACCAGTTTAGGCTGTTTCGGTTTTCATTTTCATTTATTTGTTTTGTAGTGTTTTGTATTGATTCGTGTTACGTTTGTTTTATTAAACATGGATCACAATAGACACGCTGCAGTTTGGTCCGACTCTCCTTCACCATATGAAAACCGTGACAGAATCACCCACCATAAACGGACCAAGCAGCGTGTCAACAGGCAGGAGCAGCCCAAAGAGGAGCTGCGTATTAAGGATTTCTGGACATGGGAGGAAATCCTTGACGGGAGAGGACCCTGGGCTAAACCAGGGGAGTGTAGCCACCCAAAGGTGCAGCAGGAGAAGAGGAAACAGGAGCAGCCCAAAGAGGAGCTGCGTATTAAGGATTTCTGGACATGGGAGGAAGAATTGGACGGAAAAGGACCCTGGGCTCAGCCTGGTGAATATCGCCGCCCCAAGGAGGAACTAGAGGCGGCTAAAGCGGAGAGGCGCTGGTATGAGGAGGCAGCACGGCGACGTGGATGGAAGCCCGGGAATCAGCCCCAAAAATTTCTTGGGGGGGGGGCTATCAGGGAGTATGGCTACGCCAGGTAGGAGACCTGCGCAAACTCCCTGTGCTTACCGGGGGGCTAGAGACCGGGCAGGCACCGTGTTATGCAGTGGTGCGCACGGTGTCCCCAGTGCGGGTGCATAGCCCGGTGCGGTATATTTCAGCTCCGCGTATCGGCCGGGCTAGATTGAGCGTCGAGCCAAATGCCATGAAGCCGGCTCTACGCATCTGGTCCCCAGTGCGTCTCCTTGGGCCGGCTTACATGGCACCAGCCTTGCGCTCGGTGTCTCCGGTTCGCCTACATAGCCCAGTGCGGGCTATTCCACCTCGCAGCACTGGCAGGGCAACCGAGAGTATTCAACCAGGTAAGGTTGGGCAGGCTCGGTGCTCAAGAGCTCCAGTGCGCCTCCACGGTCCGGTCTATCCAGTACCACCTCCACACCCCAGCCCTCCGGTAGCAGCTCCCCGCACCAGGCTTCCTGTGCGTGTCCTCAGCCCAATACCACCAGTGCCAGCACCACGCATCAGGCCTACAGTGCGCCTCGCCTCTCCTGCCCTGTCGGAGCTTTTCTCCTCTCCAGCGCTGCCGGAGCCTCCTGCCTGTTTGGAGCAGCTAGAGCTGCCAGTCTGCATGGAGCTGCCAGTCTGCAAGGAGCTGCCAGTCTGCCCAGCATCGCCAGTCTGCCCAGCGTCGCCAGTCAGCCAGACTCTTCCAGATCTGCCAGTCAGCCAGACTCTTCCAGATCTGCCAGTCAGCCAGACTCTTCCAGATCTGCCAGTCAGACTCTTCCAGATCTGCCAGTCAGCCAGACTCTTCCAGATCTGCCATTCAGCCAGACTCTTCCAGATCTGCCAGACTCTTCCAGATCTGCTATTCAGCCAGACCCTTACAGATCTGCCAGTCAACCAGACTCTTCCAGATCCGCCAGTCAGCCAGGATCCGCCAGTCAGCCAGGATCCGCCAGATCTGCTAGTCAGCCAGGATCCGCCAGGATCTGCCGGAACCACCAGCAAGCCAGGATCTGGTAGATCCATCAACCTGCTTGAGCTTTCTCTCACTCCCGAGCTTTCTCTCACTCCCGAGCTTTCTCTCACTCCCGAGCTTTCTCTCACTCCCGAGCTGCCTCAGTCCCGAGCTGTCCTTCAGTCCCGATCTGCTCCTCAGTCCAGTGGGGTTCTGGGTGAGGACTACTGGGCCATGGTCGGCGGCGAGGGTGGTCTATCCAGGGACGCGAGGAGAGGGGACTAAGACATTGACTGAGTGGGTTCCACGTCCCGCGCCGGAGCTGCCACCATGGACAGACGCCCACCCGGACCCTCCCTATTGTTTTGAGGTGCGTTCGGGAGTCCGCACCTTAGGGGGGGGTTCTGTCACGCCCTGGTCTCAGTATTTTTGTGTTTTTCTTCATGTATTGGGTCAGGCCAGGGTGTGGCATGGAGTTTTTGTATTGTGGTGTGTTTTGTCTGGGGGTTTTGGTGTGTATGTATTTGGGATTGTAGCTAGTGGGGTTATCTAGCAAAGTCTGTCTGGAGTGGTTCTCAATCAGAGGCAGGTGCTTATCGTTGTCTCTGATTGGGAACCATATTTAGGCAGCCATATTCTTTGAGTTTGCCGTGGGTGATTGTCCTTAGTGTCCTTGTGCTGTGTTAGTTGACACCAGTTTAGGCTGTTTCGGTTTTCATTTTCGTTTATTTGTTTTGTAGTGTTTTGTATTGATTCGTGTTACGTTTGTTTTATTAAACATGGATCACAATAGACACGCTGCAGTTTGGTCCGACTCTCCTTCACCATATGAAAACCGTGACAGACCAGGTAAACTGACAGGGTTTGGTCTCAGTAGGCTCATACAGTATAGCTTCTTACATTTTTTATTTATTTAAGAACAATTTAAAAAAATACTTGGCACAATTCAATTCTACTCTATCAATGGGTTGTCATGCAGAAACAACAGGAATAGGCATACGTGTGTGTAAATGAGCTTTTTACACTTTTGATGCATTTGCCAAGTTCTCCTTAGTTTTTAATTATTGCAATCCAAAACAAATTTGAATGTGTTGATAATTATTGACTACTTATTGAGAACGTTAGCCATCCGTGAAGTTCATTAAGCTTGTGTGTAAATGACAGGGTGTGTGTATGTGTGAATATCAGTTTGAAAATGTGGGGTATGATGTGTGTGTACTAAATGTGTAATTCCTCTCTCTCCTCAGTTCGAGAGGGTGTGGGAGAAGCTGCCAGTGAATGTGCTGGGGGATCTGGAGTACAGGGACTTCCTGAAGCACGCCAGGGGAACTGTTGCGATAAGGGACAAGACCACAGACCCAGAGGACATCTGTCCCCTGAAATCCGCATCACCATCATCCCCTAAACTTCTTCACAACAGTATCTCGGACCTGCCTGGTGTGTTCCTTGTTCTTCATGATGCTCTCTGCACTTTTAATGGACCTCTGAGACTATCACAGTGCAGGTGCATTTATACGGAGACTTGAGTACACACAGGTGGATTGTATTTATCATCATTAGTCATTTAGGTCAACATTGGATCATTCAGAGATCCTCACTGAACTTCTGGATAGAGTTTGCTGCACTGAAAGTAAAGGGGCTGAATAATGTTGAAGAATCAACAACAAGTGGGACACAATCATGAAGTGGAACGACATTTATTGGATATTTCAAACTTTTTAAACAAATTAAAAACTGAAAAACTGAAAATTGGGCTTGTTTTCAATCATTCCCATTCCACAGATGTGACAGGCTTAAATAAAAAGTAAAAAAATATAATAGTACATTTGAAAAATAAAAATACAATGCAACATTATTCAGCCCCTTTACTTTCAGTGCAGCAAACTCTCTCCAGAAGTTCAGTGAGGATCTCTGAATGATCCAATGTTGACCTAAATGACTAATGATGATAAATACAATCCACCTGTGTGTAATCAAGTCTCCGTATAAATGCACCTGCACTGTGATAGTCTCAGAGGTCCGTTAAAAGCGCAGAGAGCATCATGAAGAACAAGGAACACACCAGGCAGGTCCGAGATACTGTTGTGAAGAAGTTTAAAGCCGGATTTGGATACAAAAATATTTCCCAAGCTTTAAACATCCCAAGGAGCACTGTGCAAGCGATAATATTGAAATGGAAGGAGTATCAGACCACTGCAAATCTACCAAGACCTGGCCGTCCCTCTAAACTTTCAGCGCATACAAGGAGAAGACTGATTGGAGATGCAGCCAAGAGGCCCATGATCACTCTGGATGAACTGCAGAGATCTACAGCTGAGGTGGGAGACTCTGTCCATAGGACAACAATCAGTCGTATATTGCACAAATCTGACCTTTATGGAAGAGTGGCAAGAAGAAAGCCATTTCTTAAAGATATCCATAAAAAGTGTTGTTTAAAGTTTGCCACAAGCCACCTGGGAGACACACCAAACATGTGGAAGAAGGTGCTCTGGTCAGATGAAACCAAAATTGAACTTTTTGGCAACAATGCAAAACGTTATGTTTGGCGTAAAAGCAACAAAGCTCATCACCCTGAACACCCTATCCCCACTGTCAAACATGGTGGTGGCAGCATCATGGTTTGGGCCTGCTTTTCTTCAGCAGGGACAGGGAAGATGGTTAAAATTGATGGGAAGATGGATGGAGCCAAATACAGGACCATTCTGGAAGAAAACCTGATGGAGTCTGCAAAAGACCTGAGACTGGGACGGAGATTTGTCTTCCAACAAGACAATGATCCAAAACATAAAGCAACATCTACAATGGAATGGTTCAAAAATAAACATATCCAGGTGTTAGAATGGCCAAGTCAAAGTCCAGACCTGAATCCAATCGAGAATCTGTGGAAAGAACTGAAAACTGCTTTTCACAAATGCTTTCCATCCAACCTCACTGAGCTCGAGCTGTTTTGCAAGGAGGAATGGGAAAAAATTTCAGTCTCTCGATGTGCAAAACTGATAGAGACATACCCCAAGCGACTTACAGCTGTAATCGCAGCAAAAGGTGGCGCTACAAAGTATTAACTTAAGGGGGCTGAATAATTTTGCACGCCCAATTTTTCAGTTTTTGATTTGTTAAAAAAGTTTGAAATATCCAATAAATGTCGTTCCACTTCATGATTGTGTCCCACTTGTTGTTGATTCTTCACAAAAAAATACAGTTTTATATCTTTATGTTTGAAGCCTGAAATGTGGCAAAAGGTTGCAAAGTTCAAGGGGGCCGAAAACTTTCACAAGGCACTGTATATGTATACAAAATCTGGCAGCAGTATGTATATGTATACAGAATCTGGCAATCTCTCTACAGCTCCAAAATACATGCAAATAGGTTCCACTTCCAGAGGTACATATTTTACAGTTAGGAGACATATCTGTTTTCATTCTAAGGAGTCTCAAAGGAGTATAATAAAATTTGTACAAAAATTTGTAATTAGATTCTTTCATTTTTACATTGGTAGAGGAGCAGTATAACTCATCACTGATAGTCAGACCAAGGTCCTTTTCCCAGATTATTTTCAAAGGAGTAAAGGAGGAGCCTCCTTTCTCAGAAAGGAGTCTATAGATGTAAGATAGTTTGCCTTTAATGGATTGTGCTGTGACAAGAAGGGTTTCAACTTCATTCAACTGAGTTCTAAACCTCCTCTTGGAGGTAAATAACGAAATTACATGTCTAATTTGAAGATGTTTAAAAAAAATGGATCTTGGCACATCAAATTCACTGCAGAGCTCTTGAAAGGATTTCAGTGTAGTGGTTTTCTGATGAAATAGGTCTGAAAAGGTCCTGATTCCTAGAGTATGCCAAAGATTAAAGTTGGTATCCCTCAGGGCTTTTGGCAAGTCTGGGTTGCCTACTATAGGCGAGTGAGAACATATTTGGGAGGAAATGCCCAGGTATTTCTTACAGTCCCTCCACGCTAGTAGGGTGCTGTAAATCACAAAGGTTTTGGCTATGTTGCCCACTTCACTAAAGTTATTAATGAGTTATAATTGAGCAATGAACCACAGGATTGGGCTTCTATCTGAATCCACGTTGACTCTTGTCTGTTTGTGATCCATGTTAGCATGTTGCGGATTTGGGGTACATCCCTGTTTAACTACCTCTCCCTACTACACCGGTACTGTACACCCCTGTTTAACTACCTCTCCCTACTACACTGGTACTGTTTACCCCTGTTTAACTACCTCTCCCTACTACACCGGTACTGTACACCCCTGTTTAACTACCTCTCCCTACTACACCGGTACTGTTTATCCCTGTTTAACTACCTATCCCTACTACACCGGTATTGTACACCCCAGTTTAACTTACTGTCAACACGGTGCTGTATGAACATAAATGTTTTTACTGCAGGAACTGTGGTAAATTAGTATTTGGGGAGAGAGAGAAAACAGACATTTTATATACCTTTTTTGTCATACTACTCTTTTCTCTCTCTCTGGTCCGTTGTTGGCTCATTAACTGTCACTTTTTCTGGGGACGGTGTCCGGGGAGTGGCTATGTAAAGTAAAACGAGGGGGCGGTGGTGGTGGGTTTCCAGATTGTGTACGCTCAGTGGGGACCTCTCCAACCCTCGGGCTCTCTGCTGTCTCCTTGACAACCATATTTGTCAAGTTTGGTGATTTGTGTGCTTTTGGCACAATGAGGTATGTTAATAAAAGCTTATAAAAATGACACGCGGGTGGCCAGGTTGGAGAAGATCCCCGCCCAATGGGCTACTAAACATTAGCATTAAGCAGGGCCCCAAGCCTCACCAGAGTGAGTGGGTGAGAGCTTGTCTGGCAACCTGCGAGCTGCAAACCATCCAAACCCCCTCTCGTACTGGCTTTGGTTCACAATTATAACCCTCATTATCTACTAACCAAACCAACCATCTGTGTGATAAATCAGAGACCAAGCCTGACGACTCACACTAAATGATTCTGCTGCTGCTCTGTCGTCCGCCACATACTTTAGTCTGAGACTGCCATCATTCCAGTCGTTTGTGGCGACGAGGATCTTCTCTAACCAATCAAACTGTATCCATGTGTGTTCCAATCAGACAGCCCAGAATGTGTTTGCATTCGGTGAAGAGTCGGGGAGGTACTCAGATCCAGACTCATTGCGGAGAGGAAACTAACATCCGTGGGAGTGGCGTAGTGTTTGGCCAGAGCAAGGAGTCTGGGTAGCCAGGCAACCAGAGACCCCTTGTGTACTTAATGCTGGAACGGTCCTTCAGAACAAGTTCATAAAGACTGCTACTTTGCTGAGTTAAACTCATAATCTAATGTGTACAAAATAGTGATATGATTGGAATGATTACATCCATGCAAATAGTCTTTGGGTGTTTGTTAACTCTGCTCCTGTGTGGTCCTGATGCGGTCTGGTTGTGGTTCCCTTGCGGTCCAGATGAGTGTGGGTGTTTTCTGTAGACAGTGTGTGGAAGCCATGCTGAGGCTCTATGACCCGGTCCAGGAGTTCTGGCACTCCATGAGGCAAAACTTTGTTACCTTCGACCACACCCGCAGTGGCAAAATCTCCATGAAGGAATTCAGAAAGGTATAGTCCAACAATCTACTGTTATTTAAAAAGCTGTTGACTAATAACATGTCACACAATCACAGACACACACACACAGCAGATAATCCTGATTGTGTATTTCTACAGGTGCTAAGGCAGTTCAGAATGAACTATCCGAGGAGGAATTCTTCCATCTCACCTCTTTCTTTGACAAAAACACTACGGGGAAGTTCTCCTACAATGACTTCCTACAGGGCTTCCTACACTGACCTCTAACCTCTGCCCTCTAACTATGGCCCTACTGTAGGCTCCTGTGAAAGTTTAGCTAGTTATCACTGATAATTCCGTCCATATTGATCGCTATAATGTTACTGCACCACTGAGTGAAGGAGGGATACACAGAATTATTACAAAATCATGCCATATACATTAAAACATATAAAGTGATGTATTATCAAAAATATATACTGTTGAGGGTTTTCTCCCAAAATCTTGCCCTGGCATATCTACAGCTTTTTCTCCCTCTAGCATACAGATTTATCTCTGCTGTATGACTTTATGATACTGATTGCTTTCCAAACCAAACCCAACCAAATAAAGTGCTTTTGGATGATGTACGGATGCTGCTACACGCAGGGGACTGTCTTTGTTCTCATCTAACGGGAAGCGAAATGGATGACAAGGAGAAGGAGAGGGCATTTGTCATTCATGAGATAGACGGCATCACCGTTGCAAGACAGAACCCAGAGAGAGAGAGAGATATCATTATTTAAATAATCTACAGAAAGATGGAGAGCGAGAAACGGAAGGGGGCAATGGAGATGGAGTGTAAGACCATGGAAAGATAGACAAAGAGAGAGAGGGAGGGATGGATAGAAGGAAAATAAAGAGAGAGAGGAGATGGGAGTCCATATGAAAGGTACTGTATTAATGGTGTAAAGCGAAAAACCATCCGCAAATAAATTACCCCATCTCCTCCGGGATTACTGCTGTAATTATTTGAACGAGGGTTCTCATTAGAATGTGCAGAGGTGTGTAAGAACCAAGCTATCAAATGAGACATGAAGAACCCAGGTTGAGACACTGGAAATTACCTCTGGTCCCGGCCCACATAATTGATATGAGACACAGATACGTTTGATTGGTGCAAAAGAGCCATGTTAAAAAAATATATATAATAATCACGAGGAAAAAGGAAAACTTGCATAAAGAAAGAGTTTGGGGAAGAAAAAGAGGGATGATCCATTGGTCACAGATAAGGTTTAATTAAATTTGTGTAGATAATCTCTCAGAAAACCAGAAGCAGGTAGTTTTAAGAAAGGTATTTTACATTTACAGAGTTGTCTCCAGGGGCAACACATTATACAATACCATTCTAAAATGGTTGGACTTTTTTCTCTTTTCACATGAAAAAATATTGTACATCATTAAAGCTATTTAAAAAAACAATAGTTAGTATATCCCAAACAATGGTAACAATGACATACAATACAAGCAGATTGTCATCAAAAGTTATTAGATTCAGAACAGCATGCCCCAAGGAACGAACGAGAAATACAACGGCAAAAATGTTGAGTTTTCAAAGAAAACAGGAAATACAGAATACAGCTATTGAGGCACAGTGCATAAAAAGTGAGACATTTCAAAGTTATGGTTGAGAGAGAATAGTAAGAAATGGCGAAAAACATACAGACATCCCCCCCCCCGCAGAAATCTTTAAAAGAAAGTACTATGATACAGACATCCCCCCCCCCAACCTAACCTATTCCTACAACAGCTCACTAATCTGCCCCATTAAGACATAGCCCAGATAGCACAATGTGCAGAACAGCAGTGAAAGCCCAGTGACCCTGGGAATAAAATGTAGCCAGAGGGGATGTTGATATATAATGTCTAATGAGAGCAGAGAGAGAACAAACAGGGATGTTGTCATGTTATGGTAACCACACTTTGAGCTCAGCTAGCCAACCAAAGACTTCCAGACGAGCAGAGGAAGGACGCTCATTCACAAGTGCTTTCGAAAGAAAAATGTTACCCTTTTTTACACAGACAACTGCTTGACAACATGAACGCGTTAATAATAGCTACACAAGGTGTGGGTAACCCCGTGCACTCTAAAAAATGATAGGCTAAAAACAACCCAATTTAGCGTTGGTTAAATAGTGGACAGAACGCATGTTGGGTTATTTTGACCCAGCCAGTTGGGTTGCATGAATGACCCAACATGTTGGGTAGTTGGGATTACCCAAACATGGGTTAATGTAACCATCAGTTGGGTATTGTTTACTCTCATGCTGGGTTGACCTAGAAGCTGGGTCTTATTTAACGTAATCCTTAGGTTATTTTCAGGAGGCGTGGTTTATTAGGGGAGTGGCTTTAAGCAAGATCTTATTGGCCATCCGTGAGACTAAATGTCACTCCTGTTCATCATCTTAAATTTACATACTGCAAATTAAAATGTCAATAACATGCTTTTCACACATTCGTCTGTAATATTAAGATTCTTTATTACTTATTATAAGGTATACCATCTTATTGCCTAATAAGGTATACCACCTTATTGCATCCCAACAATGGGATTTACATATACACTTCTGTAAGCATCATTGAAGCTACAACATTTTAAATGTTCGACCTTAATATGTGATAACTATGCAACCGAACAGATGAATAGGAATGACATTTACTTTCATGGGTGGTTAAAAATAACTATCTGAAAACCACGCCCCTACTAAACTACGCCTCCTGTCTTCTGATCTGACCCGCTGGGTCATAACTCAATAACCCAGCATCAATAACCCTGAAGTTTTTAAAGAAAACAACTCGTGAGTTGAGTCAACCAAACAACCCAGCATTTTTTAGAGTGTAACATAGTGCAGCTATTATTATACATGAATAAGCATTTATTAGCCTATTCAAGAAAGAACTGAACTTAGAATAAAATGTAAACATTGTTTCTGCACTGGCTCTTTTTTTAAACAACACACACACATATTTAACAACATTTGAAGTAATCCTTGATTGCTAACATGTTTTTACAATGACAGGTGATGTAGATACAGTTCCCGACTTCATGACAAGTTACGGTACATTAGGCCTACACCGCATCGTCATCCATTGGTCCACTAAGAGTTCAAAGTTCATTCCCATGATACATCTCTCCCAGAAAGGGCACCATGAAGCAGCAAGAACATTCCAGACACCGCTGCTTCTGTACAGGGTCGGGAGCGAACACATTTGCCAATCCGCTCCGTTGGCTATTACGTATTTCCAGTAATTCGTACCAGGAATCAAAATCGTGCAGACTTCCCAGCCGGTGACCTCGGAATAAACTTGTCAGGATCACGGCACATGAGCCAGGGATGAGAGGGTGAGCTGATTACACATGCAACGAGGGATGGAGGGGGGAAGAAGGAGAGAGGGGGAAAAACAAGGGAAAAGAGGAAGAGAAGAGATCCCTCTCCCCTGGTTAAGAGGCTTACTGAGAGTTGTAATGAGACCCAGGGGAGTGGTGTCAACACGTTTGACACTTATACTCACACACAGCCCATGGCAGAGACCTCCCGCTGCCCTCACACACACACTTTGATCTCTCTCTCTCTCTCTCTCTCTCTCTCTCTCTCTCTCTCTCTCTCTCACACACACACACACACACGAACACGCACCCGCACACACACACACACACACACACACACACACACACACACACACACACACACACACACACACACACACACACACACACACACACACACACACACACACACACACACACACACATACCACCATGCCCAAGGCCTGAGAGAGAGAGAGAGAGAGTGAAACTAGAGGGGTAGAGGAAAAGAGGGATCAAGAGAAAAAGGGATGAGGGGAAAGCAGTGTTTTAATCTGCAGTGCAGGAAGTGTGATATCAGAGTACTGGCAGGGGTATCCTTTCTGTGCTGGCAAACAGCTCCACGAAGTCGAACATGGACATTGGGTTCATGTTCTGAAACCCTACTGGTAAGTGTTCAATCACTCCTCAGGGAAGGTCTCAAATGAAGGGTGGACCACAATGTCGCCACTGAGCAACTTCCACTGGTGGCTTAACAGAGTCCTCTATGAGGAACAAGAGAGAATGAGAGTTATCCAGTGTCTTCTTCTGAGAGAAAGACTGTGAGTCCAAACAGTGACACAGGAGACACTGTTCCCCCTGTCCTCTTCTCTATCTGACAGCCAGGTCAGATTGTTAGTGCAGTAGAAGTGCAACAGAAGATTTACAGACTAATGCTGACATGTCCTTATGAGAAATGAGGCATCTGGGGTCTGTCTTTTGCCTTACTTTCGAGTTTGTAAGAGCTTTTGTTGAAATAAAGGAATGACAGTATATAAAAGAACATCGATGGATTTGCCAAGTGAGGATTGGCAACAGCGCCTGTCTCTTTAGACACACACATCGTCTGTAAGAGACTTGGGCTTGTGTGTGTTGTGCCACACACACCCACACGCACACACACAGCATCCGTTAGAGCCTTGACTATATACAGTACTCCACCACACCTGCCCACCACCCTCACCTACCTGCCTTCCCACCACTAGGCTCCTGATTGGAGGGGGGCTCAGCAGGGCGGGGCTTCTCTAGTCATGTGGTCCTGGTGGGATTGGGCAGGTCGAAGACGATGGGCGGGTTCATGGGCTGGAAGTTGACGGTGCAGGCCGAGGCGTTGACGAACGTGGTGGTGCCGTCTGTCATCATACCATAACCTGGAGGAGGTAGAGGAGAGAGGAAGGGAGACAAACTGTGACAGTAACACTCATTTGTTCATTGACTTCTTTACACTCTCTACATTTCCCTTTATTGACAGAACTATCCACATCTAACACTGACAACTGCATCTCATTTGACATGTAGTAAATGATTTACAGGTGAGATATTTTTTGGCCTTTTTCAATCACTCAGAATGAACAGGTCTGATATAAAGAACGTGTGACAAATGAAAAAAGCTACAATTCCTTTTCTCTCCCTTCTTCCTTGCTCCCAATCTATCTCAGTCGCACAGATCCACACGCAGGGCTAAATCCGGCCTGTTCCTCCCTGTGTGAATCTGATCTAGTTACTAATCTGGTCCTCTCCAAAGGGGCCATGATGCTCCGGGGGACCCACGCTGACCTGCTAACCCCAAAAAAAGAATCACTCAGCCTGGAGAGAAGGCCTCCCAGTCCCCCCTGGCCTGGATGAGACGCTGTAGTACCACTTCCAGGCATAATGTATGCCTTTAATAGAATCAAATACAGCCTCGTGGCAAGAATCCATAAACGAGTCATAAAGACGCACTCCAAAGACCTTGTGCTACAAGATCGATAATCTGATTTAAATATGTAGGCTTGTGTAGCAGTATGAGAAACCTCATTCATACAGAATGAAAGTGTGTATGTGTGTGTGTGTGTGTACCTTCGTGGATGTGTCCGAACACGTGCAGCTTGGGCTGTACTCTCCTCTGGACAGTGTTGAGCAGCTCCATACAGCCCACCCGCTGCATCTTCTTAGGAACCCAGTCCAGGAACCCTACACACAGTGTGACACGGGTGAGAGAGAGAGAGAGAGAGAGAGAGAGAGAGAGAGAGAGAGAGAGAGAGAGAGAGAGAGAGAGAGAGAGAGAGAGAGAGAGAGAGAGAGAGAGAGAGAGAGAGAGAGAGAGAGAGAGAGAGAGAGAGAGAGAGAGAGAGAGAGAGAGAGAGAGAGAGAGAGAGAGAGAGAGAGAGAGAGAGAGAGAGAGAGAGAGAGAGAGAGAGAGAGAGAGAGAGAGAGAGAGAGAGAGAGAGAGAGAGAGAGAGAGAGAGAGAGAGAGAGAGAGAGAGAGAGAGAGAGAGAGAGAGAGAGAGAGAGAGAGAGAGAGAGAGAGAGAGAGAGAGACTGATTTAGTGTCACTTCTATAGGAAGCATACCGCTGAATCTATAGAAACACTATCAGGACTGGTCTTTCTCGTGCCATGCACACATTGGTGCTTAAAATCTTGTGAAAAGCTCGAAATAAGTAAATGTAATTCAGCAACAAAAAAAACTCAAATCACTTTGGGCTACTTTACAAGTCCATGGAGACTTTTGTGATGTGAAGAGTAATGGCTCTGTCTCCATTTCTGGACACTCAACTAATTCTCTGCTTGTTTTAAGGCAGCTGGTGAGTAAACAGCTTTCATATAGATTTGTTCCTCCTATGTATCTTCCTCCTCATCGTTAGATTAAAAAAGGCCATATTCCTCCTTTCCTCCATCTCCGTTCCATCGCTTTATCGCGCCCCATAAAAGACGACGGGTTTTGCCGCAGTGCGAACAAACCGCGCCTCTCACTCTTTTTACTCGGTCACTTTACGTCTAGCCCCTTGCTTTCTGTTGTATCCTTCTCTTCCTCTTTCTCTAGACCAACGGTCTCTCTGTAGTTCTCTGTTCATCTATGTCCATTCTTTCCCTCTGTCTCTCTATCTTTCTCTTCCCCACCTCCTTCTCTCTCCTTCTCCTCCCCAGCCTCCTCTCTCTCGACCTGTCTCTCCTTCTTCCCCACCTCTTTCTCCCTCTCCTCCTCTCTATCCCTCTCCCTCTAATAGGCATTAGTGGCCCGCTGTAGCTGCTCCATATGCCAGTGGCTTATGAGGAGAGGGGAGCTGGAGACACTTGGCTAAACTGAAGGGAAAATAACTCCCTGTGTTTAGAGGCGAGACGCCACGCAGCAGCCACAGAAATCAATCACACACACTCGTCTGAGCATCTCCCAGCTGCAGCGGGAGATGAGCTGTGAAAGTGTGCGTGTGTTATGCAAATGGGTATGTAAGTGTGGGTAGATATTTACACGAGGATGATAACAGGAATAAATGACAGATTATTCATAAAGTATTACTGATTTGACAGTCTATCAAAGCACTGAGTGTGCGCACATGTGCGTGTGTGAATGTGCGTGTGTTTGTAACGTGTGTGCGATGATGTCTCATGATTGTGTCCCCCAGGTGTAATGTCTCCCTCACCCAGTGGGGGGCAGTGTGTGACCAGTATGTCGGTGGAGTCGGGGATCTGGTTCCACTTGTCCAGCAGAGCCTGACCTCTTGGCAGGTTGAAACCCCAGCCATAGTACCATGGCTGCCTGGCTCAGAGAAAGAGAGAGAACGAGAGAGAGAGATTAATACAGTATATCATATGACTGTCAACAAAATCACCCAGCAGATCATCATCTCTAATAAGGGAGAGCCCTGTGGGGGGAGAACCCTGCGGGGGGACAGATTAAGTGTGATAGCCAAAATGGCACTTAATCTCTGAACCTCAATCATCTGCTCTGACAAATCAAATCAACTCCCTCCAAACTTTAATCAAACACCACTGCTGCCACGTACAAAGTGCAATAGTATAAATTAGACAGTACCGTAGATGAGCAGGCAGAAAGCGCTAGGATATAAAACCCCAACATTAAACATTAACGTCCGCTTGATTCAACAGTCGGCATTGGAGCTTTCCAGGACGGGAGGGGAAACGAGAAGAGAGGAAGAGGAGAGAGGAAGAGAGGGACTTGGCGGCTGGGTCCGTGTCCCTTCACTTTGATAGCGGACGCCTCTGGTGGGTGAGTGACGGTGGAGAAATTAACATGTCACTAACAATGAGTCCTCAGATCCATCTTCCTCTGTACCGTAAGGCGAGCCACGCGTGTGTAACCACGATGACGCCGCCGTTAGCTCTCTTACCGCCGGCTTTTGTTAATTTGCAGAGAGCAGTCACTGGAAAAGCCAACTTTTATCGGCGCCACGCCGTCCGTCGCTTGGCGCTTCAGTGGAACGTCAGATGGAGGCTGTTTTATCATTTCCTGCCCGTTTGTGTACGTATGCAAGCGAGAGTGTGCATGTGGGGGGGCACACACACACACATGTACACACACACTTGATTAAAGAGACCTAGTGGTATAATACAGCAGGTGATGGTGATGGTGATGGTCCCAACCCTGGGGTCACTGCCTGAGAGGTTAAGGAGACAGAGAGAGATGCATCATGGGAAACGGTGTCCCTTTTCAGCTTGAATCTACTCCATTAAAATTCCATCACTTCAGGACATCAGAGCCTAAACACTTTATGAAACATCTGAAGTTCCCAGTGAACGCAATTTCAATAATTTACACAGTGAATTTTAAAACATTTAAATTGGCCTTAGCATATTAATTGGGCCGGTTAAATATTCATGTCCGTCTTAACATGGATGTCTCAATTAAAGTGAGATGAGCTGCCAGTCTCATCTGCGTTCCAAATGGCACCATATTCCCTAGTGCACTACTTTTGACCAGAGCTATATTGAGAATAGAGTGGCATTTGAGACACAACCCATCCATCCCCTCTTCATATCTGAATGGAGAGATGAAGAGGAAAAACACTTTTCTCTGGTAATCGCAATTGGACTGTAATTTCCCTAAGAGGGTTCGATAAAAAGAGAAAGAGAGAGAGACAGAGAGATAGAGAAGGGGGTAGAAAGGGAAAAGGGGAGATGAGAAAGGGGCTATTGAGAGAGACATGAGATGGAATGAGATAGAGATGAAGGGAATGAGAGAGAAAAGAGTGAGTTTGTACATTATGTAAATACTTGTTCCCACTTCCAGCTCATATCAAGTTAAGTCTGGGATTTTCTACCACTAGGGCCAAAATCACATGCTATAAAGTATCTAGCCGGCTAGCAGATACCTATAGACTTCCAGGCATTGCGCTAACGCTAGTTAGCATTGGATCATGATACTACCACCAACTTCCTTCATACTGGATGCAGAGACATAAAAATGGTATCCACGAGTTCATCTGACTCTGAGGGTGCACCTGACTGTATTATTTTATAAGCACATGGACCATATAAAATGTCACATGTCAGCAGTGTAACATGTCACATCCTTATCCCAGTAGCAAAAGGTAGATACACTGAGAGACACTGTGAGAGTGCAACTTCACTCCAGGAAAAACCCTGATTCTTCTGATTGCAGTCTAAACACGAAAACTAAAAGAACATAATACTATGGATAACATCTCCACGATATGAATAGGATTTGACCAGGAAAGGGATTAGAAATAAACTAGCGTTTTTTGGTGCAGTTAGGGAGGAGAATTGGGGACGTGCTCAGCATATTAAAGATAGGTTTGTTATTTGTTACGGATATGAAAAAGAAGGAAACAGATGTTTGAGTTAGAGCGCTGGATCCCTAGGCGTCGTCTAGGGGCAAAGCAAAGCACGCTGGGAAAAAAACAACGGCGTAAAAATCACTTTCATTTGATGTGATTCTTTTCCCCCTTTTCTAAAGCGAGAGAGAGAGAGACCGACAGAGAGATAGAGAGAGAGAGAGAGAGACTGACAGAGAAAGAGAGAGAGAGAGCGAGAGAGAGAGGTTGAGTCAGGTTAACCCAAAACACCACTTTACTTAAAACAGGGTAATATTATAGAAGGTTTGAAAACAAATAAGAGATCAGTCTCGCTCTCAGTAATGTGTGCGTGTAACTATTTCAGTGTGTGTATGTGTGTGTGTGTTTCTCCATTCTGAAGCTTAATGATATCATTGGAGAAAGCCCATGAATGATTAACGAATCAGGCAGTGCTGAGGGGAGCGAGGCGTTAACCACACACACACACTTTGGTTAACTTCACAGTCGTTAGGAAGAAAAACAGCACGCCAGAAGAGGAATTTTAAATCTAAATCAATTCCAGACTTATTGTGAGGTCTAGAGAGGAACAGGCTTGGTGAGAAATAGAGAAAGAGAGACAAAAGACGAAAGAGAGAATGAGGGAGCTTGCTTTGGTGATGTTGTGAGACGGGAAAAGAGAGAGGTAGAGAAAGGGAGGTGAAGAAAAACGGAGAGAAAACACAGAAGAGAGTGGTATCTATACAGTATAGAACAAGTCTGGGTTCTCTCTATATATCTTTTGACAGACAATATGAAGAGAAGCAGAATAGGAAGACGGAATAGATGAGGGAGGCGCAACCAGAGAGACAGCTAATGAATGTGTGTATGCTATAGGAGTGTGTGTGTGCGTGTGTGTTCATTTCAAGTTTGTTATTTCTCAGAGAATCAGAGTGGATGCAGTCACACCCCACCATCATCACCTCAGCTTGAGTTAATTAAGAGCTACTGTCGACTTAACGACCCTAATAACAGCCTGGAAGGAAGGGGAGGAAAACACACGCACACACACACACTCTCTGCTTGTGTGCTCTTATTAGACTGTGTGTATGTGCGTGTACTGTATGTGTGTGCACGTGTACGCATGTGTGTATGCTCACATCTGGGTAATACTAAAGGGGTTGCTGTCACTTGTCACTCCTAAGAGCTGAGTTTTTCTTATTAAACCCCCTGCCTCCCCGCACCACTTGACGTGTGTCTCCGTACCCCCCCCCCCCCCCTCCTAACCTCGTTAAGAGCCTGTTTCAATTAAAAGTGTTCCGGGGTGGGAGAGGTCCGTTGGGACGCCACTGCTCAGATAGAGGTCAACAGAGCTGCTTAGAGATGCTTTTAGCAGCCTTCCTGTTCTCATTTACTCATTCACTAGCCTGGAGGCTAGGTGGGCTAGTTCAAACAAAGGCTACTGACTGTTAACACTGCTTCCTATTACTGGGTAATTACACACAAACAATACATTCTACTCTGAGGGAACTTCTCTCTGTCAGTATTAGATACTAGTAAATACTGCTAGGTACTCTATGTCCTCTGACTATCTGATATCTCCCATTGTCCTCTTTGTTTAAGTCTACTCCATGAGCCAATGAGGAGCCATTTTAAAATGAGTAAGTTGAAGAAGTAGCATCAACACTGCTTCTGTCCCATTCTCTCTATCACACACAATAGGATTCAAATCTTTCAATAGGACAGTTATAAGTTAATTTACAGACACATAGCCCGCGCTGGTACATGGGAGAAGCAGGAGAGAGTTTGACTCCAAGAAGACGCTATTTCATGTTACAGAGAAATACGTTTCTTTCTCTTTTCCATTATTAGTCCCAACTCTAAACCTTTCTCAGCGCACAGTATTCTCCCTCCCACACACAATGGTTAATGTACAGACTTTGATGTTTAATCACGACTACCACACACACACACACACAAGCCAGTCCACCCGGCAAGATTGATCCTCACAGCAGGACTATTGAGACGGAGGGAGAAAAAAGGGGAAGGAGAGGGATAGGGAAAGGGACGGACACCGACACTGATGCAGAGAGAGAGGGGGACAGAGGGAAAGAAAGGGAGTGGGATAGAGGGAAAATAAGAGATGGGGAAGGAGAGAGAGAGAAGGCTGAAAGGCAGAGTACTGTATATCTGACTCTGACAGTCATGAGGATAAGAAATGTGACAGGGCCCAGCCTGCAGTAACCGAAAGGTCGCTGGTTAGAATCAGCCGTTCTGGCCTTGAGCAAGGCAGTTAACCCCCAACAACTGCTCCCCGGGCACCGATGATGTCGATTAAGGCAGACCCACGCACCTCTCTGATTCAGAGGGGTTGGGTTAAATGCGGAAAACACATTTCGGTTGAATGCATTCGGTTGTACAACTGACTAGGTATCCACCCTTTCCCTGTGTGAGCTACAGAACAGTCCATACTTCAACACCACCGTACCCTCCTGTTCTTCCCGTCACCATCTTTCTTCATTTCCCCATGTCCTTACTTAATCTGTCATTCTCCATCTTCATTGTATCTATCCGTGTACCATAACTCAACCCATCTATTCCTCCTTCTATATTTCTGTCATCTAGTGAGCACCCACTCTCTCCCTCCCCCTCTTCCTGTCTAATCTCACCTCTCCACCTCTTTACCTCTACCTGCCCCCATCCCCACTTCCCTTCTCTCTGTGGAGAGGCAGATTGGGGACATATTGGCCCTCAGCATGACTTATGTAACACCCAGCAGGGTCAGGAGGAAGCGGGCTGACACGCTGACACACACACACGCAAATCATTTAGAAAGAAATATGAACACACACAAGACACCGAAACAGGGAAACTTTATCAGTAAATGTTGACACACGGGAAATCAAGCAATGCTGTTTTGTAGTCTGTCTCTCCTCCCATCTTTCCCCCTCTCAGGGCTTGTGTGTGTGTCTCTGTAATGGCTTAATTGCAGGCGAGTGGTGAGCGCAGTAGGGGTTCTAAGCACTTGGTGGGTGGAGGATTAGGTAACGGACTACCACAGAGCTCTCATCCACTAAACACAGTACAGTCACTGAGCTACACCAGTCAATGTCTAGCCCCGGGGCTGACACACACACACACACACACACACACACACACACACACACACACACACACACACACACACACACACACACACACACACACACACACACACACACACACACACACACACACACACACACACACACACACACAGACACACACACACACTTGCACAACCCCCTCTGAGCTGATATACACATTTTGTTATACACAGACACACCCCTGTACAGCAGTAGTCTCAGAGTGTCCAACCATTCTGGTGAAACTGGAGCAGACATACGTGGCGTCGCAGAGCCCATCTGTGACAGAGTGCAGGAGATCCCCCCCCCCCCCCACACACACGCACACATCAAGCCTCATCAACAAAACAGTGATGGGTACAGAGACACTTGTCTTGTGTGAAGTCTGAAAGGCCTGGTGCTCTGGACCAGTAGCAGTCAGCCTCACAGCTGTGCTCATTTACAGCTTCACACTCATCAGCAGCAGCAGCACACAACCCAAGAACCCCCACCACCTTCAATGTTAGGTTTAAAGCCAGACGTGTGTTCTTATAGGGTTTTCTCAAAGGAGAGCATATATTCTGTCAATAAAAAACTCATCTTTATTAAACTAGCAGCAGCACACAACAATATTATACAGATGTGAAGCTGCCTGTACATTTCCTCTTGAAAATCTACATTTCTTTGTCAAATCAAGCTGGTTTCATCCATTCCCACAGCGAGCCCCATCAATGAAGCGCAGCTGCTGTCTAAACCAACCACTACCCCCCCATAAATCCCAGAGCTCCCACCTCTCTCTCTCTCATATCTACACCTCCACTGTGTCATTAATTCTGCTTGTTTGGTGAAATGCTGAAACATTGTTCCCACCGCCCCGTGTCGATCACATACTCACATGCACACACACTCGAGCTCACACACTCGCATGCACAAACACTCTCGCCCACTCACACTCACACACACACACACACACACACACACACACACACACACACACACACACACACACACACACACACACACACACACACACACACACACCTGGCCGGTCTCAGTCTCCCTATAGACTGATGATTCCCACATTTAATAAAACGCAGGCAGACTTCCTCTAAAGGGGAACGATGAGGGGTGGAGGGAATTAGGAGAGGAAAAAATAGGGGGAAAAGAAATATATGATATACTGTAGGGAGAAGGAGAGATGGATAGACAAAGACAAAAAAGAGAAGGAAGAATTAGAAATGGGAAAAAAAGAGTGATACAGACGTACCACCAGATAGCTAAAGAAAGTGAAACGAGACAGACACAGAGAGAGAGAGAGAGAGGGCAACAGAGGGACTGATGCGTAAGGTTAGTGACAGATGAATAGATGTGTCTCTTGTTCCTGCTCTCCTCTCTTCCTCTGTCACTCTTCCTCTCCCTCCTGCTTGCTGCTCTTCCTCTGTAATCAAGTTGGATGTCAGAAAAGACAAACGCATCCCTGTCCATCCTCGCTTCCCTCTTCTCCGTGCCTCTCCCCCCTCTTCTCCGTGCCTCTCCCCCCTCCTCCGTGCCTCTCCCCCCTCTCCTCTATGCCTCTACCCCCCTCTCTTCCGTGCCTCTCCCCCACTCTCCGCCGTGCCTCTCTCCCCCTCTCCTCCGTGCCTCTCTCCCCTCTCCTCCGTGCCTCTTCGCCGTGCCTCCCCCCCTTCTCCATTTCTATTTATTTTATTTATTTTTTAGAAACAGAAAAGTACAGATCAGCAGAAACTAGCCCAGTCAGAATCTCCGAATCTCAGAGGAAACCGTGTTTGATCAGGGACTGAGCCTCTCACACACGTCTCTCCTATACCCGTGCTATAGCTTACGCTTCATAATTGTACATCTGCCCACACGTCAAATCTACATCAGTGACATGCAATAAAGTGGGACTTAGGAAAGACTACTAGTAGTTAAACATACACAGGACTTTGTAGGAACTTCGGGCTACATGGCAGAATATGACATCTGGGTCGTTCACTATCGTATTATCACCAATATTTCTGGTGTTTTACATCGCACCATAAAACAGAAAGTGAAGCTCTGACACTAAATCAGGCTAAAAGCATTTCTTACCGTATTAACCCGAGAGAACGAGGAGGAAAGAACGCTTCTATTGACAATGTTTCAGCAATTTACTGCCCTTTTTCAAAATAAGTATTTTTACCATGAATTTATTATAAGTTACAACACAGTCGCCGATGCAATCTCAAGCAATATGCGGTAAACACAATTATGTCACCTTGTCCTCACAAGGTTCCAATATTAAGACGCGTAGTCACACTATGACACATCTGTCATGGATCCCTATGACATGCACTGTCAGGAATAGTTACCCTGCAACGGTCATGAAATGCTCTGTGAGTTTCTCCAGATTCTGTAGCCAACTACCCCGAACAAAGACCCCCCTCCTCTCTCCCTCTCCCTCTCCTCCCCCTATCCCTGGATGGGTAGTGCGAGGTACTGAGAGATGACAAATCTGCTGGGTCCTGACAGACGACTTCATGCCCAGCGATAATGAGCTCCCGTCGGATGCTGATCTCACAGGATGCTCAGAGACACGTTACACTAACGTTGCCGCTAGGGTGGGGGGATTCATGTGGACGTCCACATGCCGCCACCTACGTCTTCTCGCAAAGTGGATACACTTGACAGAAAAGTGTGAAAGAGAGAAAGGAAGGAGAGAATGAGAGAAGAAGAGAAGCATGGGGGGAGAAATGAGAGGCCGACGGACAAACAGACAGAGACAGGAAGATTGGAAGACAAAGAAAGACTAAGGGGATGAGGAAGTGAGTCTCTCTGTGGAAGTATGTGTGTGTGTGTGTGTTCAATGTGTGTGTGTTCAATGTGTGTGTATGTCAGCAGCATGTGTGTGTGGAGAGGTAGGGGTGTAGGCAGCGCCTGCTTCCAACATCGTGTAAACCTCCCTTGTTGCAGCAGGTGGAGGAAAGCTGCAGCAGCCCAGTGTGTGTGTGTGTGTGTGATGAGAGCAGGTGGGTGAGAGCTGTGTCATATGGAGGTGCCTGGAGCGGCAATGGAGAGAGGGGTCCAAACCCTGCAGGCTTTGGGGGGGGGGGGGGGGTGAGGACAGAGGAGGGCCAAGAAAGAAAGAGGGGAGGGGGCAGAGTGAGGAACAGAATACACCCAAATATGCCAGCAAGGTTCCCCTTAAAGATTTGTCTGTGCTTTGACCCGCCTAATGCTTAAAGTAGGGATCTTGTTTCAAGCCGGCACTCATGATGTTAAAGCCATGAGTTGACCTCCCATTTGGTTAACACTGATATGGGTCAACATGGTCATAAGGTCCAATGCACACTGACCACTTTGAAGTAAGCTGCAGGTTGAGTAAAAGATCGGACATCTCTAGCCTCTTATACCTGACACTAGCCCTCCTAGACGTTCTCCTGTGTCCATACCTGCCCATACACCCATAATCCACGGTCTAGTCTGACTCCATTCCAAACACCTCTGTAGAGTGTCACAACAGGTCTTTGTCGTATTTTGATTCCCATGGTTGAGCCTAGACTGCCGCCTGCCTGCTTGTCTCATTTCCTCATTTTCCCTAATAACAGCCGTGGCGCTAGGCGCTAACCCTGTTAGCGTAGAACATAATGAATTCCCATTTAAATAGCATTTAGAAGTGCTAGGGAAGCACATTTGTCCCTTCCTGTTCTAAATAATGACCAATTACCATGGAGGAAGAGGTGGCTTCACAGAGGAGGAGAGACAGTTGAGACGGCAGTGGGGGAGACGGGGGAAAGAGTGGAGAGACGGGGGAGGGGCTTTCCTTTTTAATTGGTGGCAGATCTCAATGTGACGCGTATCTTTTTCTTCTTATGATTCTGCAGAGGGGGGGAGATAGGGAGGGAGCGGGGAGAAGAGATAGGGGGAGAGAAAAAGGTAGATGAGGCAAAAAGTGAGGGGAGGAGGGAAAGAGCGAGAGAGAAAGAGGGCGAGTGACAGAGAGCGAAAGACAGAGGAACTAGCATGTGTCTAAGCTGTGTTTGTCTTGGAGGGATAATGTGCGTTAGCTACATCCACTACGGTCTAATTCTGTCCAGAAAAGCTGTTGGACTTCTTTTTTCCAACTCCTTCAGAGTGATAGTTGCCTTGGCAACCGTGGCAAATCTTCCCTTTCTCAAACAGATGTCCCATTTAGTTGGAAATTAGAATGTGCAAAAACCCACGAGACACAAATTATTTCAAAGTTCTCCATTGGACAGAGGGAGGGAGAAGAACAGGAAAGAAAGGAAAAGAAACAGGAGGGCCTTCTACTGATGCTCCCTCCCTCCCTCCCATCCACCAGTCTCCTGTGCATAAGGAAACACACTGATTCGCCAAAGATGGAGGTTGATGGGATGGTGGAGGGTGGGGTGAAAATATGGCAGGTGGGAGTGAAGAGGGACCCCTGTTCTGAACCAGTGCTGGGCATCATGGCAGCACGCGTGCCAGCACAGCAGAAGGGTCTGATATAGAGGACAGAGACACCCTAAGGGGGAAGAAATCACCCCACACACACAAACACTCACAGCATCATACAACCCCACTCACACCCCTGATGCCTTTTTGGACAAGCATTCCTGGTCCTCTAGACTGGTTCTGACTATGTTGTCTAATTGTGGTCAACAAGGACACTGACCAGTGACTGCTCACTGCCTGACCCAACTGAGACCGCAAGGGAGAAACTATACGCTGAGAACAACACTATATATGTGTGTGTGTGCAAGAAACAGAGAGGAGAAGAGGGAGAACATACAGACAGAATCACTTTAATTCAAATGTATTATGAAGCCCACATGCCTTGGAGGGGAAGCATTTGTGTGTAACCAAAGAGGATGGCCTACAGCACCACACACACAGACACACACACACAGACACACACACACATACACACACACACACACAAACACATGCCTTCCTCTTGAGGCCATTTAACAGGTAATTTAAAGAGAAATCCCTACAGGAAAAAGACACACTAAACGCCATCTCCTCCTCTCCTCCCTCGTTCATTCTCTCTCTCCCTCCCTTCTTAACGCCTCACCATAAGTGTGTTTACTCACCGGCAGGGACAGAGACTGACAGCACTTAGAGAAAGAGAATAGAGGAAAGAGATGAAATAACAAAGAGAATCTACAAGTGCTGAAGAAGGTAGTTTTTCTCTCCCTTTTCCCCTCCAAAGCTTAAGTGTCCGTGTATTACTACTCAGTGTTCATCACAGGCTACCTCACTGTCCCTCTTGGGGAATACACCTCAACCACTGGATACAGGCGATGTGGACGAACAAGAGAGAAAGAAGAAAAGAGGAGGGGAGAGAGAAGGATGGGTAGAGCACAGGGGTCCAGGGTTTTTGGGACAGTCTCTGAGCACATCAATGTTAATTTAGCAAGGCCTCTGGTGAGCAGTCCTAGACAATTAACACCCACCACAAGACACTACTGTAGCCAGATAGCTGGTTCCCACAGGGCAGGACGACAAGTCTCCCCTGCTCTCTTTCTCCCCCGCTCTCTCTCGTTATATCCTGTAAGAGCTGTTCAGCAGTAACAGCTAGAACTCATATACTATTTCCAAAGAGGTCAAATTACCTTCATCATTTCTACATGATCATTAGTCCTGCTATTAACAACCCCTCTGAGTATTCTGTCTCTCTCTCCCTCTTTCTCGCCCCGCCACTATCCACCCCTCCTCTCAGTCTACATCACAACACCTGTTCATTAAAAACAGAGCGCAAAGAGATCTCTCCTTCTTGCCATCCCTCCTTCATCAGAGAAGTTTTCAAAACAGGGGGAGCAGGTATTCTGTCCCTCACCATGAATCAAAGAAAGCAGAGGGGGAGGAAGAGGAGAAGACTCTCTTCATCTCTTTAGTTTTTCTGATGAGCTTTCTTAATTGGGCCACTATAGAAAAAAGTGAATTCCTAAATAATTAAAAAATCTAATTAAGGAGTCTTTAGCATCTCCATGCTTAATTATTCCATTCGGAGAGCAGTGGGGAGCGATACATTTCTCCCGTTTAAATTTTTCTTTTTTAAGTCTCTCCTCTCCTCATCCCACCACTCCCCCATCAAGAAACAGCTCCTGATTTCTCTCCTCTGTCCTCCCCCTCTCTCTCTCCCGTCGCTCTTCAGATGTGTGTGTGTGTGTCTGTGTCTGCCGTCCTCAGAGACGGTCATTATGAACACTTAAGAGTTAACTCCACAGAGAGGGCCGCTATAAGGCCTCTGTTACTCTCTCCACCCCCTCTTCTACACCTCTCCCCCTTTCCCGCGCTCCTTTCGCCATTCCTGCCTCTCAATCTCTACATCTCTTTCTTTACACCATTCTCTTACCTGCTTTCTACACCCTCTCCCGTTTACTATCTCCTCTCTGTAATAACATTCCTATCTCCCTGCTATATCTCTCTCTCATTGGTGTTCCAACCTCCCTGCCGAGTCCAAAAGAAGCGCAAAGCTTCTTTGAGAAAACCAGTGAAGAGAGTGAAATACTCGGAGGATCTACGTGGAACTAAAGCTGTAGAAAGAACATGTTTAAAATGACATTTGTTTAACTACAAGGCCGATCATTCATTGGTCAGTCCATGATCAAGGTGAGGGCGACACAGTTGTGTTGAATTGAATCATCGGTGTGGAGATTACCACTGAATCCCAAATCAATTCATCGTTTAAGGGACTGGTTTACGATGAATTGAATCATCGGTGTGTGGAGATTACCACTGAATCACAATTCAATTCATCGTTTAAGGGACTGGTTTACGATGAAATTAATCAGGCCCACGCAGTCTCTGCTAATCATTTAAATAGGCTACATCATTTATAGTTCACTTCTTGGCTATACCAGCAGGGCACACACACACGCACACATGCACACACGCACCACAGTGTTGTGATCTCCTTAATTAGCCATGTGATTAGCTACATTGGAAGTCTGCAGTGAAGCGAGGAGCTCTCTCCCTCGTGTAAAGCAAAACATGTGTTCCCGAGACCTTATACATTCTGACACACACACGCACACACAGCTGTAGACTACACTAATGCTGCCACCTCTGCCCTCTCAGACACACTCAAAAAAAGAAATGAATAAAATCCCAAACACAGTTCAGCAGGTCTACATTAAAACTCCCCTCACTCGTTCCAGTTTCTCCTCCTTCTCCATCGTTCCGCTGTGTTTCTGTGCTTGTGTTGTGTGCAGCGGCTCTGCCTCGTTTGGGCTTTGAAAAGACGACCACTGTGGCTAATTCCCATGCCTCCTACACTACTGTTAGACTATGGTTCGGGGCTCTTCTGTTCTACCGCCATCACAGACACACACACACACACACCTTCCATTCTGCCTCCATGTCCCTTTAGCTCCGAGACGCGGGGTGGCTTTGCGATACGCCCATGACAAATGACTTATAAACTTGCATTACCGTCAGAACAGGAACAGAGGCACACACACACACACACACACACACACACACACACACACACACACACACACACACACACACACACACACACACACACACACACACACACACACACACACACACACACACACACACACACACACACAACTGCTCCCCCATGCTGTCCTTTTGATTCCACATTTCAGAGAATGACAAATTGTTAGGATTTGGGTAGGATGCAGCATGCTATGTTCGGATCTAATTTTGGCTGGAGACTGGGGCGTGGGGATAGGGATTGTGGAGCTGTGTGTGTGTGTGTGTGTGTGTGTGTCTGTGACAGAGACATGGGACGGACAAGAAAGCACCATGCTGCGAGCCACATGCAATCAGACCCCCATGAGGAGAGAGGGATGGATGGAGCGATAGAAGAAAGAACAAGTGATTGAAGGATGACAGAACAGAAGTAAAGATGGATGGAGGGATGGGGAGAAGGAGAGATATGGGCTTGGAGCATGGCTTTGTGGAATAGTGATTGCTGAGGGGATTGAGGGAGAAGAATGGAGGAAATGAGACAGGGAAAGATAAGGGGAAGAAGGGAGATGGAGGGAGGGTGAGAGGGGAGCAGAGGAGAGAATGACTGGAGCAGAGGGGAGAACGACAGGAGCAGAGGGGAGAACGACTGGAGCAGAGGGGAGAACGACAGGAGCAGAGAACGACAGGAGCAGAGAACGACAGGAGCAGAGGGGAGAACGACAGGAGCAGAGGGGAGAACGACTGGAGCAGAGGGGAGAATGACTGGAGAAGAGTGGAGAACGACAGGAGCAGAGGGGAGAACGACTGGAGCAGAGGGGAGAACGACAGGAGCAGAGAACGACAGGAGCAGAGGGGAGAACGACAGGAGCAGAGGGGAGAACGACTGGAGCAGAGGGGAGAACGACTGGAGCAGAGGGGAGAACGACTGGAGCAGAGGGGAGAACGACTGGAGCAGAGGGGAGAACGACAGGAGCAGAGAACGACAGGAGCAGAGGGGAGAACGACAGGAGCAGAGGGGAGAATGACTGGAGCAGAGGGGAGAATGACTGTGCGGTTACAGTTCATTCAGGGCAGATGACTCATCAGGGCAGGAGACACAGACAGACAGGCAGAGAGGCTTCTTTCCTCCCACCACCCCGAGGCTACAGTACAGGCCGGTCACGGGCCATAAAGCAGTCCCAGTCTGGCATCGCCATGGAGACGGGACTGGAGTGGGTAAAGCAGGCGCTGTCCCACTGCTCCTGACAGAGATTAGAGAGAGACAGAGACATCCTCGTTCCCCCGTGTTCCCCCGTGCTCCCACTGCCGAGCCAGCGACATGTGGAGCGCACAGACAGACAGGTGGATTGAGGGAGAGAGAGAGGGATGAGGAGAGGTAGAGAGATAGAGGGAGCAGACAGTGTAGAGAGAGAAACACACGATGCCTCCAGCTGGAGTCCCTCTGTGCTGGAGGAACAGAGCCTCGGGCTGCTGCAACACACACACACACACACACACACACACACACACACACACACACACACACACACACACACACACACACACACACACACATTATTTAATCTACCTTCTGTAGCAAGCCTACTGCACCAGCCAAGCCCGGCCGGTGTTACTGAATTGAAGCTGTGTGCACCATTCTTCCTCTCACCCCCTCTGTCTTCAGTTCTCTCCCTCTCTCCCCCCATCCCTCCTTCCTCTCTCTCCGCCTTCTCGCACTCTCAACACACCTGAGGCATCTCTCCATAGCGGCTATTCCTAACTCAAGGGACCCCACTATCTCAGCAAACCAATTACCTAGCACAGGGGTCCCCACACCCATCCCAGTGCCTACACACTGCCTCTGGGGCCCCTCACCAAAAACACATACTGCATTATGGGGCATCGGTAAACCAGCACCACACACAGGCGCTAACCAGGGAGAGAGAGGAGAGGAGAGAGGGAGGGAGGCAGTGAGAAAGAGAAGAAGGAACCATAGCTAGAGAGGTAGCCAATGAAAAAAAGAGCATGGGAGGAAGTGTGTGGAGGGGAGGGTGAGTGAATGACTGACAGGAAAGTAAGTGGAGAGGAAGGACAAAATGGTTGTGAGAGAAGATTGATAGATAGAAATAGATCAAGTAGTAGGAGTGTTGTCAACTATCAGGTATACTGCAGTTACAGAGTCACCCACCAGGGGGAGCCGTAGATACGGAAGCCTCGTACAGTGACCTCTGAGTCCTGCAGGTAGATACAGTTGGTGAGCAGGGACTGGACGTTTTCGTAGTTCTCTGGTTTCAGCTTGGAGGCCGACGGGAAGTAGTAGAAGTCCTGCTTGATCAGGTCAGCCATGAACTCCTGGTCAAAGGTCAACTCATGGTTCCCCGCAATCACTATCTTTATGTCATACGGCAAGGTGCCTGGGAGGGAGAGGAGAGAAAGGAGAAAATGGACCATCAGTTCAAAAGTAGTCCACACCCATTCAAAAACTTCTACAGGTGCAACAGAGTACCAAACTCCAATGGAAAAAGAGAATTTAATTGAAACGGAATTTCTTTCTTTTTGTCTCATCTGTCATAGGTCATAGGTCTTACTAGCTCCGATCCATCTTAGTTGCAATAGTGTCAACAATCGAATTTGCTTTGTTCGTTCTCACAAAGACATCTCTTATCTGACAGTTACAGTTCCATTAATCACAGATAACAAAGGAATAGGAAAGGAAATATTTCACAGAACTTTTAATACAGTTATTTCATTATTTAGCATTTTAGGAATATAGTAATTGTTTTGATTTTAGGAATATTATAAATAAAATGATTTTAGGTCTATAGTAAATAACAAACATATTCTATCTGAATAACTATTTTCTACATGAGCCATTGCTTGAGCATCTTTATCATAGAATGGACCCTTCATCCAAACTCAGTCAATAATCGTGTACTGTAACTCCTCCTCTTTAATTGGCTATTCGATCCGTGCTGCCTGTCAAACACTGGCAGGCCAACACACACATCTACATATCCCCTAATGGTTTCAAAGGGTTGATGAAAAAAACCTTGTGAAAAACCATGACAAATTTGGGGGTCTTCTTTGTCTACGAGACGTGAGATTCTTCGCCGTTTGTCAGGTAGCACAGTTGATGGAGACTTCAATCACTGTGCGTTTTTTGACAATTACTTCGAGAACGATGTGGCATGCTGTGTGTGTGTGTGTGTGTGTTGTGCTGCTGAAAAGGAGTAATTAAACTCAGCTTTAGCAGAGGCTGCCAAATCAAGAGACGGCTCTGTCACAACAGCCAGTCAGAGAACAGTGACAGCATCCAGAGAGACAGAAGGTGGGGGGGAAGGGGGTAGGAGAAATGGAGGAACCCGAAAATCCTTGAGTGGAAAAGAGGAAGAACTAGCTAGGCTGGATGTAACACTTTTTTATAGGGTTATTGTACAGATAGACATAATGGAAATAAACTTTATGGACCTTGATTTTAGTTTTTCTTACTTATGGAAACAACAAAATAACCTAAACCATAAGAATGATCTTACAACGATTTTTGCACCTGAAAACAAAGGCAAGTTTACATACTGGCATGATTTAACAGCAAAAACACGTGTGGCCTAATGTACACCTCACAAAGAAGGGTCATAACCCAACTTGTAACAATCATATAATTACAATTATAATTTTTCTATGGTTACAATAAATGTTCACAATGTGTAACCATAGAAATAGTGGAATGTGTTCAGGAACAGATAAATAGAGCAATGCCTTTAGTACAGTGCCTGCAAAGGTGTTCATGCCCCTTGACGTTTTTCCTATTTTGTTGCATTACAACCTGTCATTTAAATTGATTTTTATTTGGATTCAATGGACATAAACAAAACAGTCCAAATTGGTGAAGTGAAGTGAAATGAAACAAACAAACAACGGAATAGTGGTGTGTGCATATGTTTTCACCCCCTTTGCTATTAAGCCCCTAAATAAGATCTGGTGCAACCAATTACCTTCAGAAGTCACATAATGAGTTAAATAAAGTCCATCTGTGTGCAATCTAAGTGTCACAAGATCTGTCATATGATCTCAGTATATATACACCTGTTCTGAATGGCCCCAGAATCTGCAACACCACCAAGCAAGGGGCACCATGAAGACCAAGGAGCTCTCCAAACAGGTCAGGGACAAAGTTGTGGAGAAGTACAGATCAGGGTTGGGTTATAAAAAAATATCTGAAACTTTGAACATCCCACGGAGCGCCATTAAATCCATTATTAAAAAATGGAAAGAATATGGCACCACAACAAACCTGTCAAGAGAGGGCCGCCCACCAAAACTAATCAGAGGCAACAAAGAGACCAAAGATACCCATTAAGGAGCTGCAAAGCTCAACAGCAAAGATTGGAGTATCTGTCCATAGGACCACTTTAAGCTGTACACTCCACAGAGCGTGGCCAGAAAAAAAGCCATTGTTCAAGAATTGTTTTTGGTGTTTGCCAAAAGGCATGTGGGAGACTCCCGAAACATATGGAAGAAATATGGAAGAAGATACTCTGGTCAGATAAGACTCATATTTAGCTTTTTGACCGTCAAGGAAAACGCTATGTCTGGCACAAACCCAACACCTCTCATCACCCCGAGAACACCATGTTTTTCATCGTCAGGGACTGGGAAACTGGTCAGAATTGAGGGAATGATAGATGGCGTTAAATACAGGGAAATTCTTGAGGGAAACCTGTCTCAGTCTTCCAGAGATTTGAGACTGGGACAGAGGTTCACCTTCCAGCAGGACAATGACCCTAAGCATAATGCTAAAGCAACACTCAAGTGGTTAAAGAGGAAACATTTAAATGTCTTGGAATGGCCTAGTCAAAGCCCAGACCTCAATCCAATTGAGAACCTGTGGTATGACTTAAATATTGCTGTACACCAGCAGAACCCATCCAACTTGAAGGAGCTGGAGCAATTTTGCCTTGAAGAATGGGCACAAATCCCAGTGGCTAGATGTGCCAAGCTTATAGATACATACCCCAAAAGACTTGCAGCTGTAATTGCTGCAAAAGGTGCCTCTACAAAGTATTGACTTTGGGTGGGTGAATAGTTTTTTTTGTCTTATTATTTGTTTGTTTCATAAGACAAAATATTTAGCATCTTCAAAGTGGTAGGCATGTTTTGTAAATAAAATGATACAAACCCCTTCAAAAAATAAAGTTTAATTCCAGGTTGTAAGGCAACAAAATAGAAAAAATGGCAAGGGGGTGAATACTTTTGCAAGCCACTTGTATATATCTTCATCCTTTACTGACAGACAACCCAAGTGCTATTTCTAGAAAATAAAAACTAAATCCTGAACTCTTCATAACAGAGCCAATTTCAGAAGCCAACCAAGGCCCCAGAGTTCCCAAACACCAACATGGGGTTCCCAAACACCAACACGGATTGGCTGGTATTCACAGTTCCACTCAAGAGAGAAGTGGCATCCTTCAAAATGATCGAAGTCCAGCCTAAGAAATCAACCCTCTGCATCATCCAGCTGACCCTGAAAAAGGTGTTCAGGGACATGTGGCATTTTGCAGCGATGATGAACCATCTCACAGATCTACACGACGGCATGGTTGGCTCCATCTCACAGATATAGACAAATCGTCAGCTCCATTAAGGAATGATGTAGATGCCTATCAGAGGAGCAGGGTCTTCTTGTTCAGATTCCAACATGGTAGTTTGGCACGGAACGCCGGCTCAGTTTTGTAAAAGTAGTGAGGGAAGAGATCAGAAGGAAGTGTACTCAATGACTTTCCTTTAAAGAAGAACTTCTGGTTGCTTTGAGACACCAATACCTGCAGCCAGTGGACAATGTTAGGAGCTTCAGTTCATCTGATGACTTAAAGGGACATTTAATTTTCATCATCACCAGCACCACCCCAACATCAATATGTGTGAAAATGGCGTGTTTCTATGTTTTGTGGAAAAAAAGATTTCCAATTACCTCTTCGGTCTGCATCGTGTGATTTTAACCAATTATGAGTAGGCATTGCCTACTAATTTGTTGATGTTGTCATTGGAAACACTTATCTTCCCCTTTTACCAGAAAACGTGCCATTTTCACATATGTTGATGTTGGGGTGGTGCTGGAGATAATGAATATGAAGATGAACAATTTTGAAATGTCCTTTTAACCTCTTGGAACTCCCCATCCCGGATCCGGGATCGTGACTAAAGCCTCAGGCTCATTAGCATAACGCAACGTTAACGATTTCTGAAAATCGCAAATAAAATGAAAATAATGCGTCTGCTCTCAAGCTTAGCCTTTTCTTAACAACACTGTCATCTCAGATTTTCAAAATATGCTTTTGAACCATAGAAATTGACTAATTTGTGTAAGAGTATGCAAAGCTAGCATAGCATTTTGAGTAGCATTTAGCACGCAACATTTTCACAAAAACCAGATAACCAAATAAATAAAATAATTTACCTTTGAAGAGCTTCTGATGTTTTCAATGAGGAGACTCTCAGTTACATACCAAATGCGCAGTTTTTCCTGAAAGCGTCTGTGTGTAGGAGAAATCGTTCCGTTTTCTACATTGCGTCTGGCTACCGAAACGAACCGAAAATTCAGTCACCTACAACGTAAAACTTTTTCTGGATTAACTACATAATATCGACCGAAACATGGCAAACGTTGTTTGGAATCAATCCTCAGGGTGTTTTTTCACATATCTCTTCATTGATATGCAGTTCGTGGAAGCTTGCTTTCCTCTCTGTATCCCATGGAAAAATACTGGCAGCTGTCTTTTGCGCACCAATTTCGGCGCAGGACACCGGGCGGACACTTGGTAAATGTGGTCTCTTATGGTCAATCTTCCAATGATCTGCCTACAAATACGTCACAATGCTGCAGACACCTTGGGGAAACGACAGAAAGGGCAGGCTCATTCCTCTCGCATTCACAGCCATATAAGGAGACAATGGAAAACAGAGCCTCAAAAATCCTGCTCATTTCCTGGATGCCGTCTCATCTTGGTTTTGCCTGAAGCTCACGTTCTAGGGCACGCACAGAAAATATCTTGGTAGTTCTGGACACGTCAGAGTGTTTTCTTTCGAAAGCTATCAATTATATGCATAGTCGAGCATCTTTTTGTGACAAAATATCTTGTTTAAAACGGGAACGTTTTTCATCCAAAAATGAAATAGCGCCCCCAGAGCATCAACAGGTTAAAGACGATAAGCCTGCAGATACCCCTGGAGAAAGGACAACAGCAGAAGTTGGAACCCCCATACACTGCAAGCCTGATGTCCCATTTGCAGATGATCAGATAGGCTGTCAAAAAGCCTAAGTTAAAGACGTTGGCGATTTGGAGCTTCTTCCCTGCAGTAGCCAAAGCATTTAATTGCGCCCCTGTTACCCTAGATAGGATGTGACCGGATAAAATCCATCAAATACGTTCACTGGCCCTCAGTTAGGAGTGGAGTTAGGTTGACTGGACTGAAACAAACCTCGTTCAATAAACACGCTCCCGCATCCACCTCCATTAATTCAAGTTTTATGGGTGACATTTTAAATCATGTTCTATGAAAGACTGAATCTGCATATTGTATGACTCGGATTATGGCCAGGAGCGTTTCCTGACTACATGACCTTACCAGGAAAAGCTCCTGGTCCTATGTACTTTATGAACACCACCAGTGATAAAAACATTGTGTTCTTCCAATGAGTCAAAGCAGGCCGTGCGTGTCTCTTTATCAAACATAATCTACATAAAGGCACAGTGGATCAACGTAGCAACGCTCAAATCACCATTCCACAATCCAGTCTTTCTCCCACATACCCAAAGCACACACGTTGGACACAATAATTCACTAAACCACAAAAGTAGATGGAGAAAGACGAATGCGATGCTTTTGGAAAAGAGAAAGGAAGGTGAGAGAGAGACGAGAGAGAGTGAGAGAGAGAAAGAAAGAGGCAGAGAGACTAATCCAAATATGCAGGCAGCGGAGCACTGTCTGCTGTTGTTAGCAACCATCTCTTCCCAGCTTTTGTCTTAGATTTCAAAAGCCGCTTTCAAGCAACAAATAGTTTACATTTCCCTGTGAATCACCCGCACAAAGCAGCAAGCCTTCTCTGTGTTTCAGTTCAAAAGAAGTAATCAAATAAAAACACATGTACACACACACACACAGTAAAACACACCCGAAAACATGCACAACACTTATAAGTCTAAAGCTTGTCTAAGCAGCCCTGCACTACATTCTCCTCCCAAAAGACACACTGCAGAGGCACTCTCTCTCCATCCCTCCCTCTCTATCTCTCTCTCTCTCCATCCCTCAGCCTCCCTTTATCCCTCTCATTTCCTCCCTCACTGTCCAGTGTGTGTGTGTGTGTGTGTGTGGTTTATTACAGACCCAGTGCTAACAGGGTTAGTTAAGGGGAGTGATCTGCTGTCTGAAGGGACCTGTGCTTGACTAGATACAGTGGAATGTGCTCTATACTGGCCTTTACAATAACCCCCAAATCCTCAATATCCTAGAAGCCGAGGAGGGCGGTTAGTCTGTGTGTCTGTGTGAAGCTTCCGGCGCTCCCGCCACCATTGTTCCGGTGTTCCGATGGGTGGTCCTTGCCCTTTGAAGAAGAAAATCCCTGTTTTGCCCAAATCCATGGCATGTCGAGGGGGATTACTGCCCTTTGTGTGTGTGTCTCTGTGTGTCTGTGTGTGTGTGTACATGTGTTTGTCTGCAAGCCCAACTTGTTCTAGCTGCCCATGGACATAACAGAGTGTGTATCTACCAGTAATTACTATAATGTCTCCTGTACATTCAATCAAGTCATTCTATGCCATAACAGCCTAGTAACATTGGTCTGTCTACAGAAGCAATAACTTCTGTTGATAAGAAAAAAGACATGTTGAGACTAAACCTGGATTAGCATTACAATGCCCATTCAGTGTGTGTGTGTGTGTGTGTGTGTGTGTGTCTAATCCCTCCCACCTGAACATGAAGCCATGAAGCAGACACACTCTCCTAATTTCCTGTTTAAACACCACCCACACACCCGTGTCACATACATAATCGACAAAAACACGCACACAAAAACACAAGCGACTAAGCAAGCAACACACTCTGCCCTCACACAGTACATTCCTGTAATCACACAAACACACATTTCCTTTGCACACACAACCTAAACGCAAATCCAACAGACGGTAACACCGCACCATCTCCGGCCTAGTAGGAGGTCTCTGTCTTTCCTCTCACTCTCTCACTTTATCTATCTCTCGTTTCACTCTCTCTCTCTTTATCTATCTCTCGTTTCACTCTCTCTCTTTGTCTATCTCTCATTTCACTCTCTCTCTTTATCTATCTCGCGTTTCACTCTCTCTCTTTATCTATCTCTCGTTTCAGTCCCTTTCTCTCTTGCTGTTCCGCTTTCATACCAAGCCTAGCACATACAGAAGACAAAGCATCAAAAGAGCAGCCTGTCCTGTTCTTCGTCACAATGTCACATCAATAGTACAGTGGGGCAAAAAAGTATTTAGTCAGCCACCAATTGTGCAAGTTCTCCCACTTAAAAAGATGAGAGAGGCCTGAAATCAACTGCGGGAGCAATTATTAGGAAATGGAAGACATGCAAGACCACTGATAATCTCCCTGGATCTGGGGCTCCACGCAAGATCTCACCCCAGAACCACACGGGGGGACCTAGTGAGTGACCCGCAGAGAGTTGGGACCAAGGTAACAAAGCCTACCATCAGTAACACACTACGCAGCCAGGGACTCAAATCCTGCAGTGCCAGACGTGTCCCCCTGCTTAAGCCAGTACATGTCCGTCTGAAGTTTGCTCGAGAGCAATTGGATGATCCAGAAGAAGATTGGGAGAATGTCATATGGTCAGATGAAAACAAAATATAACTTTTTGGAAAAACTCAACTCGGCATGTTTGGAGGACAAAGAATTCTGAGTTGCATCCAAAGAACACCATACCTACTGTGAAGCATGGGGGTGGAAAACATCATGCTTTGGGGCTCTTTTTCTGCAAAGGGACCAGGACGACTGATCCGTGTAAAGGAAAGAATGAATGGGGCCATGTATCTTGAGATTTTGAGTGAAAACCTCCTTCCATCAGCAAGGGCATTGAAGATGAAACACGGCTGGGTCTTTCAGCATGACAATGATCCCAAACACACCGCCCGGGCAACGAAGGAGTGGCTTCGTAAGAAGCATTTCAAGGTCCTGAAGTGGCCGAGCCAGTCTCCAGATCTCAACCCCATAGAAAATCTTTGGAGGGAGTTGAAAGTCCGTGTTGCCCAGCAACAGCCCCAAAACATCACTGCTCTAGAGGAGATCTGCATGGAGGAATGGGCCAAAATACCAGAAACAGTGTGTGAAAACCTTGTGAAGACTTACAGAAAACATTTGACCTCTGTCATTGCCAACAAAGGGTATATAACAAAGTATTGAGATAAACTTTTGTTATTGACCAAATACTTATTTTCCACCATAATTTGCAAATACATTCATAAAAAATCCTACAATGTGATTTTCTGGATTTTTTCTCTCTCATTTTGTCTGTCATAGTGGAAGTGTACCTCTGATGAAAATTACAGGCCTCTCTCATCTTTTTAAGTGGGAGAACTTGCACAATTGGTGGCTGACTAAATACGTTTTTGCCCCACTCTATATGTGTAGGGTGAACAGCTGGTTCTGAGCTTGACTTTGAAAGAGAAGAGAAAAAATAATTTAAAAAATACTTTAGTGAACTAACACTCAAACTTTTTTTCATACTAGCTCTGACCTGGCTGATAGCTACTTCATTGAAGAAAAATATACTTACTATGACTTTGATATGTGGTTACCCCAACTAGCTACACTACATGACCAAAAGTATGTGGACACCTGCTCATTGAACATCTCATTCCAAAATCATGGGCATTAATATGGAGTTGGTCACCTTTTGCTGCTATAAAAGCCTCCACTCTTCTGGGAAGGCTTTGCACTCGATGTTGGAACATTGCTGCGGGGACTTGCTTCCGTTCAGCCACAAGAACATTAGTGAGGTCGGGCACTGATGTTGGGCGATTAGGCCTGGCTCGCAGTCGGCGTTCCAATTAATCCCAAATGTGCTCGATGTGGTTGAGGTCAGGGCTCTGTGCAGGTCAGTCAAGTTCTTACACACCGCTCTCGACAAACCATTTATGTATGGACCTGGCTTTGTGCACAAGGGCATTGTCATGCTGAAACAGGAAAGGGCCTTCCCCAAACTGTTGCCACAAAGTTGGAAGCAAAGAATTGTCAAGAATGTCATTGTATGCTGTAGCATCAAGATTTCACTTCACTGGAACTAAGGGGCCTAGCATGAACCATGAAAAACAGCCTCAGACCATTATCCCTCCCCCACCAAACTTTACTGTTGACACTGATATGACGGTAATAACACACAAATGATTGTATTTTTCTTGTCTATTTCTTGTCACTCACAAAATTAGAGTTTGCTATTCACAAGAAGCATTACCAGATGTGAACTATGCCTCGAACAAAAGAGATCTCAGAAGACCTAAGATTAAGCTGGAAAGGGTTACAAAAGTATGTCTAAAAGCCTTGATGTTCATCAGTCCATGGTAAGACAAATAGTCTATAAATGGAGAAAGTTCAGCACTGTTGATACTCTCCCTAGAAGTGGCCGTCCTGTAAAGATGACTGCAAGAGCACAGCACTGAATGCTCAATGAGTTTAAGAAGAATCCTAGAGTGTTAGCTAAAGACTTACAGGAATCTCTGGAACATGCTATCTTCGTTGACGAGTCTACGATACATAAAACACTAAACAAGAATGGTGTTCATTGGAGGACACCACGGAAGAAGCCACTGCTGTCCAAAAAAAACATTGCTGCACATCTGAAGTTCGCAAAAGAGCACCTGGATGTTCCACAGCGCTACTGGCAAAATATTCTGTGGACAGATGAAACTACAGTTGAGTTGTTTGGAAAAAACACACAAGACTATGTGTGTTTGGAGAAAAAAAGTTTCAGCACACCAACATCAAAACCTCATCACAACTGTAAAGTATGGTGGAGGAAGCATCATGCTTTGCTTTGCTGCCTCAGGGCCTGGACAGCTTGCTATCATCGCCGGAAAAAATTAATACCCAAGATTATCAAGACATTTTGCAGGAGAAGGCTATCTGCCCACCAATTGAAGCTCAACAAACGTTGGTTGATGCAACATGACAACGACCCAAAACACAGAAGTAAATCAACAGAATAGCTTCAACAGAAAAAAAATATGCCTTCTGGAGTGGCCCAGTCAAGGTCCTGACCTCAACCCGATTAAGATGCTGTGGCATGACCTCAAGATAACACTTCACACCAGACATCCCAAGAATATTGCTGAACTGAAACAGTTTTGTAAAGAGGAATGGTCCAAAATTCCTTCTGACCGTTGTGCAGGTCTGATCAGCAACTACAGAAAACGTTTGACTGAGGTTATTGCTGCCAATGTAGGGTCAACCAGTTATGAAATCCAAGGGTTCACATACTTTTCCCACCCTGCACTGTGAATGTTTACACGGTGTGTTCAATAAAGACATGAAAACATGTAATTGTTTGTGTGTTATCAGTTTAAGCAGACTGTGTTTGTCTATTGTTGTGACCTAGAAGAAGATCAGATCAAATTGTATGACTAATTTATGCAGAAGTCCAGGTATTTCCAAAGGGTTCACATACTTTTTCTTGCCACTGTAAAAAGTTAGAACCAAGCCCCCATCCTCATCCACACCTCTGCAACTCCCCCATGCGGTTCACCAGGTTACCGTAGGCATGCGCCAGTGTCAGCACCAGCAACATAGCTCTGGGCTCCGTACACCCCACCCCCTGCATCGGTTGCTTCCTGGACTTCCACACAGCCATTTTCACCTGCCGCAACAAGTAATTACCTAGACGGTCCCTCCACCTGTTGACGACACTAAACCTAGGTCCTCCAACGTATTGTATTGTTAGTGTATGCCCCAACACTAGCTCTGTACACCACCCCCCTGGACATAGAAAGAACAAGAGCTGCACTGTCTCCTCCTCCCCACTGATGGATCAAGGTGCGACGAGCGAGAGACAGGTTAACATGCTGAACCTGGATCATGTAGAGAGAGCAGTATGTGAAGAGAAAGACAGCACTCATGAAATGTTTATGATTGTCTTTTCTATTAGTGAGCTAAGGAGAGGGTTGGGTTGAGGGGGGGGGTCATGGAGTGGACATAGTATGTACACTAACACACACCGTGCTCCCAAGGTGCCTACACGGCAATAGCATCATAGGAGTCAACCATCTATTATTCAGGAGAAAAAGGGAGCAGAGAGGAACAGGTGCTAAATAAAGAGTAGTAACCTAGACACAGGTGTCTCTGAACTCTACAAACCTGAGAGACAGACAGACAGAGAGACAGACAGGGAGAGAAACAGGGAGAGAGACAGACAGGGAGAGAGACAGGGAAAGAGATGGGAAGAGAGGGATATGCAAATACAGAGAGTAAAAGACCAAGGGAGAGATAGAGACAAGGAAAATGAAATAAGAGCGAAAGAGCAAAAGAGAGGGAAAGAAAGGAATGGACAGGGGAATAAAGAGAAGTGAGAGAGAAAAGAGGAGTATATAGAGCAGCAAGTTAAGAATGAAAGCAGCTCCATTCTTGACCCCTGTTGGACCCAGAAGCACAATGAGATCCATATTTAACCAGCGATGGAGAGCAGGAGGCAGCACAGAGCACATCTACTACTGGATACAGGCCCCGCTCCGCGACCCTCCACCATCACGTGATGAATGAAGACGCCACTGAAATCTAAAGCAGAACCTTCTCTTTCTCATATAGACACACAGGGACAATGTGCACACGCACTGCAACGCCTCCCCTGACTTAATGCATAGTACAGGTTCATCATATGGTTGGCGTCTTCTGTGTAATTGGTCTTGACTGCATTGATTCCCAATGGGCTGTGAAGTGTTAGGAGCAGTAGTGTGTGTGTGAGGACACTGTATGAGAGGCACTGGAAGCTGATCAAAGAGAGCGTTATTGGATAGAATTGTACTGAAGTGGTGCTGTGTACCCACTCTGTCTACCTACTCTCTCCATCTCTTCCTCCTATCTCCTTCTCCAGTCAATCTGACACCATGCCTAAGATATCATGATTATATGCCTTAACACAAAACCAGGTCTTTCTTAGAATCCACAGAATTCATTTTCACTAAAACAACCAGATCTGTCTTCTGGTTCTCAAGGGACCAAAGCTGAGGATAGCCAGCTACAGATAGACCTTCAATGGGATGAAGTTCAACTCTATCTCCCCATTTTCCTCTTTCTCTTCCACAGTCCTCTCCCCTCCCCTCCTCTCTCTCCCCCCTCTTCTCCTCATCTCCTGCAGTGTGCACCAGCTCTGACAAAGCCTTGAGCCCCTGCCAGAAGAACCGGGAGGAGCCTTCCTGCTAAAAATACTGAGAGAAGAAACGGAGGGAGCTGCCACGATGCCAAGTAGAAAGAGAGAGAGAGAGAAACGAGACCGTATCTTCATAAAGGGATGGAGAGAGAGATAGCGGAAGGGACAGAAGAAAAAGGGAGGGAACCAGACAAAAGAAAATACAGAAAGAAAGAAAGAAATAAAGAGAAGACAGACTTTCAGACAAAGGAAGAGAGGAAAGAAAGGACGGTTGGAATGAGTGTGTTCACCTGGCCATATGACAGTGTTTCCCTACAGTGTGCTTTTGTACCGAGGTACATCAGATCGTAGAAAGCCTAATACTGAGGCCAATGCTGAGCTCTCACTGGAGCCAGGCTGCAGACACAAAGTAGCATGAGCTATACATTCATCCTCTCTGAGTGAGTGAGTGAGTGAGTGCGTGAGAGAGAGAGAGAGAGAGAGAGAGAGAGAGAGAGAGAGAGAGAGAGAGAGAGAGAGAGAGGAACAGGAGAAGAATACAGATTATAAATATTTATACGAACGAGCAGGAGTGAAAGACAACTACAGGAAAAGGAGAAAAAGAGAGAATCGGGTATAGATTGAAAAAGAGAGACTTCATAAGGCACACCGGGCGTGTTTGGCGGGTTTTTATCTTCCTAGCAGTCTCTCCCGCCAGTCGAGGCGCGGGCGAGCAGGTTTTCAGCTCGTGCTCCCCGTCGACTAGCCTTGGGGGGGCTGAGCTGCCATCCCGTCTCCCCCTCCTCGAGCTTCATCCTTATCCCACTTACTCTCCATCGCCTCTACTCCCATCGCAAAGGGACGCTGGAAATAGGAATCACTGCAGCACGCTGGCTGGATTTCTAAAGTTATGGTTCTTACAAGATCTCTTAGAGTTAACGTTGGGTTCATGTTTTATGAAGACAGTAACAGTGACATGTGCCAACTATAATGTTACTGTTCTAACTACTGAACATTAACTGTGTGGGCAGTTTATTTTGCTCCTCTGTTTCCTCTTTTTATTTCTTTTTCATCAAGTATCCTTCCATCCATGACTTATTTGAGTCAAAAACACATTTTCTAATTTAATTTGTGGGTAAAAAATAGACATGTTTTCACTGGAGGCACTGGATTTTGAGTAAGCTAAAACACTTGTTGAACTCTTCTCAATGTCCATTTCTCCTTTCACTACAACAGCAAGTCTGGGCTACAGTCAAATAGAACAGCTTTAATAGTCCATTTTATATCACATTTTTATAGGGTTATTAGGAGACTTTCAGACAAAAAATGTACTTCTAAACGAGGAAGAAAACATTTTCAAATAGGATGTGTGACATTTTAAAATAAATTGTGCACCATTTCAAAAAACAAACATCTGTAGAATTGAAGAAATAAGAAATAGAGTACAAAACGTTGATGTGATTGGTCAGTCTTACCTAGCCAATCATTGAACTTCTTGACCTCAGAGGGCAGGCCCAGCTCTGTGAAGTCTCCAGCATGGATGAACACATCTCCATAGGGCATCTGAATGGCATCCGTACGGGAGTGGGTGTCTGAGATACACACAAAACGGGTGTAACCTGGCGGCTTGGGAGTGTCGTGGGGCAGGGGGTCCACCCTAAAGTCGAGAGAGAACGAAGGAGAGAGAGAGAGAATGGAGAAAAGCGTGAGAAAGACAGATAAACAATGGGAAGTCTCAAAGTGAAGAAGCAGATTTGCAGTGTTAATGTAGTCTGGATCATTATCCATCACCATCCCTTATAGAAAGTCAAAAAGAGAGAAAAAAGAGAGAAATGAAAAGTGGGAAAAAATGGAGAGGTCGGCCACAACAAGGAAAAGGAAAAGAAAGAAAAGCACAGACAGAGAGAGTCCTGTGGGAGTTTCTGTGAGTGTGCAGCAGCCCCAGAGAGTCTCCAGAGGGAGAAGGGAGCTGGTGAATAACAGTGGCCCACTTTAGTGAGCTCTCCTCCAGGTATACAGCAAGCCCTCAACACTCCACCATCACACAGAGACTGAAAGAAGGACAGAGGGACAGAGAGAAATGGAATGAGAGAGCAAATAACAGCATGCAGAAAGGATGGGTCTCAAAGAAAAAGAAAGAGGGAGAAAGGGGAGAGACGGGAATAGAGGAATAGAGAAGGGCTTGGGAACAGAGATAGAGACATAGAGACCAGGTGTCTGAACATATGTAGTGTGTATGCCAGCTTATGTGTATGCCTATGTATATCCGCAGGGGTGTGCTTCTGCCTGCCTGCATGCATGTGTTCTATTTACATGTGTACGTGCGGGGGCTGGAAGCGTCCCTGGTTGATGTTGTAGAAGGTGAAGGCCTGGGTGGGGTTGGTGCTGTATTCATCCACCTCCACGGCCACCCTGCCTGCCGCCCGCTGGGCCTGGGACTGCTGCTGCCGCCGTGCAGCCATGATCTCTGACAGGGTGAAGGCCATGCTTCTGGAGCCTGGGCCTGGGCCGCTACTGGACTGGGGAAGTGGTGGGTTGGGCTGGGGCTGACCCACTCTGGGCTGGCCTGGGGTAGACGTGGTCTGGCCTGGGCTGGAGGTGGCCTGGTCCTGGCACACACAGTAGTTAGGACTGGGAGTGAGGCCTGCTGGAGCGGTCAGGGTTGCGGATTGGCTCACCAGAGAGAGGCCCTCTGTCACAGCTTGGCCCACCTTGAAGAAACTATGCTGGGTTGCTGAGCGAGCATGTCCCCCCTCCAACTCCGGCTCAGTGTCCCCCTACTCCTGCACACACAGAGAACAGAACCACTGAGTGGAAATACAACGCCAATCTGGAATGCGCAGTTAAGAATGTAAATAAATCACTATCCACCAAAGCAACATAACCCAACCCCTAAGAGCATCTAAGGCTGTTACACTGTCAAGCAGATATCACATTTACTACTGCCTTTAAATTACAGCTCTGCTTCTGGGATTCTAGTAGGATTTCATACGGATCCTGTAAGATGGTGAGGGAGGGATGTAAGGAAGGAGGGTGATCATTTGGGGATGAGTGGGGGAACTGGATTTATCCTGGATTGTGCTGCTATGATGTCAGTGTGCCATGTCATTCATGTGAAAACGGCCACACACACCATTTCCTAATTATACACACTTAACACCATGACTCACACAGGCATACTCTTGTGTGTGTATGTAGGTATGTATGTATGTATGTATGTATGTATGTATGTATGTATGTATGTATGTATGTATGTATGTATGTATGTATGTATGTATGTATGTATGTATGTATGTATGTATGTATGTATGTATGTATGTACAGTATGTGTGTGTGTGTGTGTGTGTGAGAGGGAGAGAGAGAGAGCGAGAGAGAGGGGGAGAGAGAGAGAGAGAGAGAGAGAGAGAGAGAGAGAGAGAGAGAGAGAGAGAGAGAGAGAGAGAGTGGCAGTGCCAACAGTCCTCACACTGAGTGAATGAGAGCAGAAGGGTGCATTGGCAGATGCTGAGAGCATGGAACACAGTGAGAATAGAAGAGGATTACACTGGGACTAGGAACAAAGGGACAGGGCCGTATTAACATGAACAGGACCTTGTCTACAGGAAGAATGATGAAGAAAGATGTAGCAGAGAACATGGTGAAGAGGGACGGTTTGATAAATGAATAGGCGTGAGGCGGAATTGATTGATGCACACTCTTCTTCGGCACAGACGACACACTCAGATTTAACGACTGTGAGAAGCAGTCCCATAAAATTGTGTGACAATGTTCCTTCGTTTCACTGGTAGGCTATTCCACGCCCTGGTACGGACACACACCATTAGTCATGTATGTTGGTTAGATTCTTTATGCTGTGTAAAAATGGACTGTGTATGTGTGTGTGCGTGTGTGTGTGTGTGTGTGTGTGTCTAGGCTACAAGTCCTGTTGACAGGCTATGACTGATTCCTACAAGGCTATAGCATATAGCACTGAGTGTGCACGTCTGGCTGACTTTGAACTTGACAAGGCATTGGCAGAATTCACCCGTGTCCCATGTTAACAAAGTGAGAGAGGGGCACATGCATTAAAGGAGAACCACTCTGTCAAATGAAGAGAACAAACATTACAAGATCCACATTTGGGAAAGTAATTCACATCTGGTTAATAAGGCAATTAAGTAATTCCAAGTAATCTCGCATAAACAAGTTGATTTGAGGCATTTATATGAAGGTTTAGTTTCTTGTTTTCACAACAATCGTCATTAATTTTAATTATATCCAGTTATCTCACTAAATCTTACTAAACTAAATTACAAACAAATCAATGAAATCAGATATAATGTCAAGCCTTTATTCTTGGGTGTTAGCCTACTTCAGAAGGCTATTTTGTGTAGTTTAGAAGAGCATAGTCACCAAAACACAAAGGCATGGAGATTAAATAGTTGTCTTTGTCTTTCTAAATGTGAATAATATAAACTTAAAATGTATATTCGTAAGACATTGCTTTTTTGGGTGTTAGAATTCAATTTAGTTGTAGTTAGGACCCCAAGTAAACACTCATCAACCGCTTGAGGGGTTGTTGGCAGAGCTGTTCTGAAACTTGATTATGGCATTGACCAGATAAATATAGGCTATGTAGCATTTCATGGTTCTTTGTGGCATTGACCAGATAGATATAGGCTATGTAGCATACTGTGGTTCTGCTATTTGGATCTAGCATCAAACAGAGAGAAATGTGATACATTGCATTCACAAATGATTCATACCCCTTGACTTATTCCACATTTTGTTGTGTTACAGCTTGAATTCAAATACCCCATAATCACAAAGTGAAAATATGTTTTTAGAAATGTTTCCACATTTATTGAAAATGAAATACAGAACTATCAGAAATATTTACATAAGTATTCACACCCCTGAGTCAATACTTTGTTGAAGCCACTTTGGCAGTGATCACAGCTGAGTCTTTCTGGGTAAGTCTCGAAGAGCTTTCCACACCTGGATTGTGCAACATTTGCCCATTATCATTTTCAAAATTCTTCAAGCTCTGTCAAATAGGTTGTTGATCATTGCTAGACAACCATTTTCAAGCCTTGCCATAGATTTACATGTAGATTTAAGTCAAAACTGTAACTCGGCAACTCAGGAACATTCACTGTATCCTTGATAAGCTCCATTACGTTTATTTTTAACCATGAAAAACTCCTGTCCTTAACGATTTACAATCATACTCATAAGATGATGCAGCCACCACTACGCTTGAAAATATGGAGAGTGGTACTCAGTAATGTGTTGTATTGGATTTTCTCCAAACATAACACTTTGTATTCATACAAAAAGGTAATTGCTTTGCCACATTTTTTCAGTATTACTTTATTGCCATGTTGCAAACAGGATGCATGTTTTGTAATATGTTTATTCTGTACAGGCTTCCGTCTTTTCACTCTGTCAATTAGGTTAGTATTGTGGAGTAACTACAATGTTGTTGAGCCATCCTGAGTTTTCTCCTATCACAGCCATTCAACTCTGTAAATGTTTTAAAGTCACCATTGGCCTCATAGTAGAAATCCCGGAGTAGTTTCCTTCCTCTCCGGTAACTGAGTTTGTTAGGAAGGATGCCTGTATCTTTGTTGTGACTGGGTGTATTGATACACTATCCAAAGTGTAATTAATAACTTCACCATTCTCAAAGGTATATAGATGCAATGTCTTTTTTTTACCCATCTACCGATAGGTGCCCATCTTTGAGAGGCATTGGAAAACCTCCCTGGTCTTTGTGGTTGAATCTGTGTTTGAAATTCACTACTCTACTGAGGGACCTTACATATAATTGTATGTGTGGAATACAGAGATGAGGTAGTCTTTCCACAATATTATGTGACTTGTTAAGATAATTTACTCCTAAATGTATTTAGGCTTGCCATAACAAAGGAGTTGAATGCTTATTGACTGAAGAGGTTTCAGCTTTTAATTTTTTATTAATTTGTAAAAACATAATTCCACGTTGACATTATGGGGTATTGTGTGTAGGCCAGTACCAACAAAATCTGTATTTAATCAATTATAAACTCAGGCTGTAACACAAGAAAATGTGGAAAAAGTCAAGGGTTGTGAATACTTCCTGAAGACACTGTACATAATGAAAACAATCTGGTGGTCAAGCTAACACAGAGAGGAGAGTGGCATTGTCCGAAATCACCATCTTGGACTAGATTTACTAGACTTTAGGCTACGTGAAGTAAAAAAACAAAAACATTTCCGATATAAAAAAATACACATTAGAATAGAATCGAAATCAAGAATCTCTATTTCGGATTGTCATCGTACTAATCCTGTAGCCTGCTATGCAAAACATAGGCAACACCAATTTGCATGCAAGCAGCCACCGCGGCATCTAACCTACCTGCGTTCGCCCGGTCTCCCGGTCCGATGAGCTGAGCCTGTCAGGTTAGGGATGGACCAGTGAAGTCCCGTGGGTCTGATAGAGGAGCGGACAGCGGAGAGGGAGCAGCTAGCGAGTTGCGCTGGTCTGTTTGAAAGTGCAGCGCGTGGTGCACCTGGTTTGCGCTTTGGCTCTCGTGGAAACACTTCATCTCCCGCCTCTTGTGCTGAATGTGCTCGAGCTCTGTGTCTTCCCGCCTCTCCCTGATATGTTCTGGAGCCTTCTGTTGGATGAACAGCTCAATGAAAATGTGCAAAGGGGAGGTCTGAGCACGAATCAATTCATGTCTGACAGACAGTTTGAGCTGTACAATATCAGAGATTCGTCTCTGTTTTTCTATCATGTCCATCTATCACAGATGCAGAATTAAACTGCATTTCATTAAGATCAATTAAGATCAATGTAGAACCAACAATTACATACATTTTACTTTATATTCTCACATTTGGCCTAGTTTCATCCTTACCATAGCCCTGTGTTTCTCTAACCTATTCTGGATTAGTTTACCCCAAACCAGTCCCACTAATTTTTATGTATTGTAGTACAAGTACACCCGGTCAACTAATCATTAGGCTATTTGAATCGGTTGTACTAGTTCTGGAATACATCAAATACATTGCAAGGTGTCATGATGGATGTCTGCAACCCAACTGACCTTGGCTTCAGGGGAACTTTTCATTATTTTCAACAGATTACAGTTGCAAAACAATGATATGAAAATGTATTCTCCTTAACCTACATTGACCGTTTTACAAATAGGAATGGCTCCAAAAGTACACCTACAATTTATAAGAATTATCATGTTGCAAATGTGGACATAGAATAGTTATTGAGTAGGCATAGCTGATGTCTTTATAATTTGTGTAAATGCGACACCGTCTGGTTAAACATATGTTGCCTTTGGAGACTAGGGCCTATTACTAAACTCAACTACTCTTGAAAACATTATTTAAAAGAAGAAGCTGAAGTCAATGAACAACAAACTAGATGTCCTCAATCTAAACTCTGACTTTAATTCATACACAATGAACATAAAAAACGGATGCCGGTGCTGAAAAATAAATATTGTAAGAAAAGAGGAGAGGCATGAAGATAAGACCTAATCTACACATTTACCACTCTCTCATTTGCCTGGAGATTCTCAGCATTGATAAAGTCCTGTAAAGTTCAAAAGAAATTACCAGATTTGGCTGTCAGATTCATTTAATGCTGCAGCTAATGTAAGAAACCAAAATGCTAACGTCGCTGTGATGTGAATTCAGCCAGACTTCTTACACAGCCTCCAATAGGTTCTTCCAATAGATGCAGATTTATAGAATAAAGGTGCAGAGAAGGGATAATTGAATACTGCATTTATGTGCTCAAGACCAAAGGAAAAATAAAATAAATATCTTACAAGAAAATGAACTTTGACTCAGTGTCAATTTGCACTTTGGGTTGTGTGTTGTCTATATCCTCAGAACCGTTATCCTCATTTTGAAATAAGGGCAATATAGGCACAGTCAGCTACATATTTCAGTGTGTGTAAGGTGCCCTGCAGTCACCCATGGAGACAAAAGATGCTAGATAATATAGAAAAGGGCAAAGTAAGGTGTAACAAGTAACATTTAAACAAGGGAAGATCACAGAGCATGGTGGAGTTGTTCTTCTGCTACTGTTTTATTTGAATTTGTTCTTTACTGGATTTTCATGGACCAAACAATGGCAAAACACTGTGATACAGTTTCTCTCTTTGGGTACAACCGACTAACACAAACGTAAAAATTATCCCTCTATAAAATGGACTAAAGTACCTACATACAGTATCTCTCTTTCTCCACCTCGATCTCACAAGCTACTCACACACGGACACAAGCTGTCTCATTCTCTCACACACATACACAGAACATACACTCTTTCTGTATCACACTGTCTCACACACGCACACACACACACACACACACACACACACACACACACACACACACACACACACACACACACACACACACACACACACACACACACACACACACACACAATAGAATAGAATACATTCTCCGGAAAAGTCAGTCATACATGGTTTTGCATTCCATACCGATTTTCATCATCATCATCATCATCATCATCATCAAACACACTAAACGCCCAAAACATCCCTCAACAGGAAGTGGGCGCACCGTACCAACATTAGCTACACCTCTGCGGGCGGCAACCATTTTGAGTGGACTGAGTGGACAAACACCTTGGTTGCATCTGAAAACATTATTAGCTGTCAAATCCATGCTTCCTCCACCCTTGTTAGCTCAAATCCACTCAAAGCTCATTGGAGGAGAGGTTGCAAGGTCCTTCCCCCGGACCACCTCCTCCAATGAGCTTTGCTTTGAAGACCAGTAACATTTTCTGACACAACCCTACATGGGCCAAGTTATCATTCTGATTTGAGAGATTTTTGTAATGTCCTTGTGTAGAGATTCTGTCAAACAGAACACTGACACCTCATCAGAAGAAATTGCTCTACACACAACAGTGGGGGTCACAATTAGACTGGGATGAACAGGTCCTGGATCAGTGCTAGGGCACAATGCAGAATTTATGAATGAGTGACTATATCTGTTCCCATATCATTGGCCTTCAGTATATGGCCTCTAGGTAAGAAGATACAAGCCAGATAATTATGCTTATCATTCTTGTGCCCAGCACAAAGAATTTAAGTTGTTTATAACCGTGTAGTAGTGGAGTATTAGCAGTTTAATAGGTGTGTAATAGATGTACTGTTTATAAAAAGGGTGGCTCGAGCCCTGAATGCTGATTGGCTGACAGCCGTGGTATATCAGACATTATAAACTGGGTGGTTCGAGCCCTGAATGCTGATTGGCTGACAGGTATATCAGACCGTATGCCACGGGTATGACAAAACATTTATTTCTACTGCTGTAATTACGTCGGTAACCAGTTTATAATGGCAATAAGGCACCTCAGGAGTTTGTGGTATATTGCCAATATACCACAGCTAAGGGTTGTGTCCAGGCACTCCGCGTTGCGTCGTGCAGAGAACAGACCTTAGCCGTGGTATATTGGCCATATACCACACCCCCTCGGGCCTTATTGCTTAGACAGACTCTGCTGGGAGAGTGTTATAAGGGGGAGAACAATGAAAGTAATATTTTGTCAGAACGTTTTACTATTTGAGGTCAGTTTGGGCTCTTTCTGGGTTATGGTTACAGTTGCAAGTGCTATGTACATACAGATACTCTCATAGACATCACAATACTTTCAAACCGACCTCTGTCTCTCTGCTACTACATTCACCTCCAAATCAACAGTCTCGTCATCATACAATACATATTTTCTCCACTTGCATTGTGCAGAAATATAAACAAACTAACAGATGTGTTATAGATATTAAATCAACAGTCTAGGTTGATGACTTACAGAAACTGGGAGAAGTCCAAATAGGACAGATTGAGAGTGGACACTCGTAAAAAGCAGGTGGTTTTGAGTGTGCACTTAGTGCCATCATTAAAGAAGCTTTACACAAAACACCCCTTTCCTCTGGCAGCTAGTCACGAGGGTCTTAAAGGGATGAGGCAGAGTTAGGAGATGGGAGCACACACACAACTAAAATAGTAGTGGGTCATTAAGGACATTTCCCTTTAAATTATTACTTACTGGCAATACTGCTTTTCAGGCCAAATGGGTGGATTTGATGGTGTCTGTCTAAAGATATTGAATGCTGTTTTTTTTGTTGTGAGAACAAAAGGGGACATATTTTTGTCTCTCTCTTTGCTACAACCAAGGTGAAACATTTCTATACAACACAAAACATAAGGAATAATGTAACTTAGATTTTTTTCTACAGTTCACAATATAAAATTCAAGTGCAATTAAAGTTCCAAATATGAGTTACATCACATACATTTCTCTCTATAGCAACGTCTGTTACTTGCAGGTAGTTTTTTTCATCTTCTTATATATCTGTCAAAATAAAATTAAAAAGCGACTTTTTTGAAAATCAAACTTATTCGTTCACTGTACTCAGTTTGAGGTGGAATGGTCTGGGATGCTGAAATTAGAAATGTCTTTCGAAACGATTTCCCATGTGAAAATGTGGATGTAAAATATGATTTAAGTGCACCAATCGTTTTCTTTTTTGTGTGTGCACGCCAGGGGCCTTTTAAAATAACACAATAACGATACATCAATGTACCTGCGTGTGACGTCACTCTCACACACCATCTACGTGCACATACGTATGCTCACACAAACACAAATATACATACGTACATACATACACATACATTTTACTTGTAGCCAACATGTCTGTATACGTACATATATATCAAACATCCATGTTGTGGGCTTCTGCAAGTTCTAACACATATAAATATAACCAAAACAACAACAACAACAACACAAAAACAAACCAAACCAAAACAGAAGTACAGGGGGGAAGCTGGAAATGAGGACTGCAGACAAAAAGAGGGAGACGGTTCTCTGTTCCTGTGCAGGGAATGCTGGGATAGCGAGCACGAGGAACTCCTGGTAGGGTTGGGGGGTGTAAGAGAAGTATAGGGGTGTAGAAGAAGTGTTTCAGAGTAGAGGGGGTGTAGAAGAGAGGGATAGATTGGCGGGTTGGGTTGTAGGAGAGATGTAAGGGTATAGACGTGGGGGAGTAGAAGACATATGAGGATGTTGACAGGGGTAAGGACGTAGGTGAAGAGGCGGGAGGAGTAGACGGTGGAAAGGGGACGTTGGATAAGCATAAGGGGTAAGCGTCTGGGTAACAAACAGGGGGCGTGGCAGTTTATTTGTACGGCCGTAGGAAACGTGTGACTTTGGAGCGCAGCAGCTTGATGAACGAGCGGGGGAACATGTCTTTGGACTCCTGTGCCGTGTACCTGAAGTAGTTCTGGGGGTGAGCCAGAACATCAAACAGGGCTTTGATCAGTTTTTTATCCTGCAGGGAGGAGAGGGGGAGGGAGAGACAGAGAGACAGACGGAGGAGGGTGTTATCAGTGAAGATTTTTCTTTTACCTTTATTTAACTAGACAAGTTAGTTAAGAACAAATTATTATTTACAATGATGGCCTACCAGGGAAGAGTGGGTTAACTTCCTAGTTCAGGGGCAGAACGACAGATTTTTACCTTGCCAGCTCGGTTACTGGCCCAACACTCTAACCACTAGGCTACCCGATACGCCTCGAGATAATATACTGTACACTGTATAGTAGTATCTATTAATTACAAAACATAATATACAGTAATTGGACATAATGGAGAGTTGCTTACTTTCAGTATCTCTTGGTGATTCTCTGATGCGTAGAGTCTGCCGTCCCGGACAATGTCCTCTATCAGCTGCTGGTAGTCCTCTACAAAACAACAGACAGGATGAAAAACATCGTTACGGCATTCAGCATTCAGCTGGCTGCCGCCTGCCGCCTTTTCACTCAAAGTGTACTAATATTCCACCATCAAACACACCGTGTCACGCTGTACATTATAGTTGACTTAATAAGGCACAGGTGAATGTTAGGGAGTCTGAGGAGCTTAGAAGTGTAGAAGTTACAGCAGACTGACCATCGTAGGTGACATAAGGGACTTGGAAGCCCTTGCCGCTGTTGCCCTCATTGGACTTGAATTGAATCCAGAGCTTGCGTGAGCGGGAGGTGAAGGCGATTGGTCGCTCGTACGTCTGACACGTCTCATAGGTGGTGATGGAGGTGGGCAGAGCTAAGGGAAGAAGAGGAAGGGGCTAAATGTAATTGACAGACAGATGGACCAACCAAGAGTTTGGAATCAGCTGAAATAATACTTGATGAATATTAAAATAGCAAGATAGACTAACTACAATTAATGTAATAATCGAATTGGCTGGCTAGCTGATGAAATTAAATATCACGCTGTCTGATTGGCTGGCACATTAACGATGACTTTCTGGTTGTGCGTACCACTCTTCCTCATGACGAGCACGTCTCCACACTCGTCTTCGATGGGAAGGAAGATCTCAGGCACCACGATGAGGATGCGTCTCTTGTGAGGGGGGTTGATGGTCCAGATACAGTCTACATTGGACGGGTAGTCCCCGGGGTAGTTAGGAGACTCAATAAATCCTGTAAAGTCCCCCAGCTCACCGCCACACACCTGGTCTGAGACAGGGAGAAGAGACTTGGATGAGGCAGGGTGCACTGGAGACCATGGCTTTGAATTGAACTAATTTAGCAGCAAGGAACACATTTATAGCTTAGAGCAATGGTTCCCAAACTGTGGGGTGAGGTCCAGATCAAGCCCATGTCAGCTACTGTTTTTATATTTAGGTTTTTTAGTCCATAGATATTGTTGTAATTTTTTTTGTCACTCAAATATCACATGAATACACATTAGACATGGAAAAATGTATAGGATTGCATGAAAATGTGCTTAAAAACTACAACATTTTCTTGACAAAATGTGTAGAATTGCAGGAAATACGCTTTAAACCTGCAAGAGAGGTGTGAACAGTTTGTCATGAACAGTGCCTGTGCCCATAGAAATAGACGTGGCACGTGCACGGGATGTTCCCAAATGCTGGAAGGAAGACCCTGAGTGAAAAAGTTTGGGAATTCTTGGCTTAAGAGTACACAGAGGAAACTGAAATGTTTTAGCAGGTGTCACACCAAGACAACTTGTCATTTGTGGGCTATGGTCTAACGAGATGTCACACTTAAATCAGTCCTCTAACCATGTGCAACAGTAAAATAACTCACTGCCCTAATGAACTAATGTGAGACTGGCCTTACTCTTGCAGTGAGAGACGTTGGTGGCTCCGTCAAAGTCGGTGGTGGTGTTGCCAGGGCAGGTGATGCAGTAGTTCTGTCCAAACTCTGACTGGTAGGTACCGGCTGGGCAGCGGATACAGCGGTGGTTACTGGAGTTGTAGTGGTGTCCAGGAGCACAGTGGACTACGGAGAGAAACACACACAGACACAAACATGAGAGTAATACACACACACACACACACACATTCTCTCTCTCTCTCTCTCTCTCTCTCTCTCTGTTACCTTTGGCCTCACAGTCCCTGAAGGCGACAGAGCCCTCGTACTTGGTCATGAGGCCCCCTCCACAGGAGAAGCAGAGTACACGGCCAGGCTCTGGCTGGAAGGAGCCCAGGGGACAGGGGTTACAGGGACGGAACCCATCTGGCGAATACTGACCAGCCGGACACTGGCCTGGGAGAGGTGGAGAGAGGGAGAGGTTTAACAAGGCTCTATAACGTACACCTCTTCAACTGACCTATAATGTTGGAAGTAGAACTCCAATGTCTCATGAGATGGAGTCAGTTCCAGAGTACCGCTGGTGAGGTTTTGAAATCCCTTGTGAATCAAAAGACAACACCCAACGTGGGACTCGAACCCACCACGCTGAGATTAAGAGTGATCGAGCCATAGACTCCTGGTCTTTGCTGCTATCTAGAGGACAACGTGGGAAATGCCTTGAAACATGCCATGGTCTCCAAAAGAACTGGAGTGTTGTTTAACAACCACAGGGTGGAGCCAAACTACAGCAAACATAAGACGAGCACACACACACACACACACACACACACACACACACACACACACACACACACACACACACACACACACACACACACACACACACACACACACACACACACACACACACACACACACACACACACCTCCGCACTGGGAGACGTTCTTGGCCCCAGCGATGCCCTGTCCCTCGGTGCTGGGGCAGGGTTCACAGGACAGCTGGCCCATTGTGTCCTGGTATGTACCAGGGGGACACACGACACACTGATCATGGTCTCCACTATAGTACGTCCCCACACCACAGCTCACTGAGACAGGGAGAGAGACGAGAGAGACATGTTTAGCATATCATGGTATGGTATATCCCACATACACCGCATCAAACTGCAGCTGTGATGTCTAGGCCAAAGAAAACCCCAACATAGAGTGTCTTAATAGGGCGTTGGGCCGCCACGAGCCAGAACTGCTTCAATGCACCTTGTCATAGATTCTACAAGTGTCTGGAACTCTGGGACTCTGTTGGATGTGACACCGTTCTCCCATTAGAAATTCCATAATTTGGTGTTTTGTTGATGGTGGTGCTGTCTCAAGGTGCCGCTCCAGAATCTCTCTTAAGTGTTCAATGAAGGTGCATAAAGATGGAGGAATTCAGGTATGACGTCATTCTTTTTAGCACTACCCACAGAGTTCTTAAACTACGGTGTGCGACCTGGTTCAATGTGCCTGTAAATCAGCACAATCTACTTTTTTGGTTTTTCAAATTGCCGGCATCTTGGCATGCAGTTTACATCGTTGTCATGCTCATTAAACCATTCAGTGACCACTCATCCCCTATGGATGGGGGCATTGCCACGGTAGACAAAATTAATGGCCAATTGGGCCTGCCCAGCATTTTTATACATGACCGTAAGCATTGTTTAGGAATTGCTCAGGAACTGTACCTGCTTTCACTATACTTTGTATCTCTAATTTACTCAATGTTTTTCTTTATTTTGGCAGTTACCTGTATTTGGAATAGTAAGCTACAACAACTCCATATCCCAGGATGCCTTGCACATGATGCTCACCACACTTGCCGTCCCGTAAGACCTGTCCGGTGCTGCATTGCTCAACGTGCAGTGCAGGTTTCTGGGCCACCTCGTACTCGGTACCAGAGAACTGGATATAGAACTGCTGCTTGTTGATGGACTTCCTCAGGGTCCGCATGGCACTCTGTAACCTCTGCTTCATACGCTCCCTCACACACTCCACGTTACACGAGTCTGGGGCGTGGATACACACAGTCAGTACACACACACACACACACACACACACACACACACACACACACACACACACACACACACACACACACACACACACACACACACAACAACAAATGCACAGAGACCACGTTACACGAGGCTGGGGAGTGGAATACACACAGTCAGTACACACACACACACGCACACGCACACGCACACACACACACAGAGTCCACGTTACACGAGGCTGGGGAGAGGAATACACACAGTCAGTACACACACACACACACACACACACACACAACAAATGCACAGAGTCCACGTTACACGAGGCTGGGGAGTGGAATACACACAGTCAGAACACACACACACACACACACAACAAATGCACAGAGTCCACAGTACACACACACACACACACACACACACAACACAAATGCACGAGGCTGGGGAGAGGAATACACACAGTCAGTACACACACACACACACACACACACACACACACACACACACACACACACACACACACAACAAATGCACAGAGTCCACGTTACACGAGGCTGGGGAGTGGAATACACACAGTCAGTACACACACACACACACACACACACAACAAATGCACAGAGTCCACGTTACACGAGGCTGGGGTGTGGAATACACACAGTCAGTACACACACACACACACACACACGCACACGCACACACAGAGTCCACGTTACACGAGGCTGGGGTGTGGAATACACACAGTCAGTACACACACACACACACACACACGCACACGCACACACAGAGTCCACGTTACACAAGGCTGGGGAGAGGAATATACAAACACACACACTCCATATAACAGAAAACTCACATTACTCACACCCATACACCAACAGGTTACATGAGTCTAACATGTGGCATATATTCAATCAACGCACACACACACACACACACACTGACCTGAGGTTGCACAGTCACACTGACCTGAGGCTTCCTTCATCTCCATCTCAAACTCAGCTGTGATGTGGGAAACCTCTTTGGAAGGGGACTTGCGTCCACGCCGCCGCTTCTTGGACGAGTCACACTTCAGATTGACAAAGGTCACCTGGCAGTCGTCAGTACATGGGAGCGGACCCCCTGAGAAGAAGAGGGGGAGGATGATGAGGAAGAAGATAAGGAGAGAAAGTCGATAGGATGCTGTTGTGCATGGTTTAATATTGATTGTTAGTTATGTCCGGTGTAAGAGCACAGCTCAGGACACATCTAACTGTCGTTTATATTACAGCTACAGTATCTTACATCATGTATACCTTCTTAGTCTTAGTTCAGTCTGTATTACCTGATGCTGTACACTCTAAGTTAGGAGTAGCCTGTGTTATACAGTACAGTTTGTACAGTCATTTAGGAGTAGCAGGATTTACCTTGCAGACTCGGCTTGGACGTCTCTCTGTGTTTTTCCTTGTTTCTGGGTCTCAGATGACACTTGGCATCTTTGACCTTGAAGCGAGCCTTCTGCTTGATGGGCGGGGGTAACGTATCTTCATTTACATCAAGGAGAAAGACACAAATATACACTAATGGATAACCTTTTGACATCTTACAAATAACATCAGAATTAGGGACAGGAGTTTTATCCTGATCACCTGACCAACTCCGGGCCCTTAATGATGGTCCACTGCCCATGGCACATGATCACACACTTCAGAGCGCATCTCCAGGCCACCTTTATTGGTGTCCCCTGGTTGAGGTAAAGTTTAGGTCAGAGAGGAACTAACGCAGCCAAAATGCTTCATCGCGCTCTGCCTGTCTCTCTGGCAATGAAGGCAAAACCAAAAACCCACATCATCCCGGTGATCAGCAGTCCAGCCGACACCAGGGAAGAGGTAGACGGAATGTGTGTGTTTGTGTCTGTTTTGTCGGTCATGTAGTGGGTGGTCGGGATGGCTGTCCTTTTAACGAGGTGCTGGAGACAAGCAAGGGTCAGAATGTGTGTGTGTGTGTGTGGTTATGGGTACGCTGAGTGGAGAGGAAGATTGAGAGCGGAGCCAGGTAAACACACAGCACAGTGAGAGGTTCTGTCCATTAACCATTAAAACCATACACGCCAGGACAACACTGGCTCCAGTTTACTGCTGTGGAGCAGAGGCGCTGAATGGACTGAGCTGTTTGTCGTTCGGGACACCACATAGAAGCTGTCTTCATCATCATCGTTAACCGTCGTCATCATCTGCCACTTCCGTTATCAGAGCGTGAAATGATAGACCGTGATGGGAGCGTGGCTGAACCGTAAGCGAACCATATGTCTGGGGGAGCTGTGAGATTCTTAGGGGACGGTCCATGATTGGCACGCTGAGGTGAGCTGTATTTCATATCACTTAACACTCACACCCCCAGCCAGATGGTGAGTCTTTCTATCTCTCCATCTCTATCTCTCTCTCTCACACACACTCTCCATCTCCCTCTCTACCCCTCTCTCTCGTTCTCTCTCTCTCTCTCAATGCATTCCTCTGGCCGTGCGAGGGCCCTCTCCCTGTCCAAAATCTACAGAGTGCTGAAGGAAATATAGGAGTGACGATATGGCGAGCACCAAAGGCAGGGGAGTGAAGATTCCGATGGAGGGAATGAAGAAATTGAGGAATTTAAACCCACTGGCAACGGGAGAATTCAAACGATGACAACTGCATCGACGTCAAAAGGTCATGACCGAGCTGCGAGACCTTGATCTCACTGTATGTGTGTGATTTAACTAGAAGTGGTATGGTTAAATATCTTTATATTGAACAAAAGCATGACATCTCTGACTACATGTCCCATAATGCATTGCATACCTGCACAGGTGAGCAGGGCGGTGGTGGCGTTCCTCTTCTGTGGTGCCTTCCCAGGTTGCACTGGCACACCACAGCTTAGTGTGTAGCTGTTCTCAGAGTCTGGCGGGACACACACAAGTACATGTCAGTTACAACCCTGTCCATCCAAGGTCGATCCATTTAGACCAGCTCTGCTTACAGTATCCCTGTCTTCTGCCACTGGCTGACTTGTTTATGGCTATTAAACAAACAGCACTGAGGGACAGGGTGACATGGGACATGAGGAAATATGGGATTGCTGTCAAAGTGATAGAGGGGTCCGTCTGAGGAGCAGTGTGACCGAATCTCCCTGCTACGCTAACCGCTTGATGTGTGTGTGTGTGTGTGTGTGTGTTTCTCTTGGCTAGTTGAGGTTCTGATGGAGTGCGGAGGAGTAAAATACTTGTATTCGTTTTCTATGGCCTCACTTTCTCTAGTATTTAAGAGCTACAAGAGACTGCCATATGAAGTCTGCCATAAAAGAAAACGCACTCACACACACCTCAGTCTCACACACACACACACACACACACACACACACACACACACACACACACACACACACACACACAAACGCACACGTGCATAAATACACATTTCCTGAGGGATGGAGAAATTATGCACCGAATGACAGATCTATGCTCACTCATGAATGTTCACACACACACGTACACATGGACACACACAAACACACACACACATGTCTAGTCAGAAATGAGGGATGAAGACTTCAGAGCTCATAAAGCGGGACATGACTGAAGAAGACGCAGGACTTTGCGTGCAACCACAAGAATTGAAAAGCTTTCCTTCTCCCCCACATTAAGACATTCTCCAGAAAGATAAAAAAGCAATATTTTTTCACTTTATGTTTGAGAGCTATCCATCAGTCTCACACTACAGCAGCCAAACCAAACGGAGCAAACGTCTACTCAAAACAGTCCCAACAGAAATATGGCAGGCCCGATTAAAGAATGTAATTGTTTTACAGATGTTCGTCTGTGTTAAGCACATTCGCAGAAGGACCAGGGTGACTGCATTGACAGCAAATAGCTTTATAGTCATTTATAGCCTTAGGGGCAACACCAGACGAAATCACTCACTGAGTAAAATACTTTTATCTGAAATGCCCCCTGATGGATCCTTTGGCCAGTGACTGAGAAAGGTAGGTAGGTAGATAGATTAGGCCTTAATCTGAGCCCTTCACCCAAGTGGGAAACTTTCAGTGGAGCTCTGCTTGAATGGAGAGCAGTGTGAGTACTGGCATTGACCTCTAGGGGGCAGCAGAGAGTGTGGAGCGGCTGGAGCTCAGTTAATTAACCATGGATACACAGGTATTGGTCATTGATAAGAGTCAGCTGAAGACTAGCGCATCGGACTAAGCCTCACCAGACCAGTCCAGATCAGAGAAGGCAGAGGATTAATGTAGTTTAACCAGAGAAGGCAGAGGATTAATGTAGTTTAACCAGAGAAGGTAGAGGATTAATGTAGTTTAACCAGAGAAGGTAGAGGATTAATGTAGTTTAACCAGAGAAGGCAGAGGATTAATGTAGTTTAACCAGAGAAGGTAGAGGATTAATGTAGTTTAACCAGAGAAGGTAGAGGATTAATGTAGTTTAACCAGAGAAGGTAGAGGATTAATGTAGTTTAACCAGAGAAGGTAGAGGATTAATGTAGTTTAACCAGAGAAGGTAGAGGATTAATGGAGAGAAGGAGGGAGTGTAGATTGCAGATTGAGGAGAGGAGACAAGGTTAAAGTCTAGGATTCTGCTGGGAAGAAAGAGTGAAGGTTTGGTCTGAGTAAAACAGTTCCTCCATGCTGTAAGGTGTGTGTGTGTGTGTGTTCGGGTGTGTAGGACTGAGCCACGTACCTGCGAGGAAGAGTGCGTTGGACGGACAGGAGAGCGAGCACACCTCCACCCCTCCTCTCTTGTCACAGCTGAGCTGGGCGCGCGGCGCTGACTTCCCATCGGGCAAACACTTCACCGCCTCTGAGGAACATAGAGGGTCACATCACCGTGACAACCACCGACCCGTCACAGCACGAAATAAATGACACACACACGCGCACGCGCGCGCACACACACACACACACACACACACACACACACACACACACACACACACACACACACACACACACACACACACACACACACACTATGTCTATAGAAGACACACACACACACAGTAGATGTTTAGGTGCTTACCTGTGCAGTCCTTCTTGTTCCAGTGGAGTTTCTGACCGGGCGGACACAGACACTCATAGCCTCCCTGTGTGTTCACACAGCTGTGTTCACAGCTCCCGTTGTTAATGCTGCACTCATCTATGTCTGAGACACAACCAAAAAAGAATACAGTCAGAGGGTGTGTGTGTGTGCACATGTACGTGGTTGAGTATCATCAAAGTTCAGAGGGACATCATCAGACATGATGTCCCGGACCTGCTGTTTTCGACTCTCTCTCTCTACCGCACCTGCTGTCTCTAACTCTGAATGATCGGCTATGAAAAAGCCAACTGACATTTACTCCTGAGGGGTCGACCTGTTGCACCCTCTACAACCACTGTGATTATTATTATTTGTGAACGCTTGAACATCTGTGAACGTTTGAACATCTTGGCCATGTTCTGTTATAATCTCCACCCTGCACAGCCAGAAGAGGACTGGCCACCCCTCAGAGCCTGGTTCCTCTCAAGGTTCCTGCCTTTCTAAGGAGTTTTTCCTAGCCACCGTGCTTCTACATCTGCATTGCTTGCTGTTTGGGGTTTTAGGCTTTGCTTGTGGGTTTGCTGATGTAAAAAGGGCTTCATAAATACATTTGATTGATTGATCAGACAGAGCCTGTGCTTCGAGTCAGTGTGTGATGTTATCAGTGTGAGACAGACAGCTCATGTCCTCTCCGTGCTCTTAAGACAGTGGCCTGTTTAGTCTACCACTGAAGAACATGGTTGTCAGTCAGACAGGGCCAGGTGAAGTGGGATCCCAACACACACACACAGCGGTCAAGCCTACTCCCTCCGCACGACATGTGTGTGACAGGTACAACACACACACACGTGCACACACAGGCAGGGACGCAGGTGCGGAGGGCTATTCAGGGGAACTGAGGTATGAGGTTGCTTCCGGCACACACATTAAAAAACACTCTCCCTCTCTTCCTATTTCTCTCTCTCCTCCTCGCTCGCTGTCTTTCTTACTCTCTCGTTCTCTTTCTCTGTCTCTCAGGGCTTCTTAATTTGTGTCAGTCAATTCCTTTCTATCTGTCCCTCTCCATAGCTACCTGTCTGTCTAACTCTTTCTAAGTGTGTGTGTGTGTTTGCATGCAATCCCATGCACGCCTGTGTCGTACTCACCTCCGCAGTGTGTGAGGCCGTACAGAGTGTATCCTTCCTGACAGACACAGTCGAAGCTGCCAGGGTAGTTGACGCAGGTGTGGTCACAGGTCCTCTCAAAGGAACACTCGTCAATATCTGAGAGGAGAAACACAGATCGTATGTAATACTACTACACACGGGGGCTGTCCAGAATGACACTATTCCCAATATAGTGCACTACTTTTGACTACAGCCCCATGGCACTCTATTCCCTATAGAGTGCACCACATTGGACCAGGCCTCTAGGGAATAGGGTGCCATTTCAGATGCTGCAATGAACGGGACCATAGTGAGTCACTCTGACCATGCCTTCACCAAGGACTTATGGACAGTATAGCCAGTGTCTATATGAAACATGCTAAAGATAGACAGAGTTATCCATGTTCTCAGTACAGAGCATCCTGACCAGTTGCATCACCGCCTGGTATGGCAACTGCTCGGCATTTGACCGTAAGGCGCTACAGAGGGTAGTGGGGACGGCCCAGTACATCACTGGGACCAAGCTTCCTGCCATCCAGGACCTATATAATAGGCGGTGTCAGAGGAAGGTCCAAAAGATTGTCAAAGACTCCAGTCACCCAAGTCATAGACTGTTTTCTCTGCTACCACACGACAAGCGGTACCGGAGCGCCAAGTCTAGGACCAAAAGGCTCCTCAACAGCTTCTACTCCCAAGCCTGCTGAACAACTAAACTAATGAAATGGCCAGCTGGACTATTTACATTGATCCCCCTTGTTCTTACACTGCTGCTTCTCACTGTTTATTTTCCATGCATAGTCACTTTACAAATGACCTCGACTAACCTGTACCCCCACACATTGACTCAGTACTGGTACCCCCTGTATACAGGCTCCACATTGACTCAGTACTGGTACCCCCTGTATATAGCCTCAACATTGACTCTGTACTGGTACCCCCTGTATACAGGCTCCACATTGACTCAGTACTGGTACCCCCTGTATATAGCCTCCACATTGACTCAGTACTGGTACCCTCTGTATATAGCCTCCACATTGACTCAGTACTGGTACCCTCTGTATATAGCCTCCACATTGACTCTGTACTAGTACCCCCTGTATATAGGCTCCACATTGACTCAGTACTGGTACCCTCTGTATATAGCCTCCACATTGACTATGTACTGGTACCCCCTGTATATAGGCTCCATATTGACTCAGTACTGGTACCCCCTGTATATAGGCTCCACATTGACTATGTAGTGGTACCCTCTGTATATAGCCTCCACATTGACTCAGTACTGGTACCCCCTGTATATAGGCTCCACATTGACTATGTAGTGGTACCCCCTGTATATAGCCTCCACATTGACTCAGTACTGGTACCCTCTGTATATAGCCTCCACATTGACTCAGTATTGGTACCCCCTGTATATAGCCTCCACATTGACTCAGTACTGGTACCCCCTGTATATAGCCTCAACATTGACTCTGTACTGGTACCCCCTGTATACAGGCTCCACATTGACTCAGTACTGGTACCCCCTGTATATAGCCTCCACATTGACTCAGTACTGGTACCCTCTGTATATAGCCTCCACATTGACTCAGTACTGGTACCCTCTGTATATAGCCTCCACATTGACTCTGTACTAGTACCCCCTGTATATAGGCTCCACATTGACTCAGTACTGGTACCCCCTGTATATAGGCTCCACATTGACTATGTAGTGGTACCCTCTGTATATAGCCTCCACATTGACTCAGTACTGGTACCCCCTGTATATAGGCTCCACATTGACTATGTAGTGGTACCCCCTGTATATAGCCTCCACATTGACTCAGTACTGGTACCCTCTGTATATAGCCTCCACATTGACTCAGTATTGGTACCCCCTGTATATAGCCTCCACATTGACTCAGTACTGGTACCCCCTGTATATAGCCTCCACATTGACTCTGTAGTGGTACCCTCTGTATATAGCCTCCACATTGACTCTGTATTGGTACCCTCTGTATATAGCCTCCACATTGACTCAGTATTGGTACCCTCTGTATATAGCCTCCACATTGACTATGTAGTGGTACCCTCTGTATATAGCCTCCACATTGACTCAGTATTGGTACCCTCTGTATATAGCCTCCACATTGACTCAGTACTGGTACCCCCTGTATATAGGCTCCACATTGACTATGTAGTGGTACCCCCTGTATATAGCCTCCACATTGACTCAGTACTGGTACCCTCTGTATATAGCCTCCACATTGACTCAGTACTGGTACCCTCTGTATATAGCCTCCACATTGACTCAGTACTGGTACCCCCTGTATATAGGCTCCACATTGACTATGTAGTGGTACCCTCTGTATATAGCCTCCACATTGACTCAGTACTGGTACCCCCTGTATATAGGCTCCACATTGACTATGTAGTGGTACCCCCTGTATATAGCCTCCACATTGACTCAGTACTGGTACCCTCTGTATATAGCCTCCACATTGACTCAGTATTGGTACCCCCTGTATATAGCCTCCACATTGACTCAGTACTGGTACCCCCTGTATATAGCCTCCACATCGACTCTGTACTGGTACCCGCTGTATATAGCCTCCACATTGACTCTGTACTAGTACCCCCTGTATATAGGCTCCACATTGACTCAGTACTGGTACCCCCTGTATATAGGCTCCACATTGACTATGTAGTGGTACCCTCTGTATATAGCCTCCACATTGACTCAGTATTGGTACCCTCTGTATATAGCCTCCACATTGACTCAGTACTGGTACCCTCTGTATATAGCCTCCACATTGACTCAGTACTGGTACCCTCTGTATAAAGCCTCCACATTGACTCAGTACTGGTACCCCCTGTATAAAGCCTTCACATTGAGTCAGTACTGGTACCCTCTGTATATAGACTCCACATTGACTCAGTACTGGTACCCCCTGTATATAGCCTCCACATTGACTCAGTACTGGTACCCCCTGTATTTAGTCTCTTTATTGTTAAGTACATTTCTTGTGTTATTTTTTGATTGATTAGATTTTTTTAAACGTTAGTTTATTTAATAAATATTTTCTTAACTCTATTTCTTGAACTGCATTGTTGGTTAAGGGCTTGTAAGTAAGCATTTCACGGTAAGGTCTACACCACCTGTTGTATTCGGCGTATGTGACAAATACAATTTGATTTGATTTGTATACGGGATATTGAATGCATTGAGTTTCACTATGGGGAGTTGTATGAACTGTCTTTTGTTTAGAGTGCTAGAAGCTGTGAAGAGGAATTTCCACTAAAAGTACAATACATCTGAACTGTGAACTGTCAGTGGTGAGACAGTGGATGTGTGTGTGTGTGTGTGTGTGGTATGGGGGTTGGAGGACTGGACACTGCAGGAGCATTTCAAAATGTTCTATCTGGAATAACAGTGTACATTCAGCCTGGTTATGTGGGTGGGAGTCTAAACAGTGACAGGGTTACTGGGTGTGTGTGTGTGTGTCAGGTTGGTTGCTCAAGATTCACACACATAAACACACACACACGCGTAGTACACAAACCCTGACCATTAAGCCATCTTCCTTGGTTGTAGCAGAGAGCATGTTTGCTTCCTTCCTCTTGAGGAACCAACAAGCTGATATATGAGTCATAGATATTACTCTCTATGACTCTTCTCCACACAAACACCCATTATTCAGCCGCAGCTAATAAGACCAGTCCATTAGTCAGACTGGAGTCATTGTTAACAAACAGAGGAGTGAAAAACAAAGCAGAGCTCTGCTCACTAAACAACCCCAAGAGGTCTTCTCAGGTGAGACTTACAAGATCCAATTCAGTGCTTCAGTCAAGCCCTCCACCCCAGGCCTGGGATAGATCAGACCAACTCACTGTGGTCAGGACCAAGGCCTGATCTAGGATCAGGTCCCCCCCCCCCTATCAATATAATCATATTCATTCAGACTTAAAAGGCCAAAGCACGCCTACAGGCCCTGGTTTTGGGTTTATAGTCGTTTTGTTTTATTTGAGTGAGAAAGATGTCATGACATATGTGGGTGTCTGACAGTAGCAACAGCATTACTTCAGTCCAGCGTCTCCAACTCACCTGGGCCAATACCAAGTCATCTGGGCTGCGGAGATTTACAGAGGCTAAAAATACGGTGTGTTGTGATGAAGTTTGTCATGAGGAGGAAGTTGTTGAGGCCTGGCTTCTGTTGGCTCCTGGCTAGCTTTGCTACAGTTCTCCAGGCAACTGTCTATATGAAGGGGTCCGGTTAGACTACCCTACCTGATTAATGAAACTAGCATCAGACCACAGCCCCAGCCACCACGCAGCACTGGAACGACTCGAGAGAGGCGCAGCTTGTATAATCTCATTTCACCGAGAGGTGCCAGTTGTTGGTGTTGTCTGATGTGCAGGTGTCAGTCAGTTTGTGGGGTCGGGTGTAACACACCCAAGGTTAGTGTCCCCGTTTGTTCAAACACCAAACAATGTGGCCTGTCTATAAATAAGCATACTGTGTCTGCATAAGCTAAAGTTCCCTCTGTTCGCTTGACCTCGACTGTATTGTTTGAATACAGCTGCCTGTAGGGAGTCTTATTGGTCCTGGTGATTATTGCCCCATTCTCCATCACCCCTGCCCTTGTACAGGCATAGGGGTAAGTCTAAAGACTCTCTCTCTCTCTCTGTATCTGTCTCCCCCTCCACTTTCTCTCTCAGGAGGAGCCTGGCATAGCTGTAGCTCTTCTCAGACACGTATTACCAGAAGCTATTTTCCCTGGAAGAGCTTACCAGCATGGAAAGAATTAAAACATTAAATAAATAAAAGTTAAAAATAAAAATCTGAACAAAAATACCACTTGTTAGCAGATGGAACAACGCGTGTTTTTGGAGACTGGAAGCTTAGTTTTACAGTCAGGTAAAGCCGATGGGTGGAAGGAGCGTGTCAGTGTGTGTGTGTGTGTGTGTTCCTCCCATCAGCACACACCCAAGTTGAGTGTGTTATTGGCATGTATGGAGTTGTGTAAACTGTTTGTTGGCAGTTCTTTTTGTGTTTAATATGACAGTGTTGATGTTTAATATGACACACACACACACACACTGGGATAGAGTTGTTTGGTGTTTTTGGTTCGGGGACAAAAACACTGCAGGGTGTTGCTGTTCATAAAATAATTTGTGATGTGTGCCTCTCCTGTCTCTCTTGCTGTGACTTGTATAGAGGAATCTGCATTTGTCCTCCAAACACAACCAGGGGATTAGATATAAAGAGAAGCAGAATGCCTTAATACAACTGACAGTATATTACACCCACTGAAGGATGTCAAGTCAATTGTACTAACAAGCCTATCTGTGCATGTCATTCCAGGTGAATGATTTGTAGGCCAACCCCTGTTTTGATTCTATGTATGATCCTGCTCTGAACATAAAGCACATCACTGAGTTACTACCGTAGAGATTTACGATAGAAACTACTAGGCCGACTGCGTATTCTAGTATATCCATTCCTGCGGTCCTTATTCCGTGACACTGTGGCGGCACTGGTTCCAAAGGTGGCCGTCTTAAGGCACTGTGACGTCATCGGTCATCAGACAGCCGTCAGTCAGGCGGGCAGCTCACCCTGGCAGGTGCGCTCGTCAGTGAGGAGCTTGTGGCCCTTCTGGCAGCTGCACTCAAAGGAGCCCACCGTGTTTTTGCAGAAATGGTCACAGCCGCCGTTATTGAACGCCTCTTGGCATTCATCTATGTCTGTATGGAGAGAGGGAGAGAGGGATGGGGGGGAGAGAGGAAGAGACGGAGCATTAGGTCACAGGTACACTAAGGCAATAGGCAATACTGGTCAAAGAGAACAGAGTTTTTACACACACACACAGACACAGACACACACACAGCACATAACTATGCCGTGCTAAAGTGTTCCCCCTTTAGCAGTCTCTCCCACACAGCCACTGCCATGCTGAGATGGAGATCTCCAAATTGGCAGACAACAGGCCAATAAAAGGCTTCACTAATGCCTTGGAAATCTATTCTAAGCCTCTGTAAGAGTCTTTATGGAATAGGGGGAGGCAGGCGGGGTGAGAGTAAGGGTGAGACAGGGGGAGTCAGAGAGAAGTGGGGGTTTTCCTAATGCTCTTATTTGTGCTCGCAGGAAGAAGCCAGGAGTTGGCAGGCCTGAAAGACAACATGAACGCGGGCCGTGCTGCGTTGTGGTGGTAAAGTAGGTTTCCATCCACACAACAAGTCCTAACCGCAGTGCCTGGGTGTCAGTGTGGGGCAGCCGCCCTCAGTCACAAACGTATTGTCACAACACCGGGAAGATATTATCCCAGAGCAAACAAACCTGTGGGAGTCCCATCGCTGTTCCCTGAAGGCCTCACCTGCCTCTTTCATTCTCTTATTCATTCCCTCTTTCTTTTCATTCGTTCAGATCTCTGATAAAATGACTGAAGTCTCATTCACCGGTGGTTTCTGTTCTGCTGCCAGACCATTTCTTTATGCGGTTTCATTATTCTATTGATTTCTTTCTCTCTCTTTCTCTTCCTCTTGGCATGTGTGTCTGTGCGCACGTTTTGTGTGTGTGTGTGTGCGTGTGCACCAGGCAGTGTGTGTGTATACGTGTGCGAGCATGTGTGTGCACGCTCTTGCGTTTGTGTGCACTTGTGTGTGTGTGTGTGATGGTATCAAGTGCAATGGTAGCCTCACGGCGCTCGGCAGCAGACAGCATGGTACAGGCTCAGGGGGCTTGTTGAGAGGGATCCTCCACTAGCCTCTACTGTCTGATCCTACGACACGCTCTTTACCTGGAACTAATGGAACAGCCTGCTGCTACTGCTGTACACAACACTGTCTAGCCCACCATGCAAGGACATAGAGAAGAGGGGAGAGACACAGAGAGAGAGAGAGAGAGAGAGAGAAAGAGAGCGAGAGAGAGTGAGAGAAAGAGAGAGAGAAAGAGAGAGAGAGCGAGGGGGGAGGGGTGTTGAATGAATACATAATTGAACCCACCCCTCCCTCCTCACCCCTAAAGGCTTACCCCATCCAGGGGTTTGATGGACTTTCTCATAACTTCCATCTACCTCTCCTCCCCCCACCTGCCCATGTGCCTAGGTCTTCCTGAATCCCTGTGGAATAAAGGCCCAGGTGTGTGAGACGATCCAGAGACGTAGACCAGGAATAATAAGCGAGCCGGATCCCCTGGGGCTGTGCATGCAGTGCCAACCCTCCAGCCTGGTGGGATCTGATGTCACGCTGCATCCCCCCTAACCCCATCCCTTCTCTCTCCTCACCCCTTCCTCTTTCTAAATATGTGCCCTCAGCCGAACCCTGGAGAGGGTCACTGGGTATATTTCCCTCCTGAGAGGACTGGCAATGCCACACTCAACAAGGGAGGAAAGGAAAGAGGATGAGGAAGAGATGGAAAAGAAAGTGGAGGAGGTAGAAGGTAGATGTAGTGGACGAGGAGAAGCGTAAGGGGAAGAAAGGAGGAAAGTGGAAGGGTAGAGGGAGGAGGAAGAGACGGAAGAGAAAGTGGAGGAGGTAGAAGGTAGATGTAGTGGACGAGGAGAAGCGTAAGGGGAAGAAAGGAGGAAAGTGGAAGGGTAGAGGGAGGAGGAAGAGACGGAAGAGAAAGTGGAGGAGGTAGAAGGTAGATGTAGTGGACGAGGAGAAGCGTAAGGGGAAGAAAGGAGGAAAGTGGAAGGGTAGAGGGAGGAGGAAGAGACGGAAGAGAAAGTGGAGGAGGTAGAAGGTAGATGTAGTGGACGAGGAGAAGCGTAAGGGGAAGAAAGGAGGAAAGTGGAAGGGTAGAGGGAGGAGGAAGAGACGGAAGAGAGGAGAGAAAGTGGAGGAGGTTGAAGGTAGATGTAGTGGACGAAGGAGAAACGTGGAGGGGAAGAAAGGAGGAAAGTGGAAGGGTAGAGGGAGGAGGAAGAGACGGAAGAGAAAGTGGAGGAGGTAGAAGGTAGATGTAGTGGACGAGGAGAAATGTAAGGGGAAGAAAGGAGGAAAGTGGAAGGGTAGAGGGAGGAGGAAGAGACGGAAGAGAAAGTGGAGGAGGTAGAAGGTAGATGTAGTGGACGAGGAGAAACGTAAGGGGAAGAAAGGAGGAAAGTGGAAGGGTAGAGGGAGGAGGAAGAGACGGAAGAGAAAGTGGAGGAGGTAGAAGGTAGATGTAGTGGACGAGGAGAAGCGTAAGGGGAAGAAAGGAGGAAAGTGGAAGGGTAGAGGGAGGAGGAAGAGACGGAAGAGAAAGTGGAGGAGGTAGAAGGTAGATGTAGTGGACGAGGAGAAACGTAAGGGGAAGAAAGGAGGAAAGTGGAAGGGTAGAGGGAGGAGGAAGAGATGGAAGAGAAAGTAAAGGAGGGAGGGAATATTAAGAGGAGGGAGAAAGGGAAATAAAAGAAGAGGAAAGTGGAAGAGTGGAGGGAGGAGGAAGAGGACAATAGCATGGCAGATTACACGGGCTAAGCCCGTTTTGATTGGTGCTCTAAGTGATGAAAACGGCTGGGGATTAACACCTAAGCCTTTGAGTCAGAGTCAGCCAAGCAAGACACCACAGGGAAGACTCATCTAAGAGAGGGGTGGAGGGGAGGAGGGGGAGAGGAGGAGAGGGTACGGTAGGACGAAAAAGGAGAGGAAGGGAGAGAAAGGGGAGTAGGAGAGGAGGGAGAGGTGAGTGGAAGAAAAAGAGAGGGTAGATGGTAAGGGGTAGAGAAAAGGGAAGTCGGTGGGGAAGGCGCAGTCAGATATTGCATGTCTCCATTGTTACCTTTAATAGCCGGTCCACTGTGCAATGAGCCGAGTCATATAAAGTCAGACAAATATATACAGTTGAGTGATATAAAAGAACATCAGAATAAAATAGTCCTCACACGACAGGGCCTGTGTTCTCCTATAACAATGTATCCTGATATCAGGGAACCTCTCCATCAAGGCTGAAGTGCAGTGTAACCTCACTGTACAGTGGAAATCCATTGACTGATTTGAGGGCCTTCCTATTTGCATATAAACTACAACTACAATCAGAGACAGTAAATATTTTGAGGAGCCAGGTAGCCTAGTGGTTAGAAAGTTGGGCCAGTAACCAAAAGGTTGCTGGATTAAATCCCCGAGCTGACAAAGTAAAAATCTATCATTCTGCAGTTAACCCACTGTTCCCCGGTAGGCCGGGGAACAAGAATTTGCTGTTAACTGACTTGCCTAGTTAAATACATGTTCAACTGTCCACAGCCTTCAAGGGGATTGTCCTACATCTGGCTTTCCTCAGACTCTGGAGGTAAGGACTCTCATCTCAGTACTGTCTCACGACCTCATTGAAAGTTGTGCTCTCAAGCAATGACCTCATCAAAAGCTGAGTTCTCAAACAATGACCTCATCAAAAGCAGTGCTCTCAAGCAATGACCTCATCAAAAGCTGTGCTCTCAAGCAATGACCTCATCAAAAGCTGAGCTCTCAAGCAATGACCTCATCAAAAGCTGAGCTCTCAAGCAATGACCTCATCAAAAGCTGAGCTCTCAAGCAATGACCTCATCAAAAGCTGAGCTCTCAACACTGGCAGATTCACTTGCTTTCTTTCTCTCCTCTCCTCCATCATCATTTGCTTTTTGATGATTGCTTTCTTAGAGAGAAGACCTCTTTCTGTTCTGTCCTCTCTGCTCCCCCTTTCCATCTCCTCCACTTTCTGATCATTTCTTCCTCTTGTCTCTCTTTTAAATCAATCATGGCTATTTCCCAGTTCCGTTGCCTTGGCATGCCGACAGCAGATCACATCTCTATAGAAAGGATGGCTACCTTTCTCCCTAGAGGGGATATTCTCTCTCTCTCACACATTCTCTCTCTCTCTTTCTCTCCCTCTCTCTACATTCTTAGAAAAAAAGGTGCTGTCTATAATCGAGGGTTCTACATGGAACCAAAAAGGGCTCTACCTGGAACCAAAAAGGATTATCCTATGGGGACAGCCGAAGAACCCTTTCGGAACCATTTTTTCTAAGAGTGTACCCCCTCTCTCTCTCTCCACATCTCTCTCACGCACACGCACACACACACACACACCTCCCCCACTGTCCCTCAGATGCCAATTGCCCACCATCCCAGACAAGTCTACAGAAGGTATAACAATATCTCAACAATAGCCCAAACTTCCCCAACACAGACAAAGATCCCTAATTATTCAGTAAGTCTGGCAGCCATAACCACTGGCATAGCATAGCATAGCCACCACATTTCCCCACACTTAATGGCCACTCTGTGGAAGCCTGAGCCCAATAATGTCCTATATAATGACCTGTAATAGCCCTCAAATAAGCTTCGATCTTAAATAAAAACATTAAGCATCCACACATCTTGAAATTATAAAACACTGTGTGTGTGAGAGAGAAATTGTGTGTGTAAATGAGAGAGGGAGTGTGTATGTCTGTGTGAGAGAGGGAGATATAGAAGGGGTGTGCGAGAGAGAGAAAAAGAGAAAGAAAGAGAGAGAGAGAGAGAGAGAGAGAGAGAGAGAGAGAGAGAGAGAGAAACATGTGCGTCAACAGCAACCTTGGAAAAATCCTCTGCATTATCATTAACAGCAGACTCGTACATTTCCTCAATGAAAACTACGTACTGAGCAAATGTCAAATTGGCTTTTTACCAAATTACCGTGCAACAAACCATGTATTCACACTGCACACCCTAATTGACAACCAAAGAAACCAAAACAAAGGCAAAGTCTTCTCATGCTTTGTTGATTTCAAAAAACTCAATTTGGCATGAGGGTCTGCTATACAAATTGATGGAAAGTGGTTGTTGGGGGTAAAACATACGACATTATAAAATCCATGTACACAAACAACAAGTGTGCGGTTAAAATTGGCAAAAAACACACACATTTCTTCCCACAGGGTCATGGGGTGAGACAGGGATACAGGTTAAGCCCCACCCTCTTCAACATATATATCAACGAATTGGCGCAGGCACTAGAAAAGTCTGCAGCACCCTACCAGAATCTGAAGTCAAATGTGTACTGTTTGCTGATGATCTGGTGCTTCTGTCCCCAACCAATGAGGGCCTACAGCAGCACCTAGATCTTCTGCACAGATTCTGTCAGACCTGGGCCCTGACAGTAAATCTCAGTAAGACCAAAATAATGGTGTTCCAAAAAAGGTCCAGTCTCCAGGACCATAAGTACAAATTCCATCTAGACACGGTTGCCCTAGAGCACACAATAAACGTAAACATCAGCGCCACAGGTAACTTCCACAAAGCTGTGAACGAGCTGAGAGACAAGGCAAGAAGGGCCTTCTATGCCATCAAAAGGAACATCAAATTCGACATACCAATTAGGATCTGGCTAAAAATACTTGAATCAGTAATAGAGCCCATTGCCCTTTATGGTTGTGAGGTCTGGGGTCCGCTCACCAACCAAGATATCACAAAATGGGACAAACACCGAATTGAGACTCTGCATGTAGAATTCTGCAAAAAATATTCTCTGTGTACAACGTAGAACACTAAAAGAATTAACAACAAAAAAACAAAGCAAACTAGATGCTATTTGGCCCTAAACAGAGAGTACACAGTGGCAGAATATCTGACCACTGTGACTGACCCAAACTTAAAGAAAGCTTTGACTATGTACAGACTCAGTGAGCATAGCCTTTCTATTGAGAAAGACTGCCGTAGGCAGACATGTTTTTTTATTTTTTATTATTGTTTATTTCACTTTTGTTTATAATCTACTTCACTTGCTTCGGCAATGTTAACATATGTTTCCCATACCAATAAAGCCCTAGAATTGAAATTGAATTGAGAGAGCACCTCTGTGATTGCATTGCACACACATCTGGGCTGCCAGGGGCCAGCTGGTAGTTAGGCCTCTATTAACGACGGCATAGCTCATTAAGGCTCACCTACATATGATGTACCATAATGAGGACCTCACTCAGGGAGGGGAGAGGTGGTAGGGGAGACCTGGGGAGGGAAAGAGGGATGGAAAGGAAATGAGAGCAACGAACGGAGTGGAGAAGGAATGGGGATGTCTTATGTTCCAACCTTCTCAGTCACTCACTCTCTCACTCATTCAATCTTCCACTCTCTATGTCCACTGATCTATCTCTCACTCTCCCCTTATCTCTTGTATCTGCCTCTCATTTTAGATATCTCTTTTTGTTCCCATCTCCATCTCTCTTCCGTTCTCAATCATTTGAATCTCTCTAAGTGTCTGTGTGTGAGAACAGGGGTGTCATCTGTCAACGCATACACACACGCACACACACACACACAGACAGACAAACACCCATCAATCTCCCATCCCTGTTTGACATTTACCACCGGTTCGATCGATACCCTGCTTCATCTACGATCAATAGGTCCATTCTGAGCCCTGCTGCTCCCTGAAGATAACCAGCCAATAGCAGCTCATTACCATCTTCAAACAGCCATCTGCCTGAATGGCTTGTTGACTGACTGGCTGGTTGACTGTCTACTGGCTGGCTGACTGGCTAACTGTCTACTGGCTGGCTGATTGACCGGCTGGCTTACTGGCTGACTGGATGTATGACTGACTGACTGACTGACTGACTGACTGGCTGGTTGGCTGGCTGGCTACTGTCTACTGTCTAACTGACTGACTGACTGTCTACTGGCTGACTTTCTACTGGCTGACTGTCTACTGGCTGACTGACTGGCTTATTGTCTACTGGCTGGCTGACTAACTGGCTAACTGACTGGTTAACTGACTGACTGGTTAACTGACTGACTGGCTAACTGTCTGACTGACTGGCTGAATGACTGACTGACTGACTGGCTGGCTGGGCACACTGCTGCTGCTGGGAAGGAGGGCCAAATGGGAAGGGCTAACATCCACCTGGGCTAAGAGAAACAAACGCACTGGCTTACTGCTCCTTGCTCCTCTTAGGATAGGAGGTTGTGGGCCCAAGGCAGCACCTAGGAGCTGTGTTTGCAGTGAGAAATCCAACACTATATGAGATATGAGAACAGAACACAGTGTTACTGCTAAGTTAATTTTTTATATAACCTTTATTTACTGCTTAGTTATTGCTAAGTTAACCTGAGCCCTGAACTGATGCAGAGGAAGGAAAAGCCTTGTGACGGTGGTTTAGGGTTCAACAGACGATTAGGATCGATTGAAATGAACAACAGTGTAGGATAAATAATCGACCGGTAATGAGAATATGGCTGAAAGTTGACCTCTGGCCCTTGACCTCAATACAGTAAGTAGAACAGAGGGATCAACTGGAAGGTCATTGTTGCATAAGATGCTTGTGAGTCGATAAAAGTCCTCTCAAAAGACAAAGATAGGAGATAGAGAACGGAAAGAGGGATAGGCAGCAAACAAGACAGAAAGAAAGAAAGAAAGAAAGGAAGAAAGAAAGAGAAGAAGAAAGAACGTTTGTATTGTAACATAAACTGCAGTCATCGGAAAGAGAGTGAGAGTGAGAGAGAGATGAGGAATGTGGAAGCTCTTTGGCTGCTGCTGCAGGCTTATCTCTGAGCGCTCGCGTAGCCTTGGTACGCACCTCGGGAAAACTGTGTGGTTTTACAAAATATTTACAGTAAAAAGCAATTCATTTGAGGAAACCTGAACCTGTCCAAATAATTTGGGGACGGAAGAAGGGGGATCTACTGTTCATAAAAAGCAGCGTTTACCTCAGTGTGACCACCTCAGGCTGCTATTGTGGGAGACGACAGGCGGCCCGGGCCAGAGCCGGCCGGGTATTTATCAGAGGACTTAAACAGCCCACTCTGTTTGCTTTGTCCCTAAAGACTCTCCTCCGTCTAATAACAGAGGCTCTATGGGCCGCATCTGGGCCAAGAGCAACTTCTGTAAAGAGCAACACAACAGTAAAATAAAGCAGGAGGCAGGGCCGACGCCGGCCTGACGGAGGGAGAGCCGGAACGGTTGAGGGCCGGAGCTGGGCCAGGCTGAGTCATGTAAGGTGATGGAGATAGGAGTGTTATTGGGGAGATTACTGGGCCTGACATGTTAATACCGTGGGCTGTTGAGAGCATTGGCGCATTCTGGAGGCTTTCTGTCTGGACGAGTGGGGGTTTATGGGGACTCCGTACAGGAGCTTCCAGTCTCTTGAGGGCACAAAGTGATAGTGAAGCTACGACAATAAAGCTAGTGGGAGCGGTAGGTGGGAAAGTGAGGGTGAGAATCAAAGGTGTTGCTGACTATGATACAGTTCATTTACTGAGATTGGCTGAGCCACATAAAGTATGTCCCCTTATAACCCAACGAGCGTGTAGCCTGTCACCTGGTTTCTCCTTGTCTGTGTTAAGGGACGACAGTAATGGCTCTTTGACTGGGTTACAGGATGTGTGTGTGTGTTCTGGCGTTCGCTGGTACTGGGGAGTGGAATGCAGGCCAGTGAAGACATGTCCATACACACACTGTACAACTGAGCGGCTCAGTCTCCCTGCACCAACCAACCAACCACACTCACTCACTCACTCACACACACTCACACACAATGAAAATGTGTAAACACACACACACACACACACACAAACACACAACTCATCCACCCTCCGACATGCACCTTCTAATCAAACATCTGGAAACTGTTCCCAAAATCACTTTTCTTCTCCCTCTCTTCCCTCCGTCTCTCCCTCCGTCCGCAGGAGAGCCCTGTGATAAAAACGCCTCCTTCCATTGGCGCGTCTGTCATCGCGGAGCGAGGGAACCGTCTCGTCTGTCAGCGCAGATGAAAGGCTGTTTATCAGACGCTTGGGATTTAAACATGCCCTAAATAGTTTATATTGAAATGATTATGTTAGGGGTGGGGGGGGGGGGCAGGCAGAGCAGAGAGACAGAGAGCTCTGCCTACAGTACCTCACAGCATGACATTTACCTCCCCGCTAACTACTAACCCCACAAAACCACAAACTGCTGTCTACAATACTCTATCTACATTAACAGCACATCACTACCCACTATCTCTATACTATAAAGCACCTCTACCCCCTGGGTCTATCTGCAAATTACAACACACCACTGGCACAACCGAATATGCTATAACACATAACAAAGGAGCTGAACTACGGGAAAAGGCGGGCTGAACAGGCCCCCATTAACATCGACGGGACTGTCGTGGAACGGGTCGAGAGTTTCAAGTTCCTTAGTGTCCACATCACCAACAATCTATCATGGTCCAAACACACCAAGACAGTCGTGAAGAGGGCACGACTACACCTTTATCCCCCTCAGGAGACTGAAAAGATTTGGCATGGGTCCCCAGATCCTCAAAATGTTCTACAGCTGCACCATCGAGAGCATCCTGACCAGTTGCATCACCGCCTGGTATGGCAACTGCTCAGCATCTGACCGTAAGGCGCTACAGAGGGTAGTGGGGACGGCCCAGTACATCACTGGGGCCAAGCTTCCTGCCATCCAGGACCTATATAATAGGCGGTGTCAGAGGAAAGCCCATAAAAGACACCAGTCACCCAAGTAACCCACTGTTTTATGTGCTACCGCACGACAAGCGGTACCGGAGCGTCAAGTCTAGGACCAAAAGGCTCCTCAACAGCTTCTACCCCCAAGCCATTAGACTGCTGAACAATTCATAAAAATCGTCACCAGACAATTTACATTGACCCCCCTCTTGTATACTGCTGCTACTCGCTGTTTGTTTGTTATCTATGCATAGTCACTTTGACCCCACCCACATGTACAGATTACCTCAACTAGCCTGTACCCCTGCACACTGACTCAGTACCGGTGCCCCCTGTAAATATCGCCTCGTTATTCTTATTGTGTTTCTTTTTATTATTACTTTTTATTTTAGTCCACTCGGTAAAGTCTACACTTGTTGTATTTTGCGCATGTGGGAAATTAAGTTTGATTTGATATGATTCATTACACAGTAGAGCACAGTCACACACTACACTCCTTACGGGTCAGCTCAGCTGTGATATCGGTTAGCTTAGCCAAGACCCTATCAGCCCATTTCATCTGTCACAGATCAGGAGATCTGTGTGTGCCGTTGCCAAGGTTACGGGAAGCTTTGGTCCATGCAGGGGGCAGCATGGAGACAAGGCCAGGGGAGTTGTACATGTGGTCAAGCCCCAGTGGACATTAGGGAGCATGAGACAGACAGGCAGTCTAAATGGTCTGAATAAAATGTCTTTAATGATCAATAAAACCCCTGGCTGACTGACTGGGCTCAGGGAGAGATGATCTGTCCCGGACAGAGACAGACTGAAGTAATGCTGGCTGGAGACTGGAGAGGAGTTCAGAGTTTATGGTTGAGTTGGGTGAGTCCAGTCAGTTCAGGGTATTAATACCCCACCATGGGAAGACAATGACTCCATGGTATTTTCCTTCCTGATATGCTTGAGTGCCTGTGCATTCAGTGTATGTGTGTGTGTGTGTGTGTTTGCAGTCAGCGGCAGATGGCTCCCTCCATGTTTTCCTGCTCCATCCCTCCACCCTTCATGCCCAGCTGATGGATGGTGATGGGTGATGGATGTGGTGCTGTCTGAGCTGTCTCACAGCTCCAGCTCAGATCAGGTCAAACACTAGTGGATTTATGGAGCCCAGGGGCCTAACTCAGCCACATTATCTGGGCGGTACACAGCCGGACTGCAGCCCTATCCATCTTCTCCACTCAACTGGCCCCCGGAAAACACAGGAGAGGCTAACTTTTCATTTTCCTGCACCATAAAAGCTTGGTTGTCATGTTAAGCGCACAAATCAAAGGCCGAGACAGACGGGAGACAGACGGGAGACAGACGGGAGGCAGACGGGACACAGAAGGGAGACAGACGAGAGACAGACGGGAGACAGACGGGAGGCAGACGGGACACAGAAGGGAGACAGACAAGAGACAGACGGGAGACAGACGGGAGACAGACGGGAGGCAGACGGGAGGCAGACGGGACACAGAAGGGAGACAGACGGGAGACAGACGGGAGGCAGACGGGACACAGAAGAGAGACAGACGGGAGACAGACGAGAGACAGACAAGAGACAGACGGGAGACAGACGGGAGACAGACGGGACACAGAAGGGAGACAGACGGGAGACAGACGGGAGACAGACGGGAGACAGACGGGAGGCAGACGGGACACAGAAGAGAGACAGACGGGAGATAGACTGGAGACAGACGGGAGACAGACGGGAGATAGACGGGAGACAGACGGGAGACAGACGGGAGACAGACGGGAGATAGACTGGAGACAGACGGGAGACAGACGGGAGACAGACGGGAGACAGACGGGAGATAGACGGGAGACAGACGGGAGACAGACGGGAGACAGACGGGAGACAGACGGGAGATAGACGGGAGACAGACGGGAGACAGACGGGAGACAGACGGGAGACAGACGGGACACAGAAGGGAGACAGACGGGAGACAGACGGGAGACAGACGGGAGACAGACGGGAGACAGACGGGAGGCAGACGGGACACAAAAGAGAGACAGACGGGAGATAGACTGGAGACAGACGGGAGACAGACGGGAGACAGACGGGAGATAGACTGGAGACAGACGGGAGACAGACGGGAGATAGACGGGAGACAGACGGGAGACAGACGGGAGACAGACGGGAGATAGACTGGAGACAGACGGGAGACAGACGGGAGACAGACGGGAGACAGACGGGAGATAGACGGGAGACAGACGGGAGACAGACGGGAGACAGACGGGAGACAGACGGGAGATAGACGGGAGACAGACGGGAGACAGACGGGAGATAGACGGGAGACAGACGGGAGACAGACGGGAGATAGACGGGAGACAGACGGGAGACAGACGGGAAACAGACGGGAGATAGACGGGAGACAGACGGGAGACAGACGGGAGATAGACGGGAGACAGACGGGAGACAGACGGGAGACAGACGGGAGACAGACGGGAGATAGACGGGAGACAGACGGGAGACAGACGGGAGACAGACGGGAGATAGACGGGAGACAGACGGGAGACAGATGGGAAACAGACGGGAGTGGAAGTTGTCCACACAAGCTGCTGGGGTTTGAACTTGACATTGGAGCGACAGACAGACTAGATGTTTTCTCACACTGCAACCAACGCAGAGCTGGACCCTTCCAGTCACAGCTGACCTTGTTAGCAGACAATGACGTGGCCATGGAGGATTCTACAATATATCATTATCAACAGGTTTCAATGACCATAATGGTGTGTCTGATATGATGTGTCCAAACAACTGAATGAACGATATGCCTCTTCTCTTTGCTGGAGATGACGGATGCTGTTAGGTAGTAATGCTCTCTGTAACCCCCCTCTGTTGTATCTCCCCACTATACAGCTGGGTGGCGCTGTGTCAGTCTGTGTGAGTGTGTGTGTGTGTGTACTATATGTGTGTGAGAGGAAAAGAGAGAGACAGTGCAGCGTGGGCCTCACTGTTCAAACAGCTGAAAGTTTGCCGACGAGTCGTCTGCCTGCCAGCCAGACAGCCCCGGCTCCAGTATTTCACACACTTACATGCCACATTCTCAAACTTCTTGACACGAAATACACACACACACACACACACACACACACACACACACACACACACACACACACACACACACACACACACACACACACACACACACACACACACACACACACAGACACTTGGTCACACAGGTACACACACACGCACACGCACACTTGGTCACACAGGTACACACACACACTCACACACACACGACATTGGACATAAAGAGTCGCCGCCATGTAACCTACAAGTCATTGCTATGGCGACTCCTATAGCAGTTCCCCTCCTCAAACGTGTCTTGTCACATGTGGGCAGAGTTGGGTTGAGCAGCGAAGTAACAGCACTCCCCACATCCTCAGTGTGGATCTTCAACTATTCTGATGTGAACCAACTCAACTCAACAGCCCGAGGAAAACGTTTTGTCTTCTCTTCCCCAGTCTCTTCTTCAGATCAGGGCAGATGAAGGAAAGGAGATTAGGAGATGAGGAGAGAAAGTAGCCACTATGCTCTTGAGATGCACCCAAGTGTGTCTCATGCAAGCCAGACCACAGTGTAGCTGTTCCTCAGCCCTATCAATGATCCCTGATACAAATCAACAATACCACTCCACACGAAAGCACTGTATTTTCCATTAGGGTGACCCTGGGGTCAGAAACATCAACCACCCCCTGTTTGTTTAGGGACAAGCCTCAATCAACTATCCGCTAAAATAATCCCTTTCACTGTGTCGATGTGGCAGCCCGGTAGGGCCTTGGCCACTGCCTTTGACGTCACAGGCGGAATTTGGGAAGTGGAAACACTTAGAGGCAACATCAACAACAGCAGCACTGCCAGTGACCGCGCCGGAGACCGGAGGCTCTCTCTGCTCCACGCGAGGAGGCGAAGTGAACTTCGCCACGCAGGGTTGGTTGGTCTTGGCCCAAGATCACTCAGATACCACTCATACCAGCCACAGATACCAGACCCCTGGACCACCTCCGCAAAGGATCCTCTCAACTCAGTACCATTCAATAGCACATAACTTGCCCATATTGCGTTATAATGGCAAAATACGGTTGAGTGCTGACACAGAATGCGTCTTCATTCTTAACAGCACTAGCAGTGTGTTTTCAAGATGAAACGAGCACACTAAAGGGTTGGGTGCTATCAAGGCATGAGTTAAAGCTGCCCGTCACAGGGAGAGAGAGAGAGAGAGAGAGAGAGAGAGAGAGAGAGAGAGAGAGCTAGAGGGGGAAGTAAAGAAGATAGAGGAGCGCCGTAGGGGACAGTAGGGCCACACGGACACACACACACACACCTATACACTGACCTTTGCAGGTCTTGCCGTCTGGCTGTAGGGTGAATCCCACGGGGCAGCTGCAGCGGACCCCTGTAGCCGTGTCCTTGCACGTCCGGTCACAGCCGCCATTGTTCACCGCACAGGTTTCTGGGTGAAACAAAAATATACAGTGGGAGAAAAGAGAGGAGGGGCGGGGGGGCAGGGGAGGGGTGTTAACCTACTGACTGGCACGCATATCTAAAGAGCAGAACGAAGTCTGAAGAGAGAAACAGTAGACAGCGAAGATATGACGGGTGGGTTGAGGAGAGGCTACATACAATGGGGAAATACACAACAGGGTGACGTCGTGTACTCAGGGCATTTGGCTATTCCATCATACCCATTCAGACTTCATTTCCACGATACTAAGCCCGTGTCAAGACATTGTGGTTGTCCATCAGACCAGTGACAGGTTATGAGACGGTACACAGTTGGAATTTCATAGACGGTTCATCAACATGTCACAGACCGACTACAAACTCATACTCAGGACTCTGTTGAACATCATTGATTGGAACACCTGGCAGACCAAATGAGAGAAAGACAGATTTCTACCAAACATACACAGGAGAATAATGGGCAACATATGCTGATAAGGAGAGGAACTCAGTAGCCGAGTTAAGACAGGTGTGCCTTGTTTCCAAAAAACGTCAACATTTAGTCAAAAACGATACTGAAGGTGAAGTAGAGAAAACACGAGAGTCTATAATATAGTCAGTGGTGGGATCGAGTAGTAGTACTTAGGACTGAATGTGTGTATTTTGACTCCAGGAAAAATGTTCTTGTATGTGGCGAAGATAAGGTTTGCTCTGACTTGTGAATATTGCCTGAACTAATCCCAAAACAAACAGCGCCTAATGGCATCTCCACTTTACCTGCGCAGCCCAATGTTGCTTTAGGAAAGCTGAGCTCACTAATCCCCAATGGGTGTCAGAAACTGCTGAGGACGGTGAAACGGTACACTGCTATTAGAACAGGGCTCAATAATAGGCTACTATATTTCCAAAAGAAACGTGTCAGATGAACTATTTGGGTCTGGCAGGCTTCTGATATGTCCTGGGAAAGAAACTCAGTTGACTGGGCTTAGCTAAAGGGATAGTTCATCTACTTCCCCAAACTCGTGGATACCATTTTTATGTCTCTGCGTCCTGTACGAAGGAAGTTAGAGGTCGTTTCGAGAGCAATGCTTACTAGCTTAGCACAAAGAATGGAAGTCTTTGGGTACAGCTAGTGATAATGCTAGTTAGCATTGGCTCGCAAAACTACCTCTAACTTCCTTCATACTGGACACAGAGGCATAAAAATGGTATCCACGAGTTCAGCCAAAATCCCAAACTATCCCTTTAAAGGTGACAGAAGACACTGAAATGGCTCTGGCTATTTGGACATGGACTTGTATGCAAATGAGAGATGGTGCACTTGTCTCTCTGGCACCTATTCCCAGCTCATGAAATGCAAAGAGGTTCTGTGCTCGCTTTAAGGGAGGAGGGGAGAAGATAAACCCTTTCAGACAGGCTAGCTAACATGCCCGGCTCTAGAGGTCACAGCATTAGCATAATACTGTCAATGACTGCAGTGTCACGGACTGACGGCATCTCATCATTGGGCTGATCCGACATGGCCGTCTGTTTGCAGCAAAAGCAAACGGCAGGTGGGTGCTATGAGAGCCAGCATGGTCGCCAGTTTCTACCACCACCGGGAACCTGTCAGTACCAAAAAGGCTCTACTTCAATGAGGCTGCTGGTGTGTTTCATAGAACTGCAGACACCTTTTTGGGGTACTTAACCTGATTCCTAGAAAAGGAAAACAGAGAGAATAGGGGAAGGAGAGATACTCTATACTCCTGGTACACCACATGACCAAAAGTATGTGGATACCTGTTCCTCGAACAGCTCATTCCAAAATCATGGTCAATAATATGGAGTTGGTCCACCCTTTGCTGCTATAACAGCCTCCACTCTTCTGCTTTGCACTAGATGTTGGAACACTGCTGCGGGGACTTGCTTCCATTCAGCCACAAGAATATTAGTGAGGTTGGGCACCGACGTTGGGCGGTTAGGCCTGGCTCGCATTCCGAGTTCCGATTCATCCCAAAGATGACCGATTTCCGTATGGCCCTGGCTTTGTGCACGGGGGCATTGTCATGCTGAAACAGGAAAAGGCCTTCCCCAAACTGTTGCCACAAAGTTGGTAGCACAGAATCGTCTATGTCATTGTAGAATGTCATTGTAGCGTTAAGATTTCGCTTCACTGGAACTCTAAGGGGCCTAGCCCGAACCATGAAAAACAGCCCCAGACCATTACCCCCCCCATCAAACTTCACAGTTGGCACTATGCATTGGGACAGGTAGCATTCTCGCGTTTCCAATGCTACAGAGTATAATGGCGGCTAACTTTATACCACTCCAGCTCACGCTTGGAATTGCGCATAGTGATCTTAGAATTGTGTGCGGCTGCTCGGCCATGGAAACCCATTTCATGAAGACTAACAGGTATTGTGCTGATGTTGCTTCCAGAGGCAGTTTGGAACTCAGTAGTGAGTGTTGCAACCGAGGACAGAATAATTGTACACGCTACGTGCTTCAGCACTCGGCGGTCCCGTTCTGTGAGCTTGTGTGGACTACTACTTCGCGGCTGAGCTGTTGTTGCTCCTAGACGTTTCCACTTCACAATAACAGCACTTACAGTGGACCGGGGCAGCTCTAGCAGGGCAGAAATTTGACGAACTGACTTGTTGGAAAGGTGGCATCCTATGGTGCCACATTGAAAGTCACTGAGCTCTTCAGAAAGGCCATTCTACTGCCAATGTTTGTCTATGGAGATTGCATGGCAGTTGATTATATACACCTGACAGCAATGGGTGTGGCTGAAATAGCTGAATCCACTAATTTGAAGGGGTGTCCACATACTATTGTATATATAGTGTAGCTTGTCTGATGGGTGCTGTAGGGTACGGCAGCAGACCCCTGTAAACTTCCCACTCAGGTGTGTGTGTGTGTGTGTGCATGGGGCTGTTCATGGGTCAGAGTGATTTATATTACTGAAAGCAATGGGCCCTGTCATTAGCTTAGCGTGGGTCCTGCTCAGAGCCCCTCTCCTGCTCTGATGAGCCAGGCCCGCCCACCCCCAGGGCAAGAGGCTGCACACAGGAACACAGACCCGCCAAAACACACTCTGATTGATGTACTGGACATGCCCGGCCTACCCCCGAACAGCCCCTCTGAACCCCCTCCCCTCTTCCTCCCCTCTCCCACCCCTGAATGTTTCTGTCTCGTGCACACTGTATTGCAACGATGCTACAAAGGCTAACGCTCTTCTATTCACAGCCATCCTTTCCACTTCCCTGTGTCTCAATTTCATTGGCTCTAGTCAACATGCTGAAGCTGACAGAGGAAGAGGGACAGGGTAATACCTCTTTTTTAGAAAAGGGTAGTGAAGGTTTTGGGGGAGTTTCTGTGGGAGACATTCTGGGGGAGATTGACGGTTGGAGGGATCCGTTCAAGGGAACCAGCTCTCATCTCTGTGGTGACAGATGAAGATTACTCGTCTGTCTTGTTTGTGTGAGCAGCGGCTGCAGGGCCAGTGGTGTGTTGGCTGAGAGCCAGTACAAACCAACAGAGACACCCCTGACTTGCCCACCCCATAACCCCATCATCACGCCCCTCCATCTCACTGTCTCTCTGTCTGTCTGTCTCTCTCTCCTCTCATCCATCTCTAAGATGCCTGCCATGCTCACACATGCTCTGGGCAGACTTGACTGACCTGCTCTGCTGACGTCAGGAGTGGGGAGATAGACAGTGGGTGTACACACACACACACACACACACGTCCCACATACTCCTCACACACACAGACATGCTGACCAGTCAAATCTCCATGCAGTCTCTCGCTCTCTCTCAGTAAGACATCGTCTCTCAGAGAGGACACATGTTCTATTGATTAAGAGGGAGTCATGAGAAAAGAGGAGTGGTTGTGCTTTATTAAGCATCATGCCAAGTCCCATCAACCCTCCACACACATACTGACTGAGCTGTAGGGGCACGATCGTCTTTCAGCAGGGCCTAGCTAACAGGATCCCCCTTCACTGTTGTCATGGGCACCTAATCCAGCTGTCAGCGCTGCCCCCGTCCTGGAATCACACTATCCACACACACACACACACACACACACACACACACACACACACACACACACACACACACACACACACACACACACACACACACACACACACACACACACACACACACACACACACACACACACACACACACACACACACACGCCCAGCTCAGCCCATCTGTCCTAGGTGAGTGGTTTATTTGGACTCTTCAGCAGCCGAGGTCAGTGTAGCTACAGCACCCCCCCCCCTCTCTCTCTCACACCCAGCCTTTGAAAAGACCTGACTTTTTCTGTGCTTTCACTTTCTTCACTCTTTCCCCTCTATCTCTCTTCCTCTATCTCTCTTCCTCTCTCTCTCTCTCTCTCTCTCTCTCTCTCTCTCTCTCTCTCTCATGCTTTCCTCCATCTATTTTTCATTATAGCCCAGGTCCAGTTGAATCTGTCTTGATCAATCTGGGCTCCAGTGCTTTGGGACAAGGACTTCGGCAGTGTCTGCAGAGAAAATAGCAGCAGCAGAAGTACAGAGAGAGTCCGGAACGCTGTGTGTCAAAGCAGGCAGACAAATGAGGCACGGTGTCAAATCTAACATGCTGCTGCGGGACAGACCAGGCCAGTTCAGGGCTGTTCTAAAGACTTCCATATTCTCCTCCTCTACTATAGCAATACCTACAGTAGGTCTATTCACCCCTGCTAAAGATAATTTGCCTTACATTGGTTTCAATTATAATTTTGACTTGCTTGGAAAGAATTAAGTGAGATTAAACTAGTGAAAATTAGATGACAATGGCATTGTCATTCTGAGATGACAATGGCAATCAGACCTGTGAAGAAGGAAAACAATCTGCAACTAAAAAAGTGAGATAAAAACAATAACACAGGTCATATAGAGCTAAAAACATAAATCATTGTGAGAGACAGAGATATCAAATGTGAGATGGGGGTTATAGAAAACATGGCGGATACAGTGTTGGAATGAAGGGGAGGAGCATCAACAGTGACATCATCAGGTATGAAAACAACAGGAACTGAATCAGGCTGGGGAAAGATTCTTCAACGGAGGGAAGATGAGAAGGATGGAAAAGTGAACATTTAGAGGAGATAGGTGGAGTTGTGTTATCTACAATCACCCCCCCCCCCCCCCCACCCCACCCATTTACTGGCCAAAGTCGTCACCTGTTTAAGTAAGATCTGCCTCTGTATGGGAGAAACCTGCAGGCACGAACACATAACAGTAACAGTATATATACGAGCCCAGGATGTCTGCATGACTGACTGACTTAGGTCTCCGTGTTGGTAAACATACAGGCTGTACATTGTACTGGATCCACTTCTACCTTTGAAAACAAAAGAGTCAAATAAAGCAGACAGAACCATAGGAAACAGAGAGGGAAATGCTGCTCCGAGGCTCCCACATTTTAAGAAGTGCAGTTTTAGTTAGGTATTAGTAGGGGTTCACCCGTTTAGTCTGGTTTAGTGGTTAGTCCAGATTAGTTGAGATATTTCCATTAAAGGGAGACATATTGCAACCACACTTTAACAGTCAGGTAGAACTTCACAGGGGTCTCGAGGTCTGAAAGGGGGAAAAGAAGGGTCACAGGGACAGACTATGTACAGAACGGTGTCATCTAGGAGTTGATTGGCATACGTTGTCTGAGATCCATGTTGTTTGTCCCTTCCCACCAACCCCGTGGAGTGACTTCCATTCAACAGTCAGTCACTACTGTTGAAAGGATGCATCTTCCTCCACTGAGTCGGGAAAGGGTTAACTATTCACACTTTTTTATTCAGTTGTGCATTCATTGAAATTAGTTTTATACTAATTGACTGAGTCATCCGTTGCTGAACCTACAGTGTAGATACAGTATCTGGAGACTGTCTGTCGTGGCTCTTTATGCCACGATGTGGCTGTTCGACTGATAATGCTCACTTGAAAAGCAAGTACTGTCGGCCAAACGAGTGCATACTTGAGGAGTAGGGTGGCAGTCCGAAACGGGAAGATGGCGAGGGGCATATGGTGATAATGAACTGTTAAGGGCCCTCTGAAAGACATCCCTTGAGGAGTACGGCTTCAGATATGTTGGTACTGCAAGGGTCAGGCTAGGCCACGTAACTGGCCAAGGGGACTGAGATGGAAATGATGCTATAGGATGGATGGGAAGATAAAGATCACCAACATTAAAGACGTAGGGTTCTATTCAATCAAAACCGCTATCTGGAAGAAGGCAAGGCAAGCACCGCAGTAGAGTTTATTGAATAAATGAATCCAAAAGACACATTCTCACAACATAAGATTGATGATTTGTCTTCACCCGGAGACTTCCAGATGGTGGATTTGATTGAATGAAGTCCTATGTCATCCATTATAGGCAAAGGGACTCTGCAGATAGAGACCCTTCAAAGATACTAGCTGAGATGTTCTCCATGGCAACGCCAAAGATATAATGGATCTGGAACGCCTCCTTGTGTACTGTCCCTCCAAGCCATGAGTATCATCATGGGGAGGGGCAAGGAAGGACTGAGGGTGTTTAAAACCTCACAGGAACATTTTCGCCTTAATAGTGAACAGTGAAACCGTGTCACAATGGTCAAAGTCCCGAGTTCTTCAAGACCTTTTTCATTGTCCATCAACGTTCCTTTATGTCTACAGCCTCCGCAGTACTTGAGGAGCAGTGCCTGACCACCAGTCTCATCTTTGGAGGGACGTGTAGCTGCCTACAGGACTAACTGTTAGTTACTGCGGGAACTCGAGAGAACATGTATCTTCTGCCGAGACGGGCGATGGGGAGAGGTGGGAGCAGGGTTGGAGAAGTTTACCAACAGACTGGGGACCTTGTGGGTGGACATAGAGGGTACCAAGGACTTTCATAAAAATAAAAATACAAAATTGAGAGAGAGAGAGAGAGAGAGAGGAAAGGGGAGGATACAAGCACAAGCGCCATGGCAACACATAGAAAGAGGAAGAAAAGAGTTACCCATAAGAAGCCGCCGTTTCACCCGCTTGTCCACATCAGCTATTGACGTGGCATTGAACTCAGAGCTCTCAATTGCAGCCTCATCTCTCTCTAAAACACAAGTGACAAGGGGACAAACAGTGAGCAGTAAGGTTAATTAGAAGCCCAATGTCCACCGCCCGCTGCCGCCCGAGACGTCAAGTCAAGTCAGCCCCTCTTGGCGTTTGAGCAAAACCAAAGCCAAGAAGCAAGAAGCCATGAAAAAGCGCCAAAATCCCTGTTAGAGTGTTAATCCCAAAAACAAATCCAAAAGTCCCAGATAGCAAAAAAAAAAAGTTTAAATGAGGGTAAGGGTGGGGGTAGGGGACAAAAATAGAAGTTCAAATAAAAATATAATTTAGCGGGGGTGTGGGGGAGTTGGTTGACGTTGATGTTGTAGCCGTTGCTGTTTCTGTCTTCCATATCAAACGGCCACACACACTCAGCAATGATTCCCTCACATCCGAAAAGGAGGAAGAGGGGGAGGAGGAAAGGAAGGAGCAGTAGAGGGAAGGATGAGCAAACATGTCCAAGACAAGCTGCATGAGTGTTGGGTAAGAAGCAGGGGGGTGAGGATGACAACAGAAGGAAGGGAGAGGGTGACGCCAACGGGTAAGAGGCTATGTTGGGTAAGAGGCTATGCTCGCCACCAGATCCAACAGACACTACAGAGGGAGGGAGCAACTACAAGGACTTCAGAATGACAACATGAAGGGATGTGAGAGAGAAGAAGAGAGAGGAAATCCCGTCCCATCGTGGGCCACAATAGGAGAAGTAAATGGGAGGAGGAATAAATGGGGTTGGGGACTAGTGGGGGGGAGCGATGGAGAGGGCATGCATAGAGGAGAGGAGAAGGAGGTCGTCTGGGGGCAGCGCTGGTTGCCTGTTTGTCTATGGAACACATCACAACTGGCTTTAACAGTCAACGCTGGAAACCATGTTCCCAAGCTGGGGGGGGGGGTGAGAAGGGAGAGGGCAAAGGTCGGGGATGGGGTTACGGTTAAGATGAACATGCAGATATGCAGCTGAGCATACACAGATATGCATGAGCAAACGCTGTGTTAGAGTGGATGGGCTGGGGTGGTGAGGAGCTCTACTGGGCCTTGGGAAGAGTGGGAGTCTTTCACTGGGACGTCAGAGTCATTAGGCTCTGAATGAGCATCTCTCTCTGAAGAACTGAATGGGGGGACAGGCCAGGGCACTGCCACTCAGTACAATGGAACTAGGACTGTCTTTGATGTACAAAGTCCTATGGAGGGGGATTTTGGTGAGGAAGGGGTAACTAAAGCCCCCCCCCCCTCTCGGTCACCCCTGGCTTGGCCCGTTACTGGTCTTTCTCAGGCGGTTAGTTTGGGAAGGTTTGGTAGACAAAGTGAAGGACTCTCTGAAGCAGTGTTCACGAATGAATGGAGGCTTTCTGTCTCTCAACTAACGGTTTGGTGTGTGTGTGTATGAGTGTGTATGTGCATGTATGTGCGTGTGTGTTTGTGCCTGTCTGTGCGTGTGTATATGGGTGACTGTGCGTGTGTATATGGGTGACTGTGCGTGTGTATATGGGTGACTGTGCGTGTGTGTATATGGGTGACTGTGCAATTACGTGCTGGTGTATGGATGTGAGTGCTTGTGAGCGTGTGCATGCTTGAGTGCGAGGGTGTGTGCACGTGTGTATGAGCGTGTGAACGTGTGTGTGTGAGTGGGTGGTTGTGTAAGAAAGGGTGAGGAGGAGGAGGAGGAGAAGAGAGGACCCCAGGACTCCTAAGGGGCTCCAAGGAATCAACAGTTCTAAGGCCAGTTTAGAGGAGGCCTTCTGAGGGGGGTTGTTTAGACTGGAGCAGAACTTACACAGGAAATAATCACTGAAGAGAGGAAGGAATGAATCCATAGCAGTGCACTACAGCTAAGAGGAGAACAGTAACGGTAACCAGTAACGATGCACTGAAAGAAAACAGGAGGACAAGAGTTGGTTGCTATTAATGTAACCGCAATTCAAGGAGGGAAAAATGAAAGAAAATACAAATCTGAACAAATGTAGAACAGTAGGATCTCCCATGCAGCCGGACAGACAGAAACACAGACAGGCAGAAGGGTTGCGTAGATTAGTGACAGAAGTATGGTGAGGACAGACGGGCGGGCTGACAGACACGGAGAGCGTGTCAGAGTGAGAATGCATGCGGCTGGCTGGGGTGACGGCATGACGGAGGTGTTATTGAGAAACAGGCAGGGTTCCTGGTCCCTGTTTCTACAGGTGGATGAGGGAGGAGGTGCTGATGGGTGGGGGTGGGTGGATGACGTGGGTTTCGGGGGTTGCCACAGCAACAGGATTTCGTTTGCTTGTTGAGGCCGTTGTACTGTACTGTTAGGGGGAGGGGGGCATATTGCAGGTTGGAGGAGGGGAAGTTGTTTGGAGCGATGTTCGTTTTTGGTTTGGGTGGGTAGCTCTATGTAACGTTAGATCAGGCTGCAACTGAGATGTTCACTCTAATCCTGTATCATTGTTTTATTAGTTCCCCCAGAGTCTTTAATTGAATTCCCTTTTATAATCTTAATTAAGGATTTAACCCTCTTTGAATTGAATTTGAACATGGATGCTCAGACAAGACAGGCAATCAGTAACTATCACCAGAAAGCAGGAGGAGGTAGGTAGGGAGGAAGAGGAGGAGGAGGAGGAAGAGGAGGAGCACCAGAGACAGCACTACACAAAGGTGGGTCAAAGGTGGGCCCAGTGACAGAGCAGTTGGGACACTCAGACCACAGAGGAGCATTTCCTCTCGCCAGAGAGAAAAAGACACGGGACAGAGGGAGAAGGAGAACAGGGTTTCTCTCTCTCTTTCATTCTTTCGGAGGTTTTCCACTTCTTCCGTGGATGTCGTTGGTCCTCGCATGGCTGGAAAGGAAAATGTTACGGGCACAAAATGAAGGCAGTTCTGTGAGATTGTGTGAGAACACAGCATTGATGATACTGTATAGTAGAGATCTGCTTGTGGGGAGAGAGAGAGGGCTTCTCCAGTGTTCTAGTACAGCAGGAATGACAACACACAGAAAAGGGGTTTATTTGTGACATGACAGAAGACCTGTGTGTGTGTGTGTGTGCATGTGTGTGTTTTAATTCCAGTTAGAACAGGGATTGCAGGGATCATCAACTAGATTCAGCCGCAAATTGACTGCAAATTGACCGCAAGAAGCCCAAACATATAGAATATTTGACTAAAACAATAATTTCAAACCTTGCTTACAATTGCATCACTTCTATTATGGGTGGGAACAGATTTGCTAAATTAAAATCAATTCAAGCTGATTTCCTGGTGTTTTTACAGTCTTATGTCCAACAATGGAAAAAAATAAAAAATACAAAAAAATAATAATATATTTATTTTTTTGCTCTGAAAACTTTTAGGGCCAAATTAAACCACCCGCAGGACAAATTTGGCCCACGGGCCTTCAGTTGAGGAACCCTGAGGTATTGTGTTCAGTGTCTTGCCTAATCTCAGATGCATCTGAACTTAGTCAACTCCAGAAATGGTTTAACTCCTTCTGGGGGCAAATGTACAGACTTTGACTAACTGGTATAACGTAACACAAGAAAAAGAGTGTGTATCTGCCAATCTGCTTTAGCTTGCCACGGATTTTGCAACTCGGTGGGATAAACCTTGTTTAGGAGCTATGGAGAAACAAGGGAGTCTGTAAATCACTGTCTCGTTACGGACAGACAGACACCGCCAGGCTCCCTTCGGAACACTCCGGGAACGTCCAGGAACGTCTCTGTGCACCCCAAAAAAATTGAAGTATTTGTTTTTTTAAAGACAGAAAAAAATACTATTTGGTACGTCCAAGCCTCCACACTTGCCAAATGTGGGACTGGGGTCCGTTGGAAGGAAGGCAAAGAAGAAAAAAAACATGAAAAACTCTTTCACTTACCTGGAACCTCTCATTTATCTTCTGCAAATTCCCCCAGAAAAAAAATCATGAACATTTCCTCTCTGTTCGGCTTCGGAGCCACCATAGCCACGGGATACGGGCCACAATGACAGGCGGGCGTAAAAGTTAGCCATTTGGCAAACAGTGGCATGCAGGCCTGGCGTCTCTCGGGCTGGCGATGGGCATGCGTTACACTGACTTGGCTAGTTTTCCCGGCGTAATGAAGATGATGAATGTGTTTTTCAACTTCTGAGACGTCTCAACTATTCTTTTTCCAGTTTCCACCACAGCCCTACCTACTGATCAAACCCCCTATATTCCTTCTTTCACTCCCTGACACGTTAACACACTACTACTACTACTACACTGACTACTCTGTCGGCAGTCAAAGTACATGTTTGTCTGGGAGTGTGTATATTGGTACAGGTGTAATTGTGTGATTAAAAGAGAAAGAGAAAGAGAGAGAGAAACAGACAGCCAGAGAGAGCGACACATAAAGGAAAGTGACACTGAATGATCATACAACTCCCCTCTACGACATTGCAAATCAGCTATTTTCAACATGCGCTGGAAGCCAGGTTTTTTGAGTACACATTTAGATGGGGAGAATTCTTTATTCCGGCTTCTCCCCATGCCACGATCTCCAAAAACAGGGTGAGCAGTCTTCAGGCCCCAGACAGGAAATAATCACCATCGTCATCGTGAAACTCCGGGCGACATTTTCGGGGTGCAACAGAGCACAGATCTGTGTAAAAATACTGTAAAGCACGTTATAATCTGTCAGCGGGATTACAGATCGTTGAAGAAAAATGTATAATTGAATCACACTGCCAGATTATAATGAGGTTTACGGTATTTTCACACAGATTTGTGCTCTTTTGCACGGCGAAAATGTCGCCCTCCAATTCAATTACTCACAGCTTCAAGTTACTCACATCACTTTGTGTATATTTTCAAGAAAAAAATAAACATTTGAGAATGCACTTTAAGGTTGGTTGATTATCTAGAAAATGTAAATATGTTACTGCGCTCTCTCTAACGATCTCTCACTCATCCTGTCCATCTCTCCTGCTCTGTCTCACTCTCTCTTTCTGAATGTATCAGGGGCTCAATCTCTCCCCCTCTGTCTTTTGTTGTAAGTGTATAAATAAGATGAGGCCGGGGTAGGGAGAGAGGGCTCAGGGGTGAAGTTAACTCATCCCAAAGCCCTTCTCACCAGTTTCTCTCACACATCTATAACATCTACAGCAAAACAATTGAGAAATAATAGAGCTTTAACAGTAATATGTACTCTAATGTGCACTGAGTAACATTACCAGTCAAAAGTTTGGACACATCTACTTATTCCAGGGTTTTTCTTTATTTTTACTATTTTCGTTTTGTAGAATAATAGTGAAGACATCAAAACTATGAAATGACACATATGGAATCATGTAGTAACCAAAACAGTGTTAAACAAATCAAAATAGATTTTGGATTCTTCAAAATAGCCACCCTTTGCCTTGATGACAGCTTTGTACAATCTTGGCATTCTCTCAACCAGCTTCATGAGGAATGCTTTTCCAACAGTCTTGAAGGAGTTCCCACATATGCTGAGTACTTTTTGGCTGCTTTTCCTTCACTCTGCGGTCCAACTCATCCCAAACCATCTCAATTGGGTTGAGGTCAGGTGATTGTGGAGGCCAGGTCATCTGATGCACCACTCCATCACTCTCCTTCTTGGTAAAAAAGCCCTTACACAGCCTGGAGGTGTGTTTGGGTCATTGTCCTGTTGAAAAACAAATGATCGTCCCACTAAGCGCAAACCAGATGGGATGGCGTATCTCTGCAGAATGCTGTGGTAGCCATGCTGGTTAAGTGTGCCTTGAATTCTAAATAAATCACTGACATTGTCACCAGCAAAGCACCCCCACACCATCACACCTACTCTTCCATGCTTCACGGTGAGAACCACACATGCGGAGATCATCTGTTCACCTACTCTGCGTCTCACAGAGACATGGCGGTTGGAACCAAAAATCTCACATTTGGACTCATCAGACCAAAGGACAAATATACACCGGTCTAATGTCCATTGCTCCTGTTTCTTGGCCCCAACAAGGCTCTTCTTATTATTGGTGTCCTTTAGTAGTGGTTTCCTTGCAGAAAATTGGCCATGAAGGCCTGATTCATGCAGTCTCCTCTGAACAGTTGATTTTGAGATGTGTCTGTTACTTGAACTCTGTGAAGCATTTATTTGGGCTGCAATTTCTGAGGCTGTTAACTCTAATGAACTTATCATCTGCAGCAGAGCTACCTCTGGGTCTTCCTTTCCTGTGGCGGCCCTCATGAGAGGCAGTTTCATCATAGCGCTTGATGGTTTTTGTGACTGACCTTCATGTCTTAAAGTAATGATGGACTGACATTTCTCTTTGCTTATTTGAGGTGTTCTTGCCATAATATGGACTTAGTCTTTAACCAAATAGGGCTATCTTCTGTATACCACCCCTATCTTGTCACAACACAACTGATTGGTTCTTACCCATTAAGAAGGAAATAAATTCCACAAATTAACAAGGCACACCCGTTTATTTTAAATGCATTCCAGGTGACTACCTCATGAAGCTGGTTGAGAGAATGCCAATAGTGTGTAAAGCTGTCATCAAGGCAAAGGGTGGCTACTTTGAAGAATCTCAAATGTAAAATATTGGTTACTACATGATTACATATGTGTTATTTCATAGTTTTGATGTCTTCACTATTATTATACAATGTAGAAAATAGTCAAAATTAAGAAAAACCCTGGAATGAGTAGGTGTGTCCAAACTTTTGACTGGTACTGTGTATGATTTGAGAGGATTGAGGAAGTTGATTGCTTGAACAAAAGTGTATGATGTGTGTGTCAATTTAGAGTCTACACTGTTTTGTAAGGTATATAAATTGTGGGGAATGTGTGTGCCTCTCTCACTCTCTTTGTGTGTGTGTGTTACATAAGTGAGTGGGTGTACCTGTATGTGTGTGTGTGTGTGTGTGTGTGTGGCAGAAATGATTCAAAGAGATGAAGTACAGTCTGTTGTCACTCACCGATGCAGGTCTTGCTGTCTGAGTGCAGGGCGTACTTCTGGTGACAGCCACAAACCGGCCCCACATCCGTATCGTCACACATGTGCTGGCAGCCTCCGTTCCCATAGTTACACGTCACTGGCAACATACAAGGATTGTAAGGGAGCGGTATAGCCCCCCCCCCCCATACACCCTGACTATACACTCAAATACCTTACACCAAAAAGAGAAATCTGTTTTTAAGTGCTTGGGCAGACATTAATTCACTGTGTGCTGCTTCTTATGATCTTCAGACACAGTCCCCCAACAATAACAGTGAGAAGGCCCCAGAGTACATTCCTAATGTAGGGTAATAAAGTAGCAGAATGTGAGCCATGACCGGAGCCGGCCTCCCTCTGTTCCCTATGCTCTATCTGCTCTCTTCATGACAGGTGACATGGGTTCACCAGACACTGGGTTGGACCAGGACAGAGAGAGAGAGAGAGAGAAAGCGAGAGAGAGTGGGAGAGAGAGAGAGGGAGAAAGAGAGAGAGAGAGAGAGAGAGGAGAGAGTGAGAGAGAGAGATAGCGAGAGTGAGTGAGAGAGAAATAGAGAAGAGGGAGAGAGAGAGCGAGAGAGTGAGAGAGATAGCGAGAGTGAGTGAGAGAGAGAAATAGAGAAGAGGGAGAGAGAGAGCGAGAGAGTGAGAGAGAGAGATATTATCTACCTTACTTGCTTTGGCAATGTTAACACATGTTACCCATGCCAATAAAGCCCCTTGAATTGAATTGAATTGAGAGAGAGAAATAACAACAATGAGAGAGAGAGAGAGAAATAACAACATTGAGAGAGAGAGAGAGAGAGAGAGAGAGAGAGAGAGAGAGAGAGAGAGAGAGAGAGAGAGAGAGAGAGAGAGAGAGAGAAATAACAACATTGAGAGAGAGTGAGTGATGGGCAGAATAAAAAGGAAGTATTTTTATGGGAGTATAATCATACGCATTGAGACCTGTTAATAACCCCTGCTCTGACGTTTACAAGCTTGTCCTGGAAGAAGAGAGGGGGAGAGGAGGGGGGTGGGTTGGAGAGGAGAAGAGATAACGAGAGAGAGAGAAACAGAGAACAAGAAAGACAGAGAGAGAACGAGAGAGAGAGAACAAGAGAGAGTGAGAGAACAAGAGAGAGCGAGAGAAAACAAGAGAGAGATAGAGAGAGAACCAAAGAGAGGAGCTGAAGCCCATAAAGCTCCTCTCTGTGCTCTGCGTCTCCAGCCTAACCTGGAGCTTTTATCACAAGTTTACTACAGCACGGCTGAGAGTAGTGTGTGTGTGTGTGTGTGTGTGTGTGTGTGTGTGTGTGTGTGTGTGTGTGTGTGTGTGTGTGTGTGTGTGTGTGTGTGTGTGTGTGTGTGTGTGTGTGTGTGTGTGTGTGGGGGTATGTGTTTGTGAGTCAGCGTGTATGTGTGTCAGTGTGTGTGTGAGTCAGTGTGTGTGTGAGAGTCAGTGTGTGAGTCAGTGTGTGAGTCAGTGTGTGTGTGTGTGTGTGTCAGTGTGTGTGTGTGAGTCAGTGTGTGTGTGTGTGTCAGTGTGTGTGTCAGTGTGTGTGTGTGTCAGTGTCTGTGTGGGTGTGTGTCAGTGTGTGTGTGTGTGTCAGTGTGTGTGTCAGTGTGTGTGTCAGTGTGTGTGTCAGAGTGCGTGTCAGTGTGTGTGTGTGTCAGTGTGTGTGTCAGTGTGTGTGTCAGTGTGTGTGTCAGAGTGCGTGTCAGAGTGTGTGTGTGTTTTACTACAGCTCCGCTACAGCCGACACTCCGCTGCCGAGCACATTCCTCTTCACACCGCAAATGAAATACTAACGTCCCGACTCATAACAAACCCTCTTCCTCTTCAGTCGGTGGGACACATTAAATAGAGTGGAGGATTTCACAATGTTTCACTGGCGTTTGTAAGCAGGACAAACTGTGTTACCAAATCAAATGTAACTAATAAATAGCTTCCTTTCCCCTCCTGAATGGCTACTATGAGTTGAATTTAAATTCCATGGCTCAGCGCACAGGATGCAAATAATATGATGAGGTGAAGTTTTTTCTGAACATCCTTAATATGCTTTCATGAAGATTCAGATATGCTATACTGGCTACTGAATGTATAATTGTCTGGCCTCAGTGATAGCTAGCACTGTAGCATAAATCAATTCTAAAAACCCATTATTTAGCCCAGCCTGCCTCCCGTAGCGTTTTGCTGCTATCTAAGCAAATGAAGGTGATCTGTTCTAGGAGACACTGGTGAGGCAGAGCACAGTCCCTGAGAGAGAGACAGAGAGAGAGAGAGAGAGAGAGAGAGAGAGAGAAAGAGACAGAGAGAAAGAGACAGAGAGAGAGTGAGACAGAGAGACAGACAGAGAAAGAGAGAGACAGAGAAAGAGAGAGACAGAGAGAGAGTGAGACAGACAGAGAGAAAGAGAGAGAGACAGACAGAAAAATACAACAACACGGTTGGAACACAACACTACAGTGCATGGCTTTGACCTTGGCTCTGGAGTGGGTGACCCCAACCGGAACTGTACAAAGCGCTCGTATATAATTCACCACAGGGCTGTTTAGGGCCCCAGTGGTGGGCGATAGCCCGTGGAGGGTACGTACATGAACAGTCTCTTTGGTTCTTTGCCAACTCGAACCCGGGCCGGCACTCACAAGCTACGCCACCCTTGGGAGTCTCCCTGCAGATGTGGGCGCAGCCGTGATCCTTGTTCATGCAGTTCATTCCATCTGTGAAGGGAGTGAGCGGGAGGGAGGGAGGTGGAGGATAAAAGAGAAATCATATTAGTGGTAGATGGGTCTGTAGACCTGTAGTAGAGGACCAAAGGTCTTTGTAGGAGCCCTGCAAGATGAATCAGATGACTGTCTGATTTGGCTCATCCTACAGCCCCATGTTATAGAGGAGAACGAGCCATGCTAGAAAACATTAATGAGTATGGTTGTAAAATTCTGGGAACTTTCAATACATTTTCTGGTTTTCCATAAATCCTGGTTGGAAGGTTCTGGATTTCCTGCTTATTCCAGGAGTCCTCCAATCGTGATTGCTGGAAAACCAGTGAATTTATTGAAAGTTCCCTGGATTTTGAAACCCTATTGATGGGGGTCATAACCATGTCTGACTGATTGACTGATGGGTTACGAGCCTGACAGCAGCCAGTTGGACTAACAGAGAGTGGGCTGATGGGAGAAGGCCTATTCAAACATCCTCATGCAAAACAATGGAGGGGGTGAACTTCCCCCTCCATCACTAACACACTACAGACTCCTCGAGGGTCATGTGCTGCGAGATTTTTATGAGCAAAATAAACGTGTTAAACATTCCTGCCTCCCATTCCATCCTCTCTGGGGATAGCTCAGAGGCGTCGCGGTTAGCCCTGGCCGGACAAAGCTGAGGACAATACACATCGGTCATTTTACAATCACACTTCTCTCCTCTCTTTCTCTCTGTGTGTGTGTGTGTGTGTGTGTGTGTGTGTGTGTGTGTGTGTGTGTGTGTGTGTGTGTGTGTGTGTGTGTGTGTGTGTGTGTGTGTGTGTGTGTGTGTGTGTGAGAGGGAGGGAGGGACGGGGGCTTATCAAACGGAGGCTGTGGATCCCAATGTTTTCCTTCCCTAATTGCACAAAGCCGGTTTCATGCTCTCTGACTTCCTGCCTGAGTGCACTGCGGGTCAGGGGGACATTTTGGATTACACATTAGACACATATTCACATACGCACAATTTCTTGCGCACACAGACACATACAAGTCCCAGTCAGAGAGCATATGCCAGGATCAATTAAGCCAAGTGTTAATTTAACGAATCCACACAGTCCAACTCCCTCCTCCCCCCAGTCCTCCCCTCCTCCCTCCACAGTTCAGTGGTGATCTGAGGTTCTTTCAGTCCTAGTGGCTGTACATCCCACCCGTTTGATGTGGCTTCAGCCTCGGCCCATTGATTTACACAGCAGCCCGGCTCACTAATAACTTAAATGCCCCAGTACTTAAATCTTCATTAGAGGGGAGATGAGGGGGGAGAGCAGAAGAGACTTTGGGGGCCGGGACTCTCTAGAGAGGAGTGGAGCAGGAAAACGCAGCCGAAGATATCATTAGGGTCTGGGAAGGGTCGGGACAAGTTACACTGAGCTTTTTGAGAATATTTTGGAATCTCTCCCTGTCGGGAGCAGGGATCCGATGATGAATGTCTTATGATGAATGTCTTGTGTGTGAGTGTGTGATGAGTGTGAGTGTGTGATGAGTGTGAGTGTGTGATGAGTGTGAGTGTGTGATGAGTGTGAGTGTGTGATGAGTGTGAGTATGTGATGAGTGTGAGTGTGTGATGAGTGTGAGTGTGTGATGATTGTGAGTGTGTGATGAGTGTGAGTGTGTGATGACTGTGAGTGTGTGATGAGTGTGAGTGTGTGATGAGTGTGAGTGTGTGATGAGTGTGAGTGTGTGATGAGTGTGAGTGTGTGATGAGTGTGAGTGTGTGATGAGTGTGAGTGTGTGATGAGTGTGAGTATGTGATGAGTGTGAGTGTGTGATGAGTGTGAGTGTGTGATGAGTGTGAGTGTGTGATGAGTGTGAGTGTGTGATGAGTGTGAGTGTGTGATGAGTGTGGGCGAGTACATCAAAGTTACTTAGACACCTTGACGTTCCTAAAAAAAAATCTCAAAATAAAACCCAAAATGGTCATTAAGGTGACATGTCGGGCAGAGAAAAGAGAGATGGATGGAGAGAGAGGGAGGGCACTAAGAGGATGTAGAGAGAGGGAGGGCACTAAGAGGATGAAGAGAGGGGAGGGCACTAAGAGGATGTAGAGAGAGGGAGGGCACTAAGAGGATGAAGAGAGAGGGAGGGCACTAAGAGGATGAAGAGAGAGGGAGGGCACTAAGAGGATGTAGAGAGAGGGAGGGCACTAAGAGGATGAAGAGAGAGGGAGGGCACTAAGAGGATGTAGAGAGAGGGAGGGCACTAAGAGGATGAAGAGAGAGGGGGAGGGCACTAAGAGGAGGAAGAGAGAGGGAGGGCACTAAGAGGATGTAGAGAGAGGGAGGGCACTAAGAGGATGAAGAGAGAGGGAGGGCACTAAGAGGATGTAGAGAGAGGGAGGGCACTAAGAGGATGAAGAGAGAGGGAGGGCACTAAGAGGATGAAGAGAGAGGGAGGGCACTAAGAGGATGGAGAGGGAGGGCACTAAGAGGATGAAGAGAGAGGGAGGGCACTAAGAGGATGTAGAGAGAGGGAGGGCACTAAGAGGATGAAGAGAGAGGGAGGGCACTAAGAGGATGTAGAGAGAGGGAGGGCACTAAGAGGATGTAGAGAGAGAGAGGGCACTAAGAGGATGAAGAGAGAGGAGGGCACTAAGAGGATGTAGAGAGAGGGAGGGCACTAAGAGGATGTAGAGAGAGGGAGGGCACTAAGAGGATGAAGAGAGAGGGAGGGCACTAAGAGGATGTAGAGAGAGGGAGGGCACTAAGAGGATGAAGAGAGAGGGAGGGCACTAAGAGGATGTAGAGAGAGGGAGGGCACTAAGAGGATGAAGAGAGAGGGAGGGCACTAAGAGGAGGAAGAGAGAGGGAGGGCACTAAGAGGATGTAGAGAGAGGGAGGGCACTAAGAGGATGAAGAGAGAGGGAGGGCACTAAGAGGATGTAGAGAGAGGAGGGCACTAAGAGGATGTAGAGAGAGGGAGGGCACTAAGAGGATGTAGAGAGAGGGAGGGCACTAAGAGGATGAAGAGAGAGGGAGGACACTAAGAGGATGTAGAGAGAGGGAGGGCACTAAGAGGATGAAGAGAGAGGGAGGGCACTAAGAGGATGTAGAGAGAGGGAGGGCACTAAGAGGAGGAAGAGAGAGGGAGGGCACTAAGAGGATGAAGAGAGAGGGGGAGTGGGTCCTCCTCTAAAGAAAACATCCCTGGGACTTCAACAACCACGGAATGCATTCTCTCACAAGGGACGTTTACCAAGACAACACCCCCCCCCCCCTCCCCAGACACCCCCTCCACTACATCCTGGTCCTCTCCAAAGCTGTCAAAGAGCACTGGGTAGCCCTCTCTGGTTTTCCCTCTGTGGTGGGATGAGAATAACAGACCATGGGGGGCCCTTCATGTGCCTCATTAGGGGTCCAAAGTACCTCCTTAGATAGGGGTGCTAGGAAGCCCCCTTTACAGACAAATCTAACACCACTGTCCTCAAGCGTCTCCTTTCTAAAGACTCAATCTGAAAGATTCCCTACTCATCGGAGGTGTTTAGGCGACACTGTGAAAAAAATGTAACAAATAATGCTAAATGTTCATATATGTAGCGTGGAATATAAAGTTATTCTTGTTCCTGTACAATAATGTATTTTGGATTATGCAAGTGTACGCATTTCACATTTGAGTTATCCTTTAAATCCACTGAAAGTAAACTCGAATCGGTTAGGTTAGGAAACGTTTCCTTACGGAAAAGGAATATCTACGGCAGCCTCAACAACGCAACAGTTGACAAAAGATGCACTGTGTCTGTTTTGAAGACCAAACTCACAACAAAGCAGTGTGTACAACTTCCTCTATAGTCAAATTTAAACCTGGGAGAAGTCAAATAAACGCTCCCCACCATGTCACATGTCGAGCTCTGACGAACTCAGTTTGGGCTAAAGGTCAACGACAGGGGGGGGGAGAGAGAGAAAGACAGAGACAGAGAGAGAACAGACAGACAGAGAGAGAGACATATCTCAGGGAGTATGGAACAGAAAAGAGCTCGAAGTGAGACGGTAAAGGTTGAGTTGAGAGCAGGGCTGACTGTTCCATTCCAGCACCCTGTTCTCATTGTTTTGACTGGGGAGCCACTGAATCACTCTGTAGTTGAGAAGAGGAGAGGAGGAAGTAGTGTACTGGACGAGAAGAGAGAAGGTAATAGTAATAGTAAGAGAGGAGAAGAGGTAGTAGTACTGTATTAGGGGAGGAGAGGAGGTAGTAGTACTGTAGTAGGGGAGGAGAGGAGGTAGTAGTACTGTAGTAGGGGAGGAGAGGAGGTAGTAGTACTGTAGTAGGGGAAGAGAGGAGGTAGTAGTACTGTATTAGGGGAGGAGAGGAGGTAGTAGTACTGTAGTAGGGGAGGAGAGGAGGTAGTAGTACTGTAGTAGGGGAGGCGAGGAGGTAGTAGTACTGTAGTAGGGGAAGAGAGGAGGTAGTAGTACTGTAGTAGGGGAAGAGAGGAGGTAGTAGTACTGTATTAGGGGAGGAGAGGAGGTAGTAGTACTGTAGTAGGGGAGGCGAGGAGGTAGTAGTACTGTAGTAGGGGAAGAGACGAGGTAGTAGTACTGTAGTAGGGGAGGAGAGGAGGTAGTAGTACTGTATTAGGGGGAGGAGAGGGAGGTAGTAGTACTGTAGTAGGGGAAGAGAGAAGGTAGTAGCACTGTAGTAGGGGAGGAGAGGAGGTAGTAGTACTGTAGTAGGGGAGGCGAGGAGGTAGTAGTACTGTAGTAGGGGAAGAGAGGAGGTAGTAGTACTGTAGTAGGGGAAGAGAGGAGGTAGTAGTACTGTATTAGGGGAGGAGAGGAGGTAGTAGTACTGTAGTAGGGGAGGAGAGGAGGTAGTAGTACTGTAGTAGGGGAAGAGAGAAGGTAGTAGTACTGTAGTAGGGGAGGAGAGGAGGTAGTAGTACTGTAGTAGGGGAAGAGAGGAGGTAGTAGTACTGTAGTAGGGGAAGAGAGGAGGTAGTAGTACGATTCCCGCTAGGGCCACCCATATGTAAAAGTAGTGGCCCCAGCCGACTTGTAAGTCGCTTTGGACAAAAGCGTCTGCTAAATGGGATATATTATTATTATTATTATTACTGTATTAGGGGAAGAGAGGAGGTAGTAGTACTGTAGTAGGGGAGGAGAGGAGGTAGTAGTACTGTAGTAGGGGAGGAGAGGAGGTAGTAGTACTGTAGTGGGGGAGGTGAGGAGGAGAGGGGTTAGTAGTACTGTAGTAGGGGAAGAGAGAAGGTAGTAGTACTGTATTAGGGGAGGAGAGGAGGTAGTAGTACTGTATTAGGGGAGGCGAGGAGGTAGTAGTACTGTAGTGGGGGAGGAGAGGAGGAGAGGTGTTAGTAGTACTGTAGTAGGGGAGGAGAGGAGGTAGTAGTACTGTAGTAGGGGAGGAGAGGAGGTAGTAGTACTGTAGTAGGGGAGGCGAGGAGGTAGTAGTACTGTAGTAGGGGAGGAGAGGAGGTAGTAGTACTGTAGTAGGGGAGGCGAGGAGGTAGTAGTACTGTAGTAGGGGAAGAGAGGAGGTAGTAGTACTGTAGTAGGGGAAGAGAGGAGGTAGTGGTACTGTAGTAGGGGAGGAGAGGAGGTAGTAGTACTGTAGTAGGGGAAGAAAGGAGGTAGTAGTACTGTAGTAGGGGAGGAGAGGAGGTAGTAGTACTGTATTAGGGGAGGCGAGGAGGTAGTAGTACTGTAGTGGGGGAGGAGAGGAGGTAGTAGTACTGTAGTAGGGGAGGCGAGGAGGAAGTAGTACTGTAGTGGAGGAGAGGGGGTAGTAGTAGTGGAGGAGAGGAGAGGGGGTAGTAAGTACTGTAGTGGAGGAGAGGAGGTAGTAAGTACTGTAGTGGAGGAGAGGGGGTAGTAGTACTGTGGAGGAGAGGAGAGGGGGTAGTAAGTACTGTAGTGGAGGAGAGGAGGTAGTAGTACTGTAGTGGAGGAGAGGAGGTAGTAGTACTGTAGTGGAGGAGAGGAGGTAGTAGTACTGTAGTGGAGGAGAGGGGGTAGTAGTACTGTAGTGGAGGAGAGGGGTAGTAGTAGTAGTGGAGGAGAGGAGAGTGGAGGAGTAGGAGGTAGTGTAGTGGAGGAGAGGAGAGGAGGTAGTAGTACTGTAGTGGAGGAGAGGAGGTAGTAGTACTGTAGTGGAGGAGAGGAGGTAGTAGTACTGTAGTGGAGGAGAGGAGGTAGTAGTACTGTAGTGGAGGAGAGGAGGTAGTAGTACTGTAGTGGAGGAGAGGAGGTAGTAGTACTGTAGTGGAGGAGAGGAGGTAGTAGTACTGTAGTGGAGGAGAGGAGGTAGTAGTACTGTAGTACTGTAGGGAGGAGAGGAGGTAGTAGTACTGTAGTGGAGGAGAGGAGGTAGTAGTACTGTAGTGGAGGAGAGGAGGTAGTACTGTAGTGGAGGAGAGGAGGTACTGTAGTGGAGGAGAGGAGGTAGTAGTAGTGTAGTGGAGGAGAAGAGGTAGTAGTACTGTAGTGGAGGAGAGGAGGTAGTAAGTACTGTAGTGGAGGAGAGGAGGTAGTAGTACTGTAGTGGAGGAGAGGAGGTAGTAGTACTGTAGTGGAGGAGAGGAGGTAGTAGTACTGTAGTGGGGAGGAGAGGAGGTAGTAGTACTGTAGTGGAGGAGGCGAGGAGGAAGTAGTACTGTAGTGGAGGAGAGGGGGTAGTAGTAGTGGAGGAGAGGAGAGGGGGTAGTAAGTACTGTAGTGGAGGAGAGGAGGTAGTAGTACTGTAGTGGAGGAGAGGAGGTAGTAGTACTGTAGTGGAGGAGAGGGGGTAGTAGTACTGTAGTGGAGGAGAGGAGGTAGTAGTACTGTAGTGGAGGAGAGGGGGTAGTAGTAGTGGAGGAGAGGAGAGGGGGTAGTAAGTACTGTAGTGGAGGAGAGGAGGTAGTAGTACTGTAGTGGAGGAGAGGGAGGTAGTAGTACTGTAGTGGAGGAGAGGAGGTAGTAGTACTGTAGTGGAGGAGAGGGGGTAGTAAGTACTGTAGTGGAGGAGAGGGGGTAGTAGTAGTGGAGGAGAGGAGAGGGGGTAGTAAGTACTGTAGTGGAGGAGAGGAGAGGAGGTAGTAGTACTGTAGTGGAGGAGAGGAGGTAGTAGTACTGTAGTGGAGGAGAGGAGGTAGTAGTACTGTAGTGGAGGAGAGGAGGTAGTAGTACTGTAGTGGAGGAGAGGAGGTAGTAGTACTGTAGTGGAGGAGAGGAGGGAGGAGAGGAGGTAGTAGTACTGTAGTGGAGGAGAGGAGGTAGTAGTACTGTAGTGGAGGAGAGGAGGTAGTAGTACTGTAGTGGAGGAGAGGAGGTAGTAGTACTGTAGTGGAGGAGAGGAGGTAGTAGTACTGTAGTGGAGGAGAGGAGGTAGTAGTACTGTAGTGGAGGAGAGGAGGTAGTAGTAGTGTAGTGGAGGAGAGGAGGTAGTAGTACTGTAGTGGAGGAGAGGAGGTAGTAAGTACTGTAGTGGAGGAGAGGAGGTAGTAGTACTGTAGTGGGGGGAGAGAGGAGTAGTAGTACTGTAGTAGAGGAGGAGAGGGGTAGTAGTACTGTAGTGGAGGAGGAGAGGAGGTAGTAGTACTGTAGTGGAGGAGGAGAGGAGGTAGTAGTACTGTAGTGGAGGAGAGGAGGTAGTAGTACTGTAGTGGAGGAGAGGAGGTAGTAGTACTGTAGTGGAGGAGAGGAGGAGGTAGTAGTACTGTAGTGGAGGAGAGGAGGTAGTAGTACTGTAGTGGAGAAGAGGTAGTAGAGGAGGTAGTAGTACTGTAGTGGGGAGGAGAGGAGGTAGTAGTACTGTAGTGGAGGAGAGACGGAGGTAGTAGTACTGTAGTGGAGGAGAGGAGGTAGTAGTACTGTAGTGGAGGAGAGGAGGTAGTAGTACTGTAGTGGAGGAGAGAGGGTAGTAGTACTGTAGTGGAGGAGAGAGGGAGGTAGTAGTACTGTAGTGGAGGAGAGGAGGTAGTAGTACTGTAGTGGAGGAGAGGAGGTAGTAGTACTGTAGTGGAGGAGAGGAGGTAGTAGTACTGTAGTGGAGGAGAGAGGAGGTAGTAGTACTGTAGTGGAGGAGAGGAGGTAGTAGTACTGTAGTGGAGGAGAGAGAGGTAGTAGTACTGTAGTGGAGGAGGAGGAGGTAGGTAGTAGTACTGTAGTGGGAGGAGAGGGGGAGGTAGTAGTACTGTAGTGGAGGAGAGGAGGTAGTAGTACTGTAGTGGAGGTAGTAGTACTGTAGTGGAGGAGAGGGGTAGTAGTACTGTAGTGGAGGAGAGGAGGCCCCAGTAGTACTGTAGTGGAGGGAGGAGAGGGGGTAGTAGTACTTTGGAGGTAGTAGTACTGTAGTGGAGGAGAGGGAGGTAGTAGTACTGTAGTGGAGGAGAGGAGGTAGTAGTAGTACTGTAGTGGAGGAGAGGAGGTAGTAGTAGTACTGTAGTGGAGGAGAGGAGGTAGTAGTACTGTAGTGGAGGAGAGGAGGTAGGTAGTACTGTAGTGGAGGAGAGGAGGTAGGTAGTAGTACTGTAGTACTGAGGAGAGGAGAGAGGTAGTAGTACTGTAGTGGAGGAGAGAGAGGAGGTAGTAGTACTGTAGTGGAGGAGGCGAGGAGGTAGTAGTACTGTAGTGGAGGAGAGGAGAGGAGGTAGTAGTACTGTAGTGGGGAGGAGAGGAGGTAGTAGTACTGTAGTGGAGGAGAGGAGGGAGGTAGTAGTACTGTAGTGGAGGGGAGGAGAGGAGGTAGTAGTACTGTAGTGGAGGAGAGGAGGTAGTAGTACTGTAGTGGAGGAGTAGTGGGGAGGAGAGGAGGTAGTAGTACTGTAGTGGAGGAGAGGAGGTAGTAGTACTGTAGTGGAGGAGAGGAGAGGAGGTAGTAGTACTGTAGTGGAGGAGAGGAGGAGGTAGTAGTACTGTAGTGGAGGAGGAGGAGAGGAGGTAGTAGTACTGTAGTGGAGGAGGAGAGGAGGTAGTAGTACTGTAGTGGAGGGAGGAGAGGAGGTAGTAGTACTGTAGTGGAGGAGAGGAGGTAGTAGTACTGTAGTGGAGGAGAGGAGGGTAGTAGTAGTGGAGGGAGGAGAGGGGGTAGTAGTACTGTAGTGGAGGAGAGGAGGTAGTAGTACTGTAGTGGAGGAGAGGAGGTAGTAGTACTGTAGTGGAGGAGAGGAGGTAGTAGTACTGTAGTGGAGGAGAGGAGGTAGTAGTACTGTAGTGGAGGAGAGGGGGTAGTAGTAGTGTAGTGGAGGAGAGGAGTAGTACTGTAGGGAGAGGGGGTAGGTAGTAGTACTGTAGTGGAGGAGAGGAGAGGAGTAGTACTGTAGTGGAGGAGAGGAGGTAGTAGTACTGTAGTGGAGGAGAGGAGGTAGTAGTACTGTAGTGGAGGAGAGGGGGTAGTAAGTACTGTAGTGGAGGAGAGGGGTAGTAGTACTGTAGTGGAGGAGAGGAGAGGGGGTAGTAGTACTGTAGTGGAGGAGAGGAGAGGAGGTAGTAGTACTGTAGTGGAGGAGAGGAGGTAGTAGTACTGTAGTGGAGGAGAGGAGGTAGTAGTACTGTAGTGGAGGAGAGGAGGTAGTAGTACTGTAGTGGAGGAGGAGAGGAGGTAGTAGTACTGTAGTGGAGGAGAGGAGGTAGTAGTACTGTAGTGGAGGAGAGGGGTAGTAGTACTGTAGTGGAGGAGGAGAGGGGTAGTAGTACTGTAGTGGAGGAGAGGAGGTAGTAGTACTGTAGTGGAGGAGAGGGGGTAGTAGTAGTGGAGGAGAGGAGAGGGGTGGAGGAGAGTAGTACTGTAGTGGAGGAGAGGAGGTAGTAGTACTGTAGTGGAGGAGAGGAGGTAGTAGTACTGTAGTGGAGGAGAGGAGGTAGTAGTACTGTAGTGGAGGAGAGGGGGTAGTAGTACTGTAGTGGAGGAGAGGGGGTAGTACTGTAGTGGAGGAGAGGAGTAGGGAGGAGAGTAGTACTGTAGTGGAGGAGAGGAGAGGAGGTAGTAGTACTGTAGTGGAGGAGAGGAGGTAGTAGTACTGTAGTGGAGGAGAGGAGGTAGTAGTACTGTAGTGGAGGAGAGGGAGGTAGTAGTACTGTAGTGGAGGAGAGGAGGTAGTAGTACTGTAGTGGAGGAGAGGAGGTAGTAGTACTGTAGTGGAGGAGAGGAGGGTAGTAGTACTGTAGTGGAGGAGAGGAGGTAGTAGTACTGTAGTGGAGGAGAGGAGGTAGGTAGTAGTACTGTAGTGGAGGAGAGGAGGTAGTAAGTACTGTAGTGGAGGAGAGGAGGTAGTAGTACTGTAGTGGAGGAGAGGAGGTAGTAGTACTGTAGTGGAGGAGAAGAGGTAGTAGTACTGTAGTGGAGGAGAGGAGGTAGTAAGTACTGTAGTGGAGGAGAGGAGGTAGTAGTACTGTAGTGGAGGAGAGGAGGTAGTAGTACTGTAGTGGAGGAGAGGAGGTAGTAGTACTGTAGTGGAGGAGAGGAGGTAGTAGTACTGTAGTGGAGGAGAGGAGGTAGTAGTACTGTAGTGGAGGAGAGGGGGTAGTAGTACTGTAGTGGAGGAGAGGAGGTAGTAAGTACTGTAGTGGAGGAGAGGGGGTAGTAGTAGTGGAGGAGAGGAGAGGGGGTAGTAGTACTGTAGTGGAGGAGAGGAGGTGGTAGTAGTGTAGTGGAGGAGAAGAGGTAGTAGTACTGTAGTGGAGGAGAGGAGGTAGTAGTACTGTAGTGGAGGAGAGGAGGTAGTAGTACTGTAGTGGAGGAGAGGAGGTAGTAGTAGTGTAGTGGAGGAGAAGAGGTAGTAGTACTGTAGTGGAGGAGAGGAGGTAGTAAGTACTGTAGTGGAGGAGAGGAGGTAGTAGTACTGTAGTGGAGGAGAGGGGGGAGTAGTACTGTAGTGGAGGAGAGTGTGGGGTAGTAGTACTGTAGTGGAGGAGAGGAGGGTAGTGGAGGAGTAGTACTGTAGTGGAGGAGAGGAGGAGGTAGTAGTACTGTAGTGGAGGAGAGGAGGTAGTAGTACTGTAGTGGAGGAGAGGAGGTAGTAGTACTGTAGTGGAGGAGAGGAGGGGGGTAGTAGTACTGTAGTGGAGGAGAGGAGGTAGTAGTACTGTAGTGGAGGAGAGGAGGTAGTAAGTACTGTAGTGGAGGAGAGGAGGTAGTAGTACTGTAGTGGAGGAGAGGGGGTAGTAGTACTGTAGTGGAGGAGAGGAGAGGAGGTAGTAGTACTGTAGTGGAGGAGAAGAGGAAGTAGTAGTGTAGTGGAGGAGAGGAGGTAGTAGTACTGTAGTGGAGGAGAGGAGAGGAGGTAGTAGTACTGTAGTGGAGGAGAGGAGGTAGTAGTACTGTAGTGGAGGAGAGGAGGTAGTAGTAGTGTAGTGGAGGAGAGGAGGTAGTAGTAGTGTAGTGGAGGAGAAGAGGTAGTAGTACTGTAGTGGAGGAGAGGAGGTAGTAGTACTGTAGTGGAGGAGAAGAGGAAGTAGTAGTGTAGTGGAGGAGAAGAGGAAGTAGTAGTGTAGTGGAGGAGAGGAGGTAGTAGTACTGTAGTGGAGGAGAGGAGGTAGTAGTACTGTAGTGGAGGAGAGGAGGTAGTAGTACTGTAGTGGAGGAGAGGAGGTAGTAGTACTGTAGTGGAGGAGAGGGGGTAGTAGTACTGTAGTGGAGGAGAGGAGGTAGTAGTACTGTAGTGGAGGAGAGGAGGTAGTAGTACTGTAGTGGAGGAGAGGAGAGGAGGTAGTAGTACTGTAGTGGAGGAGAGGAGGTAGTAGTACTGTAGTGGAGGAGAGGAGGTAGTAGTACTGTAGTGGAGGAGAGGAGGTAGTAGTACTGTAGTGGAGGAGAGGGAGGTAGTAGTAGTACTGTAGTGGAGGAGAGGAGGTAGTAGTACTGTAGTGGAGGAGAGGGGGTAGTAGTAGTGTAGTGGAGGAGAGTAGTAGTACTGTAGTGGAGGAGAGGAGGTAGTAGTACTGTAGTGGAGGAGAGGGGGGTAGTAGTACTGTAGTGGAGGAGAGGAGGTAGTAGTACTGTAGTGGAGGAGAGGGGGTAGTAAGTACTGTAGTGGAGGAGGTAGGTACTGTAGTAGTAGTAGTGGAGGAGAGGAGAGGGGGTAGTAGTACTGTAGTGGAGGAGAGGAGGTAGTAGTACTGTAGTGGAGGAGAGGAGGGGGGAGTAGTACTGTAGTGGAGGAGAGGAGGTAGTAGTACTGTAGTGGAGGAGAGGGGGTAGTAGTACTGTAGTGGAGGAGAGGTAGGGAGTAGTACTGTAGTGGAGGAGAGGAGGGGGGTAGTAGTACTGTAGTGGAGGAGAGGAGGTAGTAGTACTGTAGTGGAGGAGAGGAGGTAGTAGTACTGTAGTGGAGGAGAGGAGGTAGTAGTACTGTAGTGGAGGAGAGGAGGTAGTAGTACTGTAGTGGAGGAGAGGAGGTAGTAGTACTGTAGTGGAGGAGAGGAGGTAGTAGTACTGTAGTGGAGGAGAGGAGGTAGTAGTACTGTAGTGGAGGAGAGGAGGTAGTAGTACTGTAGTGGAGGAGAGGAGGTAGTAGTACTGTAGTGGAGGAGAGGAGGTAGTAAGTACTGTAGTGGAGTGGAGGAGAGGAGGTAGTAGTACTGTAGTGGAGGAGAGGGGGTAGTAGTAGTGTAGTGGAGGAGAAGAGGTAGTAGTACTGTAGTGGAGGAGAGGAGGTAGTAGTACTGTAGTGGAGGAGAGGAGGTAGTAGTACTGTAGTGGAGGAGAGGAGGTAGTAGTACTGTAGTGGAGGAGAGGGGGTAGTAGTACTGTAGTGGAGGAGAGGGGGTAGTAGTAGTAGTGGAGGAGAGGAGTGGAGGAGGTAGTAGTACTGTAGTGGAGGAGAGGGGGTAGTAGTACTGTAGTGGAGGAGAGGAGATGGGGTAGTAAGTACTGTAGTGGAGGAGAGGAGGTAGTAGTACTGTAGTGGAGGAGAGGAGGTAGTAGTACTGTAGTGGAGGAGAGGAGGTAGTAAGTACTGTAGTGGAGGAGAGGAGGTAGTAGTACTGTAGTGGAGGAGAGGGGGTAGTAGTAGTGTAGTGGAGGAGAAGAGGTAGTAGTACTGTAGTGGAGGAGAGGAGGTAGTAGTACTGTAGTGGAGGAGAGGAGGTAGTAGTACTGTAGTGGAGGAGAGGAGGTAGTAAGTACTGTAGTGGAGGAGAGGAAGGAGTTAGTAGTGGAGGAGAGGAGGTAGTAGTACTGTAGTGGAGGAGAGGAGGTAGTAGTACTGTAGTGGAGGAGAGGGGGTAGTAGTAGTGGAGGAGAGGAGAGGGGGTAGTAAGTACTGTAGTGGAGGAGAGGAGGTAGTAGTACTGTAGTGGAGGAGAGGAGGTAGTAGTACTGTAGTGGAGGAGAGGGGGTAGTAGTAGTGGAGGAGAGGAGAGGGGGTAGTAGTACTGTAGTGGAGGAGAGGGGTAGTAGTACTGTAGTGGAGGAGAGGGGGTAGTAGTACTGTAGTGGAGGAGAGGAGGTAGTAGTACTGTAGTGGAGGAGAGGGGGTAGTAAGTACTGTAGTGGAGGAGAGGGGGTAGTAGTAGTGGAGGAGAGGAGAGGGGGTAGTAAGTACTGTAGTGGAGGAGAGGAGGTAGTAGTACTGTAGTGGAGGAGAGGAGGTAGTAGTACTGTAGTGGAGGAGAGGAGGTAGTAGTACTGTAGTGGAGGAGAGGAGGTAGTAGTACTGTAGTGGAGGAGAGGAGGTAGTAGTACTGTAGTGGAGGAGAGGGGGTAGTAGTACTGTAGTGGAGGAGAGGGGGTAGTAGTAGTGTAGTGGAGGAGAGGAGGTAGTAGTACTGTAGTGGAGGAGAGGAGGTAGTAGTACTGTAGTGGAGGAGAGGAGGTAGTAGTACTGTAGTGGAGGAGAGGAGGTAGTAAGTACTGTAGTGGAGGAGAGGAGGGGTACTGTAGTGGAGGAGAGGGGGGTAGTAGTACTGTAGTGGAGGAGAGGAGGTAGTAGTACTGTAGTGGAGGAGAGGAGGTAGTAGTACTGTAGTAGTACTGTAGTGGAGGAGAGGAGGTAGTAGTACTGTAGTGGAGGAGAGGAGGTAGTAGTACTGTAGTGGAGGAGAGGAGGTAGTAAGTACTGTAGTGGAGGAGAGGAGGTAGTAGTACTGTAGTGGAGGAGAGGGGGTAGTAGTAGTGTAGTGGAGGAGAAGAGGTAGTAGTACTGTAGTGGAGGAGAGGAGGTAGTAGTACTGTAGTGGAGGAGAGGAGAGGAGGTAGTAGTACTGTAGTGGAGGAGAGGAGGTAGTAGTACTGTAGTGGAGGAGAGGAGGTAGTAGTACTGTAGTGGAGGAGAGGAGGTAGTAGTAGTGTAGTGGAGGAGAAGAGGTAGTAGTACTGTAGTGGAGGAGAGGAGGTAGTAGTACTGTAGTGGAGGAGAGGAGGTAGTAGTACTGTAGTGGAGGAGAGGAGGTAGTAGTACTGTAGTGGAGGAGAGGAGGTAGTAGTACTGTAGTGGAGGAGAGGAGGTAGTAGTACTGTAGTGGAGGAGAGGAGGTAGTAGTACTGTAGTGGAGGAGAGGAGGGTAGTAGTACTGTAGTGGAGGAGAGGGGGTAGTAGTGTAGTGGAGGAGAGGAGGTAGTAGTACTGTAGTGGAGGAGAGGAGGTAGTAGTACTGTAGTGGAGGAGAGGAGGTAGTAGTACTGTAGTGGAGGAGAGGAGGTAGTAGTACTGTAGTGGAGGAGAGGGGGTAGTAGTAGTGGAGGAGAGGAGAGGGGGTAGTAAGTACTGTAGTGGAGGAGAGGAGGTAGTAGTACTGTAGTGGAGGAGAGGAGGTAGTAGTACTGTAGTGGAGGAGAGGAGGTAGTAGTACTGTAGGGGAGGAGAGGAGGTAGTAAGTACTGTAGTGGAGGAGAGGAGGTAGTAGTACTGTAGTGGAGGAGAGGGGGTAGTAGTAGTGTAGTGGAGGAGAAGAGGTAGTAGTACTGTAGTGGAGGAGAGGAGGTAGTAGTACTGTAGTGGAGGAGAGGAGGTAGTAGTACTGTAGTGGAGGAGAGGAGGTAGTAAGTACTGTAGTGGAGGAGAGGAGGTAGTAGTACTGTAGTGGAGGAGAGGGGGTAGTAGTACTGTAGTGGAGGAGAAGAGGAAGTAGTAGTGTAGTGGAGGAGAAGAGGAAGTAGTAGTGTAGTGGAGGAGAGGAGGTAGTAGTAGTGTAGTGGAGGAGAGGAGAGGAGGTAGTAGTACTGTAGTGGAGGAGAGGAGGTAGTAGTACTGTAGTGGAGGAGAGGAGGTAGTAGTAGTGTAGTGGAGGAGAGGAGGTAGTAGTAGTGTAGTGGAGGAGAAGAGGTAGTAGTACTGTAGTGGAGGAGAGGAGGTAGTAGTACTGTAGTGGAGGAGAAGAGGAAGTAGTAGTGTAGTGGAGGAGAAGAGGAAGTAGTAGTGTAGTGGAGGAGAGGAGGTAGTAGTACTGTAGTGGAGGAGAGGAGGTAGTAGTACTGTAGTGGAGGAGAGGAGGTAGTAGTACTGTAGTGGAGGAGAGGGGGTAGTAAGTACTGTAGTGGAGGAGAGGGGGTAGTAGTAGTGGAGGAGAGGAGAGGGGGTAGTAAGTACTGTAGTGGAGGAGAGGAGGTAGTAGTACTGTAGTGGAGGAGAGGGGGTAGTAGTACTGTAGTGGAGGAGAGGGGTAGTAGTACTGTAGTGGAGGAGAGGAGAGGGGTAGTAGTACTGTAGTGGAGGAGAGGAGGTAGTAGTACTGTAGTGGAGGAGAGGAGGTAGTAGTACTGTAGTGGAGGAGAGGAGGTAGTAGTACTGTAGTGGAGGAGAGGAGGTAGTAGTACTGTAGTGGACTGTAGTACTGTAGTGGAGGAGAGGAGGTAGTAGTACTGTAGTGGAGGAGAAGAGGAAGTAGTAGTGTAGTGGAGGAGAAGAGGAAGTAGTAGTGTAGTGGAGGAGAGGAGGTAGTAGTACTGTAGTGGAGGAGAGGAGGTAGTAGTACTGTAGTGGAGGAGAGGAGGTAGTAGTACTGTAGTGGAGGAGAGGGGGTAGTAAGTACTGTAGTGGAGGAGAGGGGGTAGTAGTAGTGGAGGAGAGGGGGTAGTAAGTACTGTAGTGGAGGAGAGGAGGTAGTAGTACTGTAGTGGAGGAGAGGGGGTAGTAGTACTGTAGTGGAGGAGAGGGGGTAGTAGTAGTGGAGGAGAGGAGAGGAGGTAGTAGTACTGTAGTGGAGGAGAGGAGGTAGTAGTACTGTAGTGGAGGAGAGGAGGTAGTAGTACTGTAGTGGAGGAGAGGAGGTAGTAAGTACTGTAGTGGAGGAGAGGAGGTAGTAGTACTGTAGTGGAGGAGAGGAGGTAGTAGTACTGTAGTGGAGGAGAGGAGGTAGTAGTACTGTAGTGGAGGAGAGGAGGTAGTAGTACTGTAGTGGAGGAGAGGAGGTAGTAGTACTGTAGTGGAGGAGAGGAGGTAGTAGTACTGTAGTGGAGGAGAGGAGGTAGTAGTACTGTAGTGGAGGAGAAGGAGGTAGTAGTACTGTAGTGGAGGAGAGGAGGTAGTAGTACTGTAGTGGAGGAGAGGAGGTAGTAGTACTGTAGTGGAGGAGAGGAGGTAGTAGTACTGTAGTGGAGGAGAGGAGGTAGTAGTACTGTAGTGGAGGAGAGGAGGTAGTAGTACTGTAGTGGAGGAGAGGGGGTAGTAGTACTGTAGTGGAGGAGAGGGGGTAGTAGTAGTGGAGGAGAGGAGAGGGGGTGGAGGAGTAGTACTGTAGCGGAGGAGAGGAGGTAGTAGTACTGTAGTGGAGGAGAGGGGGTAGTAGTACTGTAGTGGAGGAGAGGGGGTAGTAGTAGTAGTGGAGGAGAGGGGGTAGTAGTACTGTAGTGGAGGAGAGGAGGTAGTAGTACTGTAGTGGAGGAGAGGAGGTAGTAGTACTGTAGTGGAGGAGAGGAGGTAGTAAGTACTGTAGTGGAGGAGAGGAGGTAGTAGTACTGTAGTGGAGGAGAGGAGGTAGTAGTACTGTAGTGGAGGAGAGGAGGTAGTAGTACTGTAGTGGAGGAGAGGGGGTAGTAGTACTGTAGTGGAGGAGAGGAGGTAGTAGTACTGTAGTGGAGGAGAGGAGGTAGTAGTACTGTAGTGGAGGAGAGGGGGTAGTAAGTACTGTAGTGGAGGAGTACTGTAGTGGAGGAGGGGGTAGTAGTAGTGGAGGAGAGGAGGTAGTAGTACTGTAGTGGAGGAGAGGAGGTAGTAGTAGTGGAGGAGAGGAGGTAGTAGTACTGTAGTGGAGGAGAGGAGGTAGTAGTACTGTAGTGGAGGAGAGGAGGTAGTAGTACTGTAGTGGAGGAGAGGAGGTAGTAGTACTGTAGTGGAGGAGAGGAGGTAGTAGTACTGTAGTGGAGGAGAGGAGGTAGTAGTACTGTAGTGGAGGAGAAGAGGAAGTAGTAGTGTAGTGGAGGAGAGAGGAGGTAGTAGGTAGTGTAGTGGAGGAGAGGAGGTAGTAGTACTGTAGTGGAGGAGAGGAGGTAGTAGTACTGTAGTGGAGGAGAGGAGGTAGTAGTACTGTAGTGGAGGAGAGGGGGTAGTAGTACTGTAGTGGAGGAGAGGAGGGAGGTAGTAGTACTGTAGTGGAGGAGAGGAGGTAGTAGTACTGTAGTGGAGGAGAGGAGGTAGTAGTACTGTAGTGGAGGAGAGGAGGGGTAGTAGTACTGTAGTGGAGGAGAGGAGGTAGTAGTAGTGGAGGAGAGGAGAGGGGGTAGTAAGTACTGTAGTGGAGGAGAGGAGGTAGTAGTACTGTAGTGGAGGAGAGGAGGTAGTAGTACTGTAGTGGAGGAGAGGAGGTAGTAGTACTGTAGTGGAGGAGAGGAGGTAGTAGTACTGTAGTGGAGGAGAGGAGGTAGTAGTACTGTAGTGGAGGAGAGGGAGGTAGTAGTACTGTAGTGGAGGAGAGGAGGTAGTAGTACTGTAGTGGAGGAGAGGAGGTAGTAGTACTGTAGTGGAGGAGAGGAGGTAGTAGTACTGTAGTGGAGGAGAGGGGAGGTAGTAGTACTGTAGTGGAGGAGAGGGGGTAGTAGTACTGTAGTGGAGGAGAGGAGGGGTAGTAGTACTGTAGTGGAGGAGAGGAGGTAGTAGTACTGTAGTGGAGGAGAGGAGGTAGTAGTACTGTAGTGGAGGAGAGGAGGTAGTAGTACTGTAGTGGAGGAGAGGAGGTAGTAGTACTGTAGTGGAGGAGAGGAGGTAGTAGTACTGTAGTGGAGGAGAGGAGGTAGTAAGTACTGTAGTGGAGGAGAGGAGGTAGTAGTACTGTAGTGGAGGAGAGGGGGTAGTAGTACTGTAGTGGAGGAGAGGAGTAGTACTGTAGTGGAGAGGAAGTAGTAGTGTAGTGGAGGAGAGGAGGTAGTAGTACTGTAGTGGAGGAGAAGAGGAAGTAGTACTGTAGTGGAGGAGAGGAGGTAGTAGTACTGTAGTGGAGGAGAGGAGGTAGTAGTACTGTAGTGGAGGAGAGGAGGTAGTAGTACTGTAGTGGAGGAGAGGGGGTAGTAGTAGTGTAGTGGAGGAGAAGAGGTAGTAGTACTGTAGTGGAGGAGAAGAGGAAGTAGTAGTGTAGTGGAGGAGAAGAGGAAGTAGTAGTGTAGTGGAGGAGAGGAGGTAGTAGTACTGTAGTGGAGGAGAGGAGGTAGTAGTACTGTAGTGGAGGAGAGGAGGTAGTACTGTAGTACTGTAGTGGAGGAGAGGAGGTAGTAGTACTGTAGTGGAGGGAGAGGAGGTAGTAGTACTGTAGTGGAGGTGAGGAGGTAGTAGTACTGTAGTGGAGGAGAGGGGGTAGTAGTAGTGTAGTGGAGGAGAAGAGGTAGTAGTACTGTAGTGGAGGAGAAGAGGTAGTAGTAGTGTAGTGGAGGAGAGTAGTACTGTAGTGGAGGAGTAGTAGTACTGTAGTGGAGGAGAGGAGGTAGTAGTAGTGTAGTGGAGGAGAGGAGGTAGTAGTACTGTAGTGGAGGAGAGGAGGTAGTAGTACTGTAGTGGAGGAGAGGAGGTAGTAGTACTGTAGTGGAGGAGAGGAGGTAGTAGTACTGTAGTGGAGGAGAGGAGGTAGTAGTAGTGTAGTGGAGGAGAAGAGGTAGTAGTACTGTAGTGGAGGAGAGGAGGTAGTAGTACTGTAGTGGAGGAGAAGAGGAGGGAGGTAGTAGTAGTGTAGTGGAGGAGAGGAGGTAGTAGTACTGTAGTGGAGGAGAGGAGGTAGTAGTACTGTAGTGGAGGAGAGGAGGTAGTAGTACTGTAGTGGAGGAGAGGAGAGGAGGTAGTAGTACTGTAGTGGAGGAGAGGGGGTAGTAGTACTGTAGTGGAGGAGAGGGGGTAGTAGTAGTGGAGGAGAGGGGGTAGTAAGTACTGTAGTGGAGGAGAGGAGGTAGTAGTACTGTAGTGGAGGAGAGGGGGTAGTAAGTACTGTAGTGGAGGAGAGGGGTAGTAGTAGTGGAGTCGAGGAGAGGGGGTAGTAGTACTGTAGTGGAGGAGAGGAGGTAGTAGTACTGTAGTGGAGGAGAGGAGGTAGTAGTACTGTAGTGGAGGAGAGGAGGTAGTAGTACTGTAGTGGAGGAGAGGAGGTAGTAGTACTGTAGTGGAGGAGAGGAGGTAGTAGTACTGTAGTGGAGGAGAGGAGGTAGTAGTACTGTAGTAGTGGAGGAGAGGAGGTAGTAGTACTGTAGTGGAGGAGAGAGAGGAGGTAGTAGTACTGTAGTGGAGGAGAGGAGGTAGTAGTACTGTAGTGGAGGAGAGGAGGTAGGTACTGTAGTGGAGAGGAGGTAGTAGTACTGTAGTGGAGGAGAAGGAGGTAGTAGTACTGTAGTGGAGGAGAGGAGGTAGTAGTACTGTAGTGGAGGAGAGGAGGTAGTAGTACTGTAGTGGAGGAGAGGAGGTAGTAGTACTGTAGTGGAGGAGAGGAGGTAGTAGTAGTGGAGGAGAGGGGGTAGTAGTACTGTAGTGGAGGAGAGGAGGTAGTAGTACTGTAGTGGAGGAGAGGAGGTAGTAAGTACTGTAGTGGAGGAGAGGAGGTAGTAGTACTGTAGTGGAGGAGAGGGGGTAGTAGTAGTGTAGTGGAGGAGAAGAGGTAGTAGTACTGTAGTGGAGGAGAAGAGGAAGTAGTAGTGTAGTGGAGGAGAGGAGGTAGTAGTACTGTAGTGGAGGAGAGGAGGTAGTAGTACTGTAGTGGAGGAGAGGAGGTAGTAGTACTGTAGTGGAGGAGAGGAGGTAGTAGTACTGTAGTGGAGGAGAGGGAGGTAGTAGTACTGTAGTGGAGGAGAGGAGAGGAGGTAGTAGTAGTGGAGGAGGAGAGGAGAGGAGGTAGTAGTACTGTAGTGGAGGAGAGGAGGTAGTAGTACTGTAGTGGAGGAGAGGAGGTAGTAGTACTGTAGTGGAGGAGAGGAGGTAGTAGTACTGTAGTGGAGGAGAGGAGGTAGTAGTACTGTAGTGGAGGAGAGGAGGTAGTAGTACTGTAGTGGAGGAGAGGAGAGGAGGTAGTAGTAGGTGGAGGAGAAGAGGTAGTACTGTAGTGGAGGAGAAGAGGAAGTAGTAGTACTGTAGTGGAGGAGAAGAGGAAGTAGTAGTGTAGTGGAGGAGAGGAGGTAGTAGTAGTGTAGTGGAGGAGAGGAGGTAGTAGTACTGTAGTGGAGGAGAGGAGGTAGTAGTACTGTAGTGGAGGAGAGGAGGTAGTAGTACTGTAGTGGAGGAGAAGAGGAAGTAGTAGTGTAGTGGAGGAGAAGAGGAAGTAGTAGTGTAGTGGAGGAGAGGAGGTAGTAGTAGTGTAGTGGAGGAGAGGAGAGGAGGTAGTAGTACTGTAGTGGAGGAGAGGAGGTAGTAGTACTGTAGTGGAGGAGAGGAGGTAGTAGTACTGTAGTGGAGGAGAAGAGGAAGTAGTAGTGTAGTGGAGGAGAAGAGGAGTAGTAGTGGAGGAGAGGAGGTAGTAGTGGAGGAGAGGAGGTAGTAGTAGTGTAGTGGAGGAGAGGAGAGGAGGCAGTAGTACTGTAGTGGAGGAGAGGAGGTAGTAGTAGTGTAGTGGAGGAGAGGAGAGGAGGTAGTAGTACTGTAGTGGAGGAGAGGAGGTAGTAGTACTGTAGTGGAGGAGAGGAGGTAGTAGTACTGTAGTGGAGGAGAGGAGGTAGTAGTAGTGTAGTGGAGGAGAGGAGGTAGTAGTACTGTAGTGGAGGAGAGGAGGTAGTAGTAGTGTAGTGGAGGAGAGGAGGTAGTAGTAGTGTAGTGGAGGAGAGGAGGTAGTAGTACTGTAGTGGAGGAGAGGAGAGGAGGTAGTAGTACTGTAGTGGAGGAGATGAGGTAATACAGCCCTGTTAATACATCCCTGTTAATACAGCCCAGTTAATATATCCCTGTTAATATATCCCTGCTAATACAGCCCTGTTAATACAGCCCTATTAATATATCCCTGTTAATACATCCCTGCTAATACAGCCCTGTTAATACAGCCCTATTAATACATCCCTGCTAATACAGCCCAGTTGATACATCCCTGTTAATACATCCCTGTTAATACATCCCTGTTAATACAGCCCAGTTAATATATCCCTGTTAATATATCCCTGCTAATACAGCCCTGTTAATACAGCCCTGTTAATACATCCCTGTTAATACATCCCTGTTAATACATCCCTGCTAATACATCCCTGTTAATACAGCCCAGTTAATATATCCCTGTTAATATATCCCTGCTAATACAGCCCTGTTAATACAGCCCTGTTAATACATCCCTGTTAATACATCCCTGTTAATACATCCCTGCTAATACAGCCCTGTTAATACAGCCCTGTTAACGTTCTGACCATAGTTCTTTTGTGTTTTCCTTGTTTTAGTGTTGGTCAGGACGTGAGCTGGGTGGGCATTCTATGTTGTGTGTCTAGTTTGTCTATTTCTATGTTTGGCCTAATATGGTTCCCAATCAGAGGCAGGTGTTAGTCATTGTCTCTGATTGGGAACCATATTTAGGTAGCCTGTTTTGTGTTGGGATTTGTGGGTGGTTGTTTCCTGTCTTTGTGTTTGCTGCATCAGATAGGGCTGTTTCGGTTTTGCCACGTTTATTGTTTTGTAGTTTGTTCATGTTAAGTGTCTCTTATTAAAGAACCATGAACTTCAACCACGCTGCGTTTAGGTCCGCCTCTCCTTCCCAGGAAGAAAGCCGTTATTAGTACATCCCTGTTAATTCATCCCTGTTAATACATCCCTGTTAATACAGCCCTGTTAATACATCCCTGTTAATACATCCCTGTTAATATAGCCCTGGTAATACATCCCTGTTAATACATCCCTGTTAATACAGCCCTGTTAATACATCCCTGTTAATACATCCCTGTTAATACAGCCCTGTTAATGCATCCCTGTTAATACATCCCTGTTAATACATCCCTGTTAATACATCCCTGTTAATACAGCCCTGTTAATACAGCCCTGTTAATACAGCCCTGTTAATACATCCCTGCTAATACAGCCCAGTTAATACAGCCCTGTTAATACATCCCTGTTAATACATCCCTGCTAATACAGCCCTGTTAATACATCCCTGTTAATACAGCCCTGTTAATACATCCCTGTTAATACAGCCCTGTTAATACATCCCTGTTAATACATCCCTGTTAATACATCCCTGTTAATATATCCCTGTTAATACAGCCCTGTTAATACAGCCCTGTTAATACATCCCTGTTAATACAGCCCTGTTAATACATCCCTGTTAATATATCCCTGCTAATACAGCCCTGTTAATACATCCCTGTTAGTACATCCCTGTTAATACAGCCCTGTTAATACAGCCTGGACAACCAGCAGAACACGTCAAGTGTTGGACTGAAGGACAAATATGAGAGAGAGGGGGAGACATAGATGTTGAGAGAGAGGAGAGGGGAATGGAGGGAGAGAGAGAGATGGAGGAGGTGAAAGAGTAAGAAAGAGGGGGGAGAAAGGGAAAGAGAGAGGGGGGAGGAGGAGAGAAAAAGAAAGAAGTAGACAGAGACAGTTGGTGGAAGACAGAGAGAGTGAGAGACAGAGAGGCCTATTTTAGTGCCTCAGGTCTCTCCTGCCTCCAGTATTTCTGCTGAGGGATGAGGGATGAGAAGATGGTGGTGTTTATGTGGCAGGCTGGATGCCAGTCAGAGAGACTGAGAGGCTGTTCTCTCTCTCGCCAGGGCTGCCTCAGTCACAACACCGTGAGGAGTCCAGGACACACAGAGGAGCTGCCTGAAGAGAGAGGGGTCCTCTGAGATCTGAGAGGGATGAGCGGCTGTTCTGCATCTCTTTCGAGAGTCGCCAGTCATCACTGTCCCGTGTAAATGTGTCTGAGAGTGTGTGTGTGCTTGTGCACGTGCATGCGCGCATACATGTACGCGTGTGCGTGGTGAGGACCAGTGTGTTTGTACTCCTCTGCCCTGAGTAGTGATCACACAGCACAGCCGCCCATAAAGCTTCCACTTAAAAGGGCCCTTTTAAATAAACCCTTTAAAGGCTCCCAATGTAATATCAAACGGTAAGGACGTTCAAAGCCTCGCTGCAACAATTTATACAACTATTAGAGCTAGGCTAAAGTTCCTCTTCAAAGAGCCTCTCTAGATGCCTGTTTTGTCCTTTCTCTGTAGCGTAGGTCCTGATGTCAGAGAAGGCCAGTTGAGAAAAATTATGTTTGAAGACTAACTTGAAGATTTCATCTCTTGCATAGTGGCTTTTAAGCTGTACGGAGCAGCTATCCTCACTCCTGTATAGGAGAGTTGTTTGTTAACGGACTGTCAATCATACGGTATAAACCACTGAGACAATTTGACTGGTTTAAATCAACCACAATCGGTGCTTTGTTGTATTGAATGGAAGATGTCGGCATCTATAGGTAGATACATGGACGGCTGTAGCCAACTTGGTAGCAAGCATTAAGGCGTCCCTTCAACTAAAAACTGCAGGCTCGTTGGAGGAAAAACCACACACCACACACACACACACCCCTCCTCTCTTCTCTTTCCGTCCGTGCTCCTGTAAATGCCATTTTAATTGAAATCTTTCAGACTCGCGCTCTCTCTCTCTCTCTCTTTCTCTCTTTCTCTCTCTCTCTCTCTCTCTCTCTCTCTCTCTCACTCTCTCTCTCTCTCTCACTCTCTCTCTCTCTCTCTCTCTCTCACTGGCCGACTGAAACCACAATGCTATAGGTACTAAGCCATGAATTTCAATGAGTAGCTTTTCTTCAACGCGCTGCATTGATGTCCTTCAAACTGAGCATATCCCTCCCCAATCTCTTCCTCAAATACAAGAGGGCGCACAGACACTTTCGCTCTCTCTCTGTCTCGCTCTCTCTCTCTGTCGTGGGAAGTGCAGTCTCAGGCGAAAGCAAAGGTGATATTAGTGATTCCTGTCAGTCCTTCAGGACAGTGATGTCGTAACACAGTTTTTTACAATTGCTTACACACTAAAATTGAACTTTTCCCACAATTAGCAAAACCTTACACGCAAGGACCATTACATTACATTACATTGAAGTCATTTAGCAGACGCTCTTATCCAGAGCGACTTACAAACCAAAACACAAGGCTAGATTTGCACAACTGTAAGCACATTGTCAGCGTCACACTATTTGCAAAACATTACACATAGTGATTTGCAAAACACTAAACACACTTGTCTACAACAGACACAGAAGTATATCATGATGTCACTTCCTTGCAATTCCAAAGCAATGACTGTCAAATTACCACACCTACGAGACAATCTGTTAAACACAGCCATCAGGTGCACAAGCACATGACTGCTAAATTGTAGACACACCAATCAGGTTTAAGCACTATACAAACGCAGCAGGTAGGTTCACCTGCCTTCAACCAAAATGGAAGGAGTCAGAAGAAGAGTGAGGGTGAGAAGAGGAGTACACAGAGGAGGAGGTAGAGGAAGAGGCAGAGGCCGAGCCAGAGGTCGAGGAAGACCTGAAGCAGGAGGAGAACGTGCACAAAGAAGAAGAGGACCACATTTATCAAATGACATTCGTGCAACACTAGTGGACCATGCTGTGAACCACGGATTGACGCTGAGGGAGGCTGGACTGAGAGTTCAGCCAAATCTTAGCAGATATACAGTGGCATCTGTCATAAGGACTTTTCGACAGGAAAACAGGTAGATCTGTCCACAGTTACAGTAATCAGCTGCTTATTGTCAGCACCATATCAGCACTTGTGATACCCCTTCCTGTGACATTGTACAGTAAGTTACATGTGTTATTCTCTAGGATAGGATTGCGGGTCGGGAACGACAAGGAACGACAAGGAGGAAGGTGGCCCATATTCACGCAAGAACAAGAGAGAGAGATAATAAACATGGTTTTGGCCAATAATGCTATCCGGCTCAGAGGACTACAAGCCAACATTATCGGTGACCATGTCATTTTCAATCATGTCCATCAGGTCTCAGTCAACACTTGCATGCATCCTGAAGAGACATCAGGTTCAAATGAAACAACTTTATCGAGTGCCTTATGAGCGGAGTTCAGAGAGGGTCAACCGGCTGCGGCATGAGTATGTGGAGGTTTGGATTGTTGACTTTTTTACATTGACTGTATACTAGACCTATCCTGAACTACACAATCTTGTCTTTCACTGTATTTCAGGGAGTTTTGCAGATGGATGCTGAGGAAATCCTGCATGAATTCATATGTATTGATGAGGCAGGGTTCAACCTCACAAAAGCAAGGAGAGGCAGAAATATCATTGGACCACAGGGCTATAATCAATGTCCCAGGGCAACGTGGGGGTAACATCCACCGCTCTGCTTTGGTCCAGAACTGGTTTCAACACCATCCACAGTTGACAGCACTATACCTTCCACCATACTCTCCGTTTCTAAACCCTGTCGAATAGTTTCTCTACATGGCGGTGGAAGGTTTACGATCTCCAGCCCCAGGCCCAGGTACCCCTCATTCAGGCCAGGAAGGTTTACGATCTCCAGCCCCAGGCCCAGGTACCCCTCATTCAGGCCAGGAAGGTTTACGATCTCCAGCCCCAGGCTCAGGTACCCCTCATTCAGGCCAGGAAGGTTTATGATCTCCAGTCCCAGGCCCAGGTACCCCTCATTCAGGCCAGGAAGGTTTATGATCTCCAGTCCCAGGCCCAGGTACCCCTCATTCAGGCCAGGAAGGTTTATGATCTCCAGTCCCAGTCCCATTCAGGCCAGGAAGGTTTATGATCAGGCCCAGGTACCCCTCATTCAGGCCAGGAAGGTTTATGATCTCCAGTCCCAGGCCCAGGTACCCCTCATTCAGGCCAGGAAGGTTTATGATCTCCAGTTTATGATCCCAGGCCCAGGTACCCCTCATTCAGGCCAGGAAGGTTTATGATCTCCAGCCCCAGGCCCAGGTACCCCTCATTCAGGCCAGGAAGGTTTACGATCTCCAGCCCCAGGCTCAGGTACCCCTCATTCAGGCCAGGAAGGTTTATGATCTCCAGTCCCAGGCCCAGGTACCCCTCATTCAGGCCAGGAAGGTTTATGATCTCCAGCCCCAGGCCCAGGTACCCCTCATTCAGGCCAGGAAGGTTTACGATCTCCAGCCCCAGGCTCAGGTACCCCTCATTCAGGCCAGGAAGGTTTACGATCTCCAGCCCCAGGCTCAGGTACCCCTCATTCAGGCCAGGAAGGTTTATGATCTCCAGTCCCAGGCTCAGGTACCCCTCATTCAGGCCAGGAAGGTTTATGATCTCCAGCCCCAGGCCCAGGTACCCCTCATTCAGGCCAGGAAGGTTTACGATCTCCAGCCCCAGGCTCAGGTACCCCTCATTCAGGCCAGGAAGGTTTACGATCTCCAGCCCCAGGCCCAGGTACCCCTCATTCAGGCCAGGAAGGTTTATGATCTCCAGCCCCAGGCTCAGGTACCCCTCATTCAGGCCAGGAAGGTTTATGATCTCCAGCCCCAGGCCCAGGTACCCCTCATTCAGGCCAGGAAGGTTTACGATCTCCAGCCCCAGACTCAGGTACCCCTCATTCAGGCCATGGAGGTTTACGATCTCCAGCCCCAGGCTCAGGTACCCCTCATTCAGGCCAGGAAGGTTTACAATCTCCAGCCCCAGGCCCAGGTACCCCTCATTCAGGCCAGGAAGGTTTACGATCTCCAGCCCCAGGCCCAGATACCCCTCATTCAGGCCAGGAAGGTTTATGATCTCCAGCCCCAGGCCCAGGTACCCCTCATTCAGGCCAGGAAGGTTTACGATCTCCAGCCCCAGGCTCAGGTACCCCTCATTCAGGCCAGGAAGGTTTACGATCTCCAGCCCCAGGCTCAGGTACCCCTCATTCAGGCCAGGAAGGTTTATGATCTCCAGTCCCAGGCTCAGGTACCCCTCATTCAGGCCAGGAAGGTTTATGATCTCCAGCCCCAGGCCCAGGTACCCCTCATTCAGGCCAGGAAGGTTTACGATCTCCAGCCCCAGGCTCAGGTACCCCTCATTCAGGCCAGGAAGGTTTACGATCTCCAGCCCCAGGCCCAGGTACCCCTCATTCAGGCCAGGAAGGTTTATGATCTCCAGCCCCAGGCTCAGGTACCCCTCATTCAGGCCAGGAAGGTTTATGATCTCCAGCCCCAGGCCCAGGTACCCCTCATTCAGGCCAGGAAGGTTTACGATCTCCAGCCCCAGACTCAGGTACCCCTCATTCAGGCCATGGAGGTTTACGATCTCCAGCCCCAGGCTCAGGTACCCCTCATTCAGGCCAGGAAGGTTTACAATCTCCAGCCCCAGGCCCAGGTACCCCTCATTCAGGCCATGGAGGTTTACGATCTCCAGCCCCAGGCTCAGGTACCCCTCATTCAGGCCAGGAAGGTTTACCCCTCATTCAGGCCATTTACGATCTCCAGCCCCAGGCTCAGGTACCCCTCATTCAGGCCAGGAAGGTTTATGATCTCCAGTCCCAGGCTCAGGTACCCCTCATTCAGGCCAGGAAGGTTAACAAGGCCCAGGTCTCCAGCCCCAGGCTCAGGTACCCCTCATTCAGGCCAGGAAGGTTTACGATCTCCAGCCCCAGGCTCAGGTACCCCTCATTCAGGCCAGGAAGGTTTACGATCTCCAGCCCCAGGCCCAGGTACCCCTCATTCAGGCCAGGAAGGTTTATGATCTCCAGCCCCAGGCTCAGGTACCCCTCATTCAGGCCAGGAAGGTTTATGATCTCCAGCCCCAGGCCCAGGTACCCCTCATTCAGGCCAGGAAGGTTTACGATCTCCAGCCCCAGACTCAGGTACCCCTCATTCAGGCCATGGAGGTTTACGATCTCCAGCCCCAGGCTCAGGTACCCCTCATTCAGGCCAGGAAGGTTTACAATCTCCAGCCCCAGGCCCAGGTACCCCTCATTCAGGCCAGGAAGGTTTACGATCTCCAGCCCCAGGCCCAGGTACCCCTCATTCAGGCCAGGAAGGTTTATGATCTCCAGCCCCAGGCCCAGGTACCCCTCATTCAGGCCAGGAAGGTTTATGATCTCCAGCCCCAGGCTCAGGTACCCCTCATTCAGGCCAGGAAGGTTTACGATCTCCAGCCCCAGGCTCAGGTACCCCTCATTCAGGCCAGGAAGGTTTATGATCTCCAGTCCCAGGCTCAGGTACCCCTCATTCAGGCCAGGAAGGTTTATGATCTCCAGCCCCAGGCCCAGGTACCCCTCATTCAGGCCAGGAAGGTTTACGATCTCCAGCCCCAGGCTCAGGTACCCCTCATTCAGGCCAGGAAGGTTTACAATCTCCAGCCCCAGGCCCAGGTACCCCTCATTCAGGCCAGGAAGGTTTACGATCTCCAGCCCCAGGCTCAGGTACCCCTCATTCAGGCCAGGAAGGTTTATGATCTCCAGCCCCAGGCCCAGGTACCCCTCATTCAGGCCAGGAAGGTTTACGATCTCCAGCCCCAGACTCAGGTACCCCTCATTCAGGCCATGGAGGTTTACGATCTCCAGCCCCAGGCTCAGGTACCCCTCATTCAGGCCAGGAAGGTTTACAATCTCCAGCCCCAGGCTCAGGTACCCTCAGCCCCAGGCCCAGGTACCCCTCATTCAGGCCAGGAAGGTTTACGATCTCCAGCCCCAGGCCCAGGTACCCCTCATTCAGGCCAGGAAGGTTTATGATCTCCAGCCCCAGGCCCAGGTACCCCTCATTCAGGCCAGGAAGGTTTACGATCTCCAGCCCCAGGCCCAGGTACCCCTCATTCAGGCCAGGAAGGTTTACGATCTCCAGCCCCAGGCCCAGGTACCCCTCATTCAGGCCAGGAAGGTTTATGATCTCCAGCCCCAGGCTCAGGTACCCCTCATTCAGGCCAGGAAGGTTTATGATCTCCAGCCCCAGGCCCAGGTACCCCTCATTCAGGCCAGGAAGGTTTACGATCTCCAGCCCCAGACTCAGGTACCCCTCATTCAGGCCATGGAGGTTTACGATCTCCAGCCCCAGGCTCAGGTACCCCTCATTCAGGCCAGGAAGGTTTACAATCTCCAGCCCCAGGCTCAGGTACCCCTCATTCAGGCCAGGAAGGTTTACGATCTCCAGCCCCAGGCTCAGGTACCCCTCATTCAGGCCAGGAAGGTTTACGATCTCCAGCCCCAGGCCCAGGTACCCCTCATTCAGGCCAGGAAGGTTTACGATCTCCAGCCCCAGGCCCAGGTACCCCTCATTCAGGCCAGGAAGGTTTATGATCTCCAGCCCCAGGCTCAGGTACCCCTCATTCAGGCCAGGAAGGTTTATGATCTCCAGCCCCAGGCTCAGGTACCCCTCATTCAGGCCAGGAAGGTTTACGATCTCCAGCCCCAGGCCCAGGTACCCCTCATTCAGGCCAGGAAGGTTTACGATCTCCAGCCCCAGGCTCAGGTACCCCTCATTCAGGCCAGGAAGGTTTACGATCTCCAGCCCCAGGCCCAGGTACCCCTCATTCAGGCCAGGAAGGTTTACGATCTCCAGCCCCAGGCCCAGGTACCCCTCATTCAGGCCAGGAAGGTTTACGATCTCCAGCCCCAGGCCCAGGTACCCCTCATTCAGGCCATGGAGGTTTACGATCTCCAGCCCCAGGCCCAGGTACCCCTCATTCAGGCCAGGAAGGTTTACGATCTCCAGCCCCAGGCTCAGGTACCCCTCATTCAGGCCAGGAAGGTTTACGATCTCCAGCCCCAGGCCCAGGTACCCCTCATTCAGGCCAGGAAGGTTTACGATCTCCAGCCCCAGGCCCAGGTACCCCTCATTCAGGCCAGGAAGGTTTACGATCTCCAGCCCCAGGCCCAGGTACCCCTCATTCAGGCCATGGAGGTTTACGATCTCCAGCCCCAGGCCCAGGTACTCCTCATTCAGGCCATGGAGGTTGATGATCTCCAGACCCAGGCTCAGGTACCCCTCATTCAGGCCATGGAGGACGCCTGTGACCAAGTCGACGCCACAGCTGTGCAAGGATGGATTCGACATTCAAGACGGTTCTTCCCGCGTTGTCTTGCTAACAACGATATTGCTTGTGATGTTGATGAAATTCTCTGGCCAGATCCAGCTAGGCCAAGAGATAATGTATAGTATGTTTACTGTAGTATTTTCTGTACAATAATGTCCGTTTTTTTCAGATAATTTTTGTATGTTTGTTGTTGCTGTTATTTACTGTAATTGTAACCTGTACTGGATACAGTATTTTACGTTTGTCTGTTGTTTGCTGAGCGAACAGTGTTATGCACACTACTGTAGTAGCATGACAACTGGGACATGTTTTGTTGTGATTCTCCATGTTGACATGTTGACTGATTTGTGTATATGGAGAGAAATACATGATGTTTTCCTCAGTCTGCAGCATTGGTCTTGTGTAGTGTTTGTGTAGTTGCACTTTCTCTGTGTACTTAAATAATCACTGACAATTAGACTTGCTAAAAGTGTTTTAGGTTGGCAACAGCAGTGTGTAAAAGGTTCAAAAAGATTGAAGTCATATGAAATGTGTGTGTTTCGTATGGTAACAAAATATTATTTTTATGAAGTCGTGTATAATTTTGACAAAAGTGTTCCATTATGCAAATGATCTGAAGTGTTGTGCTACTTTGGTGTAGGTTTGTGCACATTGTGTGTAGTGTTTTGACAAACCGGGACCTGTTTTCAAAATTGTGCTTAAACAATTGAAAAAAACTGTTAAAGGACCAATTGGCACCGCCAGCAATACCACCAGTAACACAGGGCCTCTCCTATGCTGTTGCATTAGTGAAACTAAGTTTACATCCAGAGAGTGACTGGGTGGAGAGGAGGGCAGGAAGCTGGTTGTTCAGTTCAATTTAACAGGGTCCAGCTGTTCATCTCTGTTAAGGGAACAAGGGCTTTACTAACCTGGTGCCAGATCTGTTTGTACTGTCTTGCTCCTATGGTCATTGAAGTTGGCAAGACAGCACAAACAGATCTGGAATCAGGCTACAGTTGTAACTGCCATTTGGGTCAGGAACCTTCCCTAACCTGGATTATTTGAATTACAAGAAGTGTGTGTGTGTGTGTGTGTGTGTGTGTGTGTGTGTGTGTGTGTGTGTGTGTGTGTGTGTGTGTGTGTGTGTGTGTGTGTGTGTGTGTGTGTGTGTGTGTGTGTGTGTGTGTGTGTGTGTGTGTGTGTGTGTGTGCGTGTGTGTGCGTGTGTGTGTGTGTGTGGACAGTGTGGAGATGTTGCGGTGTCCATTCCCCTGTAGCTCTGACGGTTGTAATTAACTCCACACACACACACCGGGTCAGTCACACTCACACTCGTAAAACATTTTGACTCACCAAAGACAAACTCTGGCCTAAAAATACAGCGAACATGGCAGAAGAGTAAAAATGTCAAATGGACAGTCTTCTGAAGTAAATAACAACTCATATTTACCCCCAGAGAGAGAGGGAAAGAGATCAAGAGAGAGAGAGAGTGAGAGAAAGAGAGAGGGAGAGAAAGAGAGAGAAACTCACAACCAAATCATTAGAGGTCATTGTCAAAGCCTTTACACAAACTGGAATAATATTTAAACAAAGTATTTCTAAAATGGAAGAAGAGTTTGTGTTTGAGAGGTGCCTATAGATGCCTGTGCCCAGTCATTTTCAGCACCTCGACCCCGGGCTGATGTCCGGCTGTGTGTGTGTGTGTGTGTGTGTGTGTGTGTGTGTGTGTGTGTGTGTGTGTGTGTGCGTGTCTGTGTGAAAACATTGAGATCCGCCTGGACAGATTATCCTTGTATTCAGTGCAGTTCAAGGAAAGGTCTGCAGCCATACAAAACCAGGCGGGACCCAGGAAAACCCTGTAGCCTGAAAACACTGAAGCGTTTTCCCATTGACTCAATGTGGGACAAAAGACACTGTCAAACGTGTGATTGAATGAGAACAACTCTGGTCTAAGTGTTCTTTCAGAGACATCTTATCCCAATCTTTCTCCGGCCACTCACCCTGTCTTTATTTCCTAGAACCTTACACAATGAAGAAAACCCCCACACACATGAAAGAATACACCCACACCCACAGACACACGCATCATCACACAGGAAACTAAACTCACTCTGAACTGATCTCATACCAAGTTCACAGACATAAACTTGGGAGTCTCGTCCCCAAATCTTAGCCTCAAGATTTGCCTCCAGCCTAAGAAGACAGAGAGCTTGGCCTGACCTGTCTGTCGGAGTGACTGACATACCCGCCTCTCTGTCACACCAGGACCCATCGCACACACTCCTCCCACACCATTCAACCCCAAACTCTGCTCCCCCAACCCCCATACCGCTCCCCACCCCCATACCGCAAACGCACACACACACACACACACACACACACACACACACACACACACACACACACACACACACACACACACACACACACACACACACACACACACACACACACACACACACACATACATACTCACACAGCAGCTTCCAGGATCCCACTGTCCCACCAGGATGTTTGCTAGAGTATGTGTGTTTGTGTGTGTGTGTGTGTTGGGGGGGTAATACAAAGTACAAACACTGCCCCCTCTCGATCCTAGATTATTCTCAATGACTGCACTCCCAGGACCACTTATCTGACAGAGCAAACTGAGGGATTCAGATAGAGGAGACACATACACACACACAATTTTCCTACAGTAATTTACAGGCATTAAAAGGGAGACAAAGTTAAGTGTGTTTAGGTGTAAGTGAAGTCTATATAGTGTTTGATACTATAGGAACTAATTGATGATGACAGTAGTCAGATAGAAGTGTTCCCACTAGTTAAGAGAGTTCAGCAGGACCCTTGGGGCTGTCATTTAAGAGTTCCCTTCACCTCAGATTTCCTGCCTTTGTTTGTTTAAAGTGAGAATTCCTCCGTCATAAAGAGTGTGTGTGTGTGTGTGTGTGTGTGTGTGTGTGTGTGTGTGTGTGTGTGTGTGTGTGTGTGTGTGTGTGTGTGTGTGTGTGTGTGTGTGTGTGTGTGTGTGTGTGTGTGTGTGTGTGTGTGTGTGTGTGTGTGTGTGTGTGTGTGTGTGTGTGTGTGTGTGTGTGTGTGTGTGTGTGTGTGTGTGTGCGTGTGTGTGTGTGCATGTGAGCACAGCAACAGCAGCCTCCCTCTGTCTGCTTCCTATCCTCACACAACTTCAAATAAACACACTTCCATTGGTCAACTCAACTGTGTTTGTCTCCTGTGTTTATTTTTCCCTTTTCTCCATTCCCCAGTTCCCTCCATCCCAATCCCCCAACTCTCCCTCCATGCCAATACCCCAAATTTCCCTCCCTCCCTCCATCCCAAATCCCCCAACTCTCCCTCCACCAAAATCGCCCACCTCTACCCACCCTCCATCCCAATCCCACAACTCTCCCTCCCTCCATCCCAATCCCACAACTCTCCCTCCACCCCAATCGCCCAACTCTCCCTCCACCCCAATCCCCCAACTCTCCCTCCACCCCAATCGCCCAACTCTCCCTCCCTCCATCCCAATCCCACAACTCTCCCTCCACCCCAATCGCCCAACTCTCCCTCCACCCCAATCCCCCAACTCTCCCTCCACCCCAATCGCCCACCTCTCCCTCCCTCCATCCCAATCCCACAACTCTCCCTCCACCCCAATCGCCCAACTCTCCCTCCATCCCAATCCCACAACTCTCCCTCCACCCCAATCGCCCACCTCTCCCTCCCTCCATCCCAATCCCACAACTCTCCCTCCACCCCAATCGCCCAACTCTCCCTCCATCCCAATCCCACAACTCTCCCTCCACCCCAATCGCCCAACTCTCCCTCCATCGCAATCCCCTAACTCCCCTACACCCAAATCCCCCAACTCTCCCTCCACCCATATCCCCCAACTCTCCCTCCACCCCAATCCCCCAACTCTCCCTCCATCCCAGTCCCCCAACTCTCCCTCCACCCCAATCCCCCAACTCTCCCTCCACCCCAATCCCCCAACACAGGGCAGAATAAAGTCCCTCTCTTCTTCAACACATGAGGAAGGCAGAAAGCCTTGAGACTACCTGGGGAAGTCCAGTTATGGACTGGACCAAACAAAAGCTGTCCTGTGTTAATAACTACAGCAGTGGTCACCAGCTTTTTCTGAGTCAAGACCACTTTCGCAGTCAAAAAGCAAGCCGAGATCTACCGCTCAGATTAGTTTTAAACCTGACTTAAAAAATGTAACATTAACCTAATAGAAAGAGTTGTGTAGGAATGAGGTTTGTGTAGTAGGCCAGATACATTATCACAACATATTTGCTATATGTCTGCCCTGACAATATTGTTCTTCTACATGTCTCTGGACCTACTCACTGCCACAGTCATACTCTGGACCTAGTTTTGTCCCATGGAATAAACGCTGTGGATTTTAATGCTTTTCCTCATAATCCTGGACTATCGGACCACCCTTTTATTACGTTTGCAATCGCAACAAATAATCTGCTCAGACCCCAACCAAGGAGCATCAAAAGTCGTGCTATAAATTCTCAGACAACCCAACGATTCCTTGATGCCCTTCCAGACTCCCTCTGCCTACCCAAGGACGTCAGAGGACAAAAATTAGTTAACCACCTAACTGAGGAACTCAATTTAACCTTGCGCAACATCCTAGATGCAGCTGCACCCCTAAAAACTAAAACCATTTGTCATAAGAAACTAGCTCCGTGGTATACAGAAAATACCCGAGCTCTGAAGCAAGCTTCCAGAAAATTGGAACGGAAATGGCGCCACACCAAACTGGAAGTTTTCCAACTAGCTTGGAAAGACAGTACTGTGCAGTATCGAAGAGCCCTCACTGCTGCTCAATCATCTTATTTTTCCAACTTACTTGAGGAAAATAAGAACAACCCGAAATTGATTTTTGATACCGTCGCAAAGCTAACTAAAAATCTTTTCTTTGAGAAAAAGATCATGATCAATAGAAAGCAAATTGCGGACTCCTCTTTAAATCTGCGTATTCCTCCAAAGAACAGTTGTCCTGAGTCTGCAAAACCTCTGCCAGGACCTAGGATCAAGGGAGACACTCAAGCGTTTTAGTACTATATCCCTTGACACAATGATGAAAATAATCATGGCCTCTAAACCTTCAAGCTGCACACTGGACCCTATTCCAAATAAACTACTGAAAGAGCTGCTTCCTGTGCTTGGCCCTCCTATGTTGAACATAATAAATGGCTCTCTATCCACCAGATGTGTACCAAACTCACTAAAAGTGGCAGTAGTAAAGCCTTTCTAGAAAAAGCCAAACCTTGACCCAGAAAATATAAAAAACGATCGGCCTATATCGAATCTTCCATTTCTCTCAAACATTTTAGAAAAAGCTGTTGCGCAGCAACTCACTGCCTTCCTGAAGTCAAACAATGTATACGAAATGTTTCAGTCTGGTTTTAGACCGCATCATAGCACTGAGACTGCACTTGTGAAGGTGGTAAATTACCTTTTAATGGCGTCAGACCGAGGCTCTGGATCTGTCCTTGTGCTCCTAGACCTTAGTACTGCTTTTGATACCATCGATCACCACATTCCTTTGGAGAGATTGGAAACCCAAATTGGTCTACATGGACAAGTTCTGACCTGGTTTAGATCTTATCTGTCGGAAAATATCAGTTTGTCTCTGTGAATGGTTTGTCCTCTGACAAATCAACTGTACATTTCGGTGTTCCTCAAGGTTCCGTTTTAGGACCACTATTGTTTTCACTATATGTTTTACCTCTTGGGGATGTCATTTGAAAACACAATGTTAACTTGCACTGCTATGCATATGACACACAGCTGTACATTTCAATGAAACATGGTGACGCCCCAAAATTGCCCTCGCTAGAAGCCTGTGCTTCAGACATAAGGAAGTGGATGGCTGCAAACTTTCTACTTTTAAACTCAGACAAAACAGAGATGCTTGTTCTAGGTCCCAAGAAACAAAGAGATCTTCTGTTGAATCTGACAATTAATCTTAATGGTTTTACAGTCGTCTCAAAAAAAACTGTGAAGGACCTCGGCGTTACTCTGGACCCTGATCTCTCTTTTGAAGAACATATCAAGACGGTTTCAAGGACAGCTTTTTTCCATCTACGTAACATTGCAAAAAACTTTCTGTCCAAAAATTATGCAGAAAAATTAACCCATACTTTTGTCACTTCTAGGTTAGACTACTGCAATGCTCTACTTTCCGGCTACCCGGATAAAGCACTAAATAAACTTCAGTTGGTGCTAAATACGGCTGCTAGAATCCCGACTAGAACCCCCAAAAATTATCATATTACTCCAGTGCTAGCCTCCCTACACTGGCTTCCTGTTAAGGCAAGGGCTGATTTCAAGGTTTTACTGCTGACCTATAAAGCATTACATGGGCTTGCTCCTACCTATCTCTCTGATTTGGTCCTGCCGTACATACCTAAACGTACGCTACGGTCACAAGACGCAGGCCTCCTAATTGTCCCTAGAATTTCTAAGCAAACAGCTGGAGGTAGGGCTTTCTCCTATAGAGCTCCATTTTTATGGAATGGTCTGCCTACCCAAGTGAGAGACGCAAACTCGGTCTCAACCTTTAAGTCTTTACTGAAGACTCATCTCTTCAGTGGGTCATATGATTGAGTGTAGTCTGGCCCAGGAGTGTGAAGGTAAATAGAAAGGCTCTGGAGCAACGAACCACCCTTGCTGTCTCTGCCTGGCCGGTTCCCCTCTTTCCACTGGGATTCTCTGCCTCTAACCCTATTACAGGGGCTGAGTCACTGGCTTACTAGGGCTCTTTCATACCGTCCCTAGGAGGGGTGCGTCACTTGAGTGGGTTGTGACACTGATGTGAACTTCCTGTCTGGGTTGGCGCCCCCCCTTGGGTTGTGCCTTTGCAGAGATCTTTGTGGGCTATACTCGGCCTTGTCTCAGGATGGTAAGTTGGTGGTTGAAGATATCCCTATAGTGGTGTGGGGGCTGTGCTTTGGCAAAGTGGGTGGGGTTATATCCTTCCTGTTTGGCTCTGTCCGGGGGTGTCCTCGGATGGGGCCACAGTGTCTCCTGACCCCTCCAGCCTCCAGTATTTATGCTGTAGTAGTTTATGTGTCGGGGGGCTTGGGTCAGTTTGTTATATCTGGAGTACTTCTCCTGTCCTATTCGGTGTCCTGTGTGAATTTATGTGTGCTCTCTCTAATTCCCTCTTTCTCTCTTTCGGAGGACCTGAGCCCTAGGACCATGCCCCAGGACTACCTGACATGATGACTCCTTGCTGTCCCCAGTCCACCTGGCCGTGCTGCTGCTCCAGTTTCAACTGTTCTGCCTTATTATTATTTGACCATGCTGGTCATTTATGAACATTTGAACATCTTGGCCATGTTCTGTTATAATCTCCACCCGGCACAGCCAGAAGAGGACTGGCCACCCCTCATAACCTGGTTCCTCTCTAGGTTTCTTCCGGGGCGGCAGGGTAGCCTAGTGGTTAGAGCGTTGGACTAGTAACCGAAAGTTTGCAAGTTCGAATCCCTGAGCTGACAAGGTACAAATCTGTTGTTCTGCCTCTGAACAGGCAGTTAACCCACTGTTCCTAGGCTGTCATTGAAAAAAGAATTTGTTCTTTACTGACTTGCCAAGTAAAATTTAAAAAAGGTTTTGGCCTTTCTAGGGAGTTTTTCCTAGCCACCGTGGTTCTACACCTGCATTGCTTGCTGTTTGGGATTTTGGGCTTGGTTTCTGTACAGCACTTTGAGATATCAACTGATGGAAGAAGAGCTATATAAATACATTTGATTTGATTTGATTCTTCTCAAATCATATTATATTTAGAAAATGGAGCTTTGGTATCAAAATAGATCAGTTGGTGTAGCATTTGCGAGGCACAGCACAGCACAAATTGAAATAATTAGCAAAATATCAAAAATATTCCCAGTCAGTTCCCAGTTGTCTTGAACGAGCTGAAGAAGATGTCATAGTTCCCGAGTTCCCAGTTGTTTTGAACACGGCATTAGTCTCAGCAGAAGGAGGGAAAATCAGCGGAAGGTCCGCCTCTCAAGGTCCCTGCTCTCTCCTTTCTTTCCTGAGACTGACCAGAGAGAGGGGACACCGTCCACCTGATGGTGAAACTTGAGTCGCTCTGCATCTGCCTCATGCACAAATTTATGTTGTTTCTATGACCAGAGAAAGTGAAATATTCCTCGATATCAAAATAGGCACAACGAGCTGCTAATAATAATAAAAACGCAGGGCTATCTATACACTTGGTTACTAATTCATTGCAGCTGCAGCGCGAGAGCAAGTACAGAGAAGCACACAACAGTGTGACAGTACTGAATAAAAGCGTAAACAGACATACATCTCCCAGGTAGGTGGAGGTTGTCTTTTCAGACAAATGAAAAAGTTAAAAATGGGAACTCTTTGCCTACCCGGTGCGCAGGGCTTCTGAATCAATCGCATTCCACACTGCACTTTCACACCAGGACAAAAGGAACACCTATGTGAGAATGCTGTTCATTGACTACAGCTCAGCGTTTAACACCATAGTGCCAGCGAAGCTCATCACTAAACTAAGGACACTGGGACTAAACACCTCCCTCTGCAACTGGTTCCTGGACTTCCTGACGGGCCGCCTCCATGTGGTGAGGGTAGGCAACAACACGTCTGCCACGATGATCCTCAACACTGGGGCCCCTCAGGGGTGTGTACTTAGTCCCCTCCTGTACTCACTGATCACCCACGACTGCGTGGCCAAACACGACACAACACCATCATTAAGTTTGCTGACGACACAACAGTGGTAGACCTGATCACCGACAACGACGAGACAGCCTATAGGGAGGAGGTCAGAGAACTGGCAGTGTGGTGCCAGGACAACAACCTCTCCCTCAATGTGAAAAAGACAAAGGAGCTGATCGTGGACTACAGGAAAAGGTGGGCTGAACGGTTGCATCACTGCTTGGTATGGCAACTGTTCGGCATCCGACCGTAAGGTGCTCCAGAGGGTAGAGCGTACGGCCCAGTACATCCCTGGGGCCAAGCTTCCTGTCATACAGGACCTATATAATATGTGGTGTCAGAGGAAAGCCCATAAAATTGTCAGAGACTCCAGTCACCCAAGTCATAGACTGTTTTCTCTGCTACCACACGGCAAGCGGTACTGGAGTGCCAAGTCTAGGACCAAAAGGCTCCTCAACAGCTTCTAACCCAAGCCATAAGACTGCTGAACAATTCATAAAATGGCCACCAGATTATTTACATTGATCCCCCCCCCATTTGATGTGTACACTGCTGCCATTCGCTGTTTATTATCTATGCATAGTCACTTCACCCCCACCTACATGTACAAGTTACCTCTAACCTGTACCCCAGCACACTGCCTCGGTACCGGTACCCCCTGTATATAGCCTCGTTATTGTTATGTTATTGTGTTACTTCTTATTATTTTTTACTTTAGTTTATTTGGTAAATATTTTCTTAACTCTTTGTGAACTAAGTAAGCATTTGTTGTATTCGGCGCATGTGACAAATAAAGTTTGATTTGAAGTGCACCTTCAGCCAACAGCGCAACAAAAAAAAGGAGTGCACGCTTTTCTACAGAAGTATTTGGTGATCGACTAGGAATGCCTTGAAGATCGCGATCGACTGGTTGGTGACCACTGAACTACAGTACGTCTGACTGCTGTTAGCTAACCTGCTATCTTTCTACTGTAGGTGACATTATCAGTGTTGTGGGGCACCAACAACAGTGACAAGGTCAATAAAGACCTATTGAGCCACAGTGTAACGCAGTTGCTCCAATGGCGCCATACAGTTCCTTACTTGTTCTCCACCAGTGATATAAAGGTTGTGAATGAGTGAGTGAATGGGTGAGTGAACAAACAAATGACTGAACTAACTAACCAACCAACCAACCAAGCAACAAACTAATGAGACAGTGTCCCTATACACCCCCGGTCCCCCGCCATCCCTCAGCGATAAGCTAGTAATCCCTGCCGTTATATATCGTCCTCTCAGGAGCCGTGGACAGGTCATTTCATCTGCCCCGCGAAGCCACATGAATCACACAGAGCCTCTATTTTCACACCCGACGCTCCGAGAGACCCACGACGGCACATACACGCAGACACAGACACACACGCAGACGCAGACACAGACACACACGCAGACACAGACACACACGCAGACACAGACACACACGCAGACACACACGCAGACGCAGACACACACGCAGACACAGACACACACGCAGACACAGACACACACGCAGACACAGACACACACGCAGACACACACGCAGACACAGACACACACGCAGACACACACGCAGACACAGACACACACGCAGACACAGACACACACGCAGACACACACGCAGACACAGACACACACGCAGACACAGACACACACGCAGACAGACACACACGCAGACAGACACACACGCAGACACACACGCAGACACAGACACACACGCAGACACACACGCAGACACAGACACATGCGCAGACACACGCAGACACAGACACACACACAGACACACACGCAGACACAGACACACACACACGACAGACACACACACAGACAGACACACACGCAGACACAGACACACACACAGACAGACACACACGCAGACACAGACACACACACAGACAGACACACACGCAGACACAGACACACACGCAGACACAGACCCACACGCAGACACAGACACACACGCAGACACAGACACACACGCAGACACAGACACACACGCAGACACACACGCAGACACAGACACACACGCAGACACAGACACACACGCAGAAACAGACACACACGCAGACACAGACACACACGCAGACACAGACACACACGCAGACACACACGCAGACACAGACACACACGCAGACACACACGCAGACAAACACGCAGACACAGACACACATGCAGACAGACACACACGCAGACACAGACACACACGCAGACACACACGCAGACACAGACACACGCGCAGACACACACGCAGACACAGACACACACGCAGACACACACGCAGACACAGACACACACACACGCAGACACAGACACACACGCAGACACAGACACACACGCAGACACACACGCAGACACAGACACACACGCAGACACAGACCCGCACGCAGACACAGACACACACGCAGACACAGACACACACACAGACAGACACACACGCAGACACACACGCAGACACACACGCAGACACAGACACACACGCAGACGCAGACACACACGCAGACACACACTCAGACACAGACACACACGCAGGCACACATGCAGACACACACGCAGACAGACACACACACAGACACAGACCCACACGCAGACACAGACACACACGCAGACACAGACACACACACAGACAGACACACACGCAGACACAGACACACACGCAGACACACACGCAGACACAGACACACACGCAGACGCAGACACACACGCAGACACACACTCAGACACAGACACACACGCAGACACACATGCAGACACACACGCAGACAGACACACACGCAGACACAGACACACACACAGACAGACACACACGCAGACACAGACACACACGCAGACACAGACACACACGCAGACACAGACACACACGCAGACACAGACACACACGCAGACACAGACACACACGCAGACACAGACACACACGCAGACACAGACACACACGCAGACACAGACACACACGCAGACACACACGCAGACACAGACACACACGCAGACACAGACACACACACAGACACACACGCAGACGCAGACACACACGCAGACACACACGCAGACACAGACACACACGCAGACACACCACAACCGCAGATGAATGATTTTCCAACCGTCTGAAACAAACGTCATGACAGCAGACAGGGGTTGTCGACTAACTCTCCACACTGCCAACATGTCATGTTTCCACTGTAGGGCTAAGCATGCACACACTCAGACATGGGTCCCCTGTTGTGTATGGTACAATTACTTCATAATGTGTTTCTCTCTCCCTTCAATGTGTCTCTCTTTCTCTCTGATGGGTATGACGTTCCTCAGGCAGGAGGAAAGTACTTTTTTATATAGAAGGATTCTGATTGGTTTCCATGGCCAGGCTCTGAGCACTGTCGGGTGGGCACCAACTCAAATTCCCAATTTACTACTCGCACCAAATTGCCAAGGAATGGAGTTGAGTTGGAAGAAGAATTTACAAGCATATTATATTCACAACATGTGGGGACATCTACTGCCATATTTTACTGAAATAGAGAAGTGTTACGGTTCACTTTGTAACTCTATATCTCCTCTGGGGCACGCTGGGTGGCTGGGGGCCTCTTACTGAACATATACAGGCATTTACACCACTGTTTCTACACTGTTCTACAACTCATTCATCACAAATACCAGTTCCTAATGAATGTGTTGTCTATATGCTGTATGTTTGAATGACAAACTCTGGATTACATCTCAAGTCAATTGGCTGTTTGTCTGTATGACTTGGATGAAAATAAGATCACTTGAGAGAAGACAGAATTTCCTCAACTGATTTATGCGCAGCTAGTTTCCTCAATTAAGTTATCTGTCATGTTCAGTTACTGCCTGGTCGGGTAGTTTTCACACTATGCTTGATAATGGTGGGTGAGGGACATTTGGGAGTGGAAGGCAGCAGTTAGTAAACACCTCTACACTGTAAACAAGTACTCTTTGGATCAACCCCCAAAATTAAGTTTTCTCAATTGAAAAATACTACATTTGTTGAAACCGACGGTATGACTCAATTCCAACTGTTTTAACCAATTATTACCAAACCTATATTTCAAGTTGCAACTTACTGCTTTCAACACTAAATTAAAGACATGACACTCAATGACATTCACTCTCATGGATGGGCAAAAATAACTCCGTAAAAGCTTCGCCCCTAATAAGCCACGCCTCCAAATCTTCAGATAGGCTGCTGCCGCTACATTGCCCCCAGCTCCATTCAATGTGCATGTGCATGAGGTGTTGAAAGCAATTTAGAAGCTTTCTTTCAATTCACAAAATCACATTGATCTGTTGAATTTGTTATTTGATTTCAGACCAATTTAATAGAATAGGTTGAACGACCCAAAGCGAAATGTTCAATCATTCCAGTCAGTAAAAGCACTTCAGATGAACAACAGCATTGTCCCACTGTTTACAGTGTTCTAAAATACAGAGAAAGCCTGGCTGGGCCAAGGTGTTTGTCATGACTGGGAAACACACAGTAGCTTATCGCAATGGAACAAACAATTGCAGATGTGTGTGTGTGTGTGTGTGTGTGTGTGTGTGTGTGTGTGTGTGTGTGTGTGTGTGTGTGTGTGTGTGTGTGTGTGTGTGTGTGTGTGTGTGTGGACGTGTTTAACTATACTTGTGGGGACCAAAAGTCCACACAAGAATAGTAAATGAACAAATATTTGACCAACTGGGGACATTTTGTTGGTCCCTATAAGGTAAAATGATATTTCTAGGGAGTTTGAGGTTAAGGTTAGAATTAGTGTTAGGGTTAGAATTAGGTTTAGGGTTAGGAGATAGGGTTAGGTTCATGGTTAAAGGTTAAAGGTTAGGTTTTTGGGTTAAGGTTAGGGTTCGGTTTAGGGTACGATTTAGGGTACAGGTTAGGGTTAGGATTAGGGTTAGGGAAAATATAATTTTGAATGGGACTGAATTGTATGTCACCACAAGGTTAGCTGCGCAAGACTGTGTGCGTGCGTGCGTGCGTGTGTGTGTGTGCGCGCATGTAAAAGAGAGTGAAATGGAGGTATGTGTGTGTATTTCCTCAACATGACAGAATAAATTCTCTAAAACTCTCTAAAACTCTGGCTACAATTTCAGAGACAGGCACCCGCCTGTGAGGCCCCATGGTAGAATGATGGGGAGGTTCAAGACCCTAGTGAGACCCCATGGTAGAATGATGGGGAGGTTCCTAGTGAGACACCATGGTAGAATGATGGGGAGGTTCCTCGTGAGACCCCATGGTAGAATAATGAGGAGGTTCAAGACCCTAGTGAGACACCATGGTAGAACGATGGGGAGGTTCCTAGTGAGACCCCATGGTAGAATGATGGGGAGGTTCAAAACCCTAGTGAGACACCATGGTAGAATGATGGTGAGGTTCCTAGTGAGACCCCATGGTAGAATGATGGGGAGGTTCCTAGTGAGACCCCATGGTAGAATGATGGGGAGATTCCTAGTGAGACACCACGGTAGAATGATGGGGAGATTCCTAGTGAAACACCACGGTAGAATGATGGGGAGGTTCCTAGTGAGACCCCATGGTAGAATGTTGGGGAGATTCTTAGTGAGACACCATGGTAGAATGATGGGGAGATTCCTAGTGAGACACCACGGTAGAATGATGGGGAGATTCCTAGTGAGACACCATGGTAGAATGATGGGGAGATTCCTAGTGAGACACCATGGTAGAATGATGGGGAGGTTCCTAGTGAGACCCCATGGTAGAATGATGGGGAGATTCTTAGTGAGACACCATGGTAGAATGATGGGGTTATTCCTAGTGAGACACCATGGTAGAATGATGGAGAGTTTCATAGTGAGACACCATGGTAGAACGATGGGGAGATTCCTAGTGAAACACCACGGTAGAATGATGGGGAGGTTCCTAGTGAGACCCCATGGTAGAATGTTGGGGAGATTCTTAGTGAGACACCATGGTAGAATGATGGGGAGATTCCTAGTGAGACACCACGGTAGAATGATGGGGAGGTTCATAGTGAGAGGCCGTCATCAATTAAAATTTCAAGATATTTATATGAGGTTACAACCTCAATCTCCTTGCCCTGACAGGTAGTAATAGGTGAAAGGATCAGAGGTCTATTTCTTACATTAGTTTAGTTTTGTCAGTATTGAGGATAAGCTTCAATTGACACAAGGTATGTTGAACAGTATAAAAAGCACTTTGCATGTTCTGGAAAGCTTTTGTAAGAGACAAGGCACAACAGTAAATAACAGTATCATCAGCATAAAAATGAAGTTGTGCATTTTGGACATTTTTGTCTAAATAATTTACATAAATAGTGAATAAGAGAGGACCCAAGTACAGAGCCTTGAGGCACACCATTCAAGACAGACAATTTAACAGACATAAGCCTATACCCTGATTTGATTTGTTCCTAGTGAGACCCCACGGTAGAATGATGGGGACGTCCCTAGTGAGACACCACGGTAGAATGATGGGGAGATTCCTAGTGAAACACCACGGTAGAATGATGGGGAGGTTCCTAGTGAGACCCCATGGTAGAATGATGGGGAGATTCTTAGTGAGACCCCATGGTAGAATGATGGGGTTATTCCTAGTGAGACACCATGGTAGAATGATGGGGAGGTTCCTAGTGAGACCCCACGGTAGAATGATGGGGGTTCCTAGTGAGACACCATGGTAGAATGATGGGGAGGTTCCTAGTGAGACCCCATGGTAGAATGATGGGGAGGTTCCTAGTGAGACACCATGGTAGAATGATGGGGAGGTTCCTAGTGAGACCCCACGGTAGAATGATGGGGAGGTTCCTAGTGAGACCCCACGGTAGAATGATGGGGAGGTTCCTAGTGAGACACCATGGTAGAATGGAGGGATGTAATAGAAGAGGAATAGTAGAATGATGATTTACTAGAAAAAATGGGTTGATCTGTGGCTGTCTGAAGGATGGAATTAATGAGTAATGGAATAAATACATGCACAGTATAAATGCTTGAGGTCCTCCAATCAGGTGTGAGGGGGGTGATTACTGTACCCACTGACCAGAGCACCCACTGAAAATCCCCTTGGGCTGGGGCGAGGGGGGCTTTGCCTTGCCAGCACCCACTGACCAGAGCACACCCACTGACCAGTGGAATGACCATTGACCATTCGTATCGTCTTTTAATTGTATTTTATTGTATTGCTGTTGTTTTAAAATATTTTTTTAATTACTCAAATGCAATGTAAATGTAAAGATACATACTGCATATATATACACACACAGAGAGAGAGAGAGAGAGAGAGAGAGAGAGAGAGAAGAGAGAGAGAAAGAGAGAGATATGGAGTGAGAGATGGAAACAGGCGTGGAGACTCCTCTGGAACACCTAGAAGCTGCTGCTATTCCTGTCTGGGAGCAGCAGGGAGACAAGCGTCCGATTGAGGACCACAGGGGCAGGCTGTGACTGGACTGGGGCTGGTCAAGAGTGGGTAGAGCTGGGCTGGAGGAATACACCAGGCTGCTTTAGAGACTGTTTACCCCCAGCATCTCTGACAGGCCAACTAATTACACGATAACTGAGGAATGGCTTTGATGTAAAACAAAAATAGAGAGATATAGAGAGGACAGGAGAGGAGAGACTGAGAGAGACAGAGTCGGTGGAAAGAGAGGGGATAGAAGGGTGCGGGGTAGAGAGAGAGAGGGACAGGTTCGTGGGTATTCCAGAGAGCAAACATGGAATGTTTCTATTTCTGTGTCTCTTTCACTCTTTCTTCAGCTCGTCTGAATTCCCTCTGACTGTGTGCCCCAACAGCCCTGCTTCCCTGCTCACACTGCCCTACTAATCCAAGACCATAGAACGAGCTAGAGAGAAAGAGAGAGAGAGCTGTCATCTGATTGCCCCTCACCCTCCTTCACCCCCTCAGTCACTCACCCCTCTCCACATTCCTGAAGTGTCCGATAGTGACATCACAGAGATGATGGATGAGGGTCCTTTCATATCTCTCTGAACTCCTCAATTACAGTGCTGCTGCTGCTGCTGCTGGTGTGTGTGTGTGTGTGTGTGTGTGTGTGTGTGTGTGTGTGTGTGTGTGTGTGTGTGTGTGTGTGTGCGTGCGTGCGTGCGTGCGTGCGTGCGTGCGTGCGTGCGTGCGCGCGCGTGTGTGTGTGTGTTGGTCTATATGTTGAACTGTATATTTTTGGAGGAATGTGCTGTGATTCCTCAGTGTGGAGGAGGATGTTCTCTCTGCCCCCCCCCCCCCGTCACCTCTCAGACCCTCACTGATCCAGACTGAGACCATACATGAAGTCTGACAGGCGGAATGGGTCGGGGAAGCCGGAGCGCCAGAGAGTTTATGGATGAAACCGCAACCAGCCGTAGGAGGATCACACGAACGAGAAACATGCGTCAGAAGTCACGCATCCCGCCCACTCCTCGCCACGTTCCACGGTTAATGGTCACTGCACAAAGGCGAGGCATGGTGGACGCTAGTTTTGCACATTTTGGGGAATATTCAGTGGTGGAAACTTTCCGTGGGAATTAACAGGAATATATGGGAATTAACGGAAATATATGGGAATTAATAGGAATATATGCTAATTAATATGAAAACCATTTAAATGTAGATGTTTTTTGAATTGGATATATTTACCATATCATATGGAGACAGAAACATAACCATTTTACCTTATCATAAGTAGACACAAGTGCAAATGATTAAATCCTTCCAATAGAAGTTTTAGGACACCTACTCATTCAAGTGTTTTTCTTTATTTGTACTATTTTCAACATTGTAGAATAATAGTGAAGACATCTAAACTATGAAATAACACATATGGAATCATGTACTAACCAAAAAAGTGTTAACAAAATAAAATAAATGTTATATTTGAGATTCTTCAATGAGCCATTCTTTGCCTTGATGACAGCTTTGCACACTCTTGGCATACCCTCAACCAGTATCAACCAGCTGCCCCTGAAAAGGCAGTTAACCCACTGTTCCTAGGCCGTCATTGAAAATAATAATTTGTTCTTAACTGACTTGCCTAGTTGGTAAAAGACCAAGTCCATATTATGGCAAGAACTATGCTCAAATAAGCAAAGAGAAACGACAGGCCATCATTATTTTAAGACATGAAGGGCAGTCAATATGGAACATTTCAAGAACTTTGAAAGTTTTTGTGTTGCAAAAATCATCAAGCTCTATGATGAAACTGGCTCTCATGAAGACCACCACAGGAAATGAAGACCCAGAGTTACCTCTGTTGCAGTTACCTCTGCTGCAGAGGATAAGTTCATTAGAGTTAACTGCACCTCAGAAATTGCAGCCCAAATAAATGCTTCACAGAGTTCAAGTAACAAACACATCTCAACATCAACTGTTCAGAGGAGACTGTATGAGTCAGGCATTCATGGTTGAATTGCTGCAAAGAAATCACTACTAAAGGACACCAATAATAAGAAGAGACCTGCTTGGGCCAAGAAACATAAGCAATGGACATTAGACCGGTGGAAATATGTCCTTTGGTCTGGAGTCCAAATTGGAGATTTTTGGTTCCAACCGCCGTGTCTTTGTAAGATGCAGTGTGGGTGAACGGATGATCTCTGCATGTGTATTTCCCAACGTAAAGCATGGAGGAGGAGGTGTGATGGTGGGGGGTTGCATTGCTGGTGACACTGTCAGTGATTTATTTAGAATTCAAGGCACACTTTACCAGCATGGCTACCACAGCATTCTGCAGCAATACGCCATCCCATCTGGGTTTGGCTTCGTGGGACTATAATTTGTTTTTCATTTGGACAATGACCCAACACACCTCCAGACTGTGTAAGGACTATTTTACCAAGAAGGAAAGTGATGGAGTGCTGCATCAGATGACCTGGCCTCCACAATCAACTGACCTCAACCCAATTGAGATAGTTTGGGATGGGTTGGAACGCAGAGTGAAGGAAAAGCAGCCAACAAGTGCTCAACATATGTGGGAACTCCTTCAAGACTGTTGTAAAAGCATTCCAGGTGAAGCTGGTTGAGAGAATGCCAAGAGTGGCAAATGGTGGCTATTTTCATGTTTAAAACATTTTTGGTTACTACATGATTCCATACAGTATGTGTTATTTCATCGTTTTCATGTCTTCACTATTATTCTACAATGTAGAAAATAGTAAAAATAAAGAAAAACCCTTGAATGAGTAGGTGTTCTCAAACTTTTGACCGGTAGTGTAGTTACAAATTGAACTTTAAATAAATGAGTTGACTCTCAATGGGATGATTTCACTGAACAACTAAAGAAAGGGAATATTGAATGATCACATCTCGCAGAAACACTTTCAACATACATCTGTAAAATGATAGTCTAGAAACTAAAGCTTTGGTTGTCTTCCTCTCAGGCTTCCATGTCTTCTCCCTGGACCTCCTCAATGTCCACCTCTTGAACAGACTCTGAGGCCTCATCGTCACTGTCACTTTCCAACCTTGTTGAGGACGGCTCGTTGTCAGGCTCAAATGCCTCAAATTTGCCCGGATGGCCACCAATATTTCAACCCTTGTATTGGTCAGCCTGTTGCGTGATTTGGTGTGTGTGTTCCCAAACAAGGACCAGTTGCGCTCTGAGGTGGCTGATGTTGGTGGGATTTGGAGATGATGGAGGCAACAGGGGAAAGAGCCTCAGATCCACAAAGTTCCTTCCACCAGGTGGCTGGTGAGATATGTTGGCACGACTGCCATATTGCATCTCCGTCCCAAAGCCCTTGCTTGGAAGTGTACATTGCCAGACTGCCAAGAACCTTGCCCTCATCCAGGCCAAGGTGGCGAGACACGGTAGTGATGACACCATATGCCTTGTTGATCTCTGCACCAGACAGGATCCTCTTGCCTGCAAACGTGGGGTCCAACATGTATGTTGTTGCTTGAATGGGCTTCAGGCAGAAGTCTTCATGCTTTTTGATATATTTCAGAACTGCAGTTTCCTTTGCTTGCAGCAATAGTGAAGTGGGCAGGGCAGCATGGATTTCTTCTCTTACATCTGCAAGCAGAGTCTGAACATCAGACAGGATGGCATTGTCTCCCTCAATCCTTACAATGGCTACTGCTATAGGTTTCAGGAGTTTCAGGCTGCTTACCACTCTCTCCCAAAATACATCATCCAGGAGGATCCTCTTGATGGGGATGTCCATATCGGCAGACTGTGATATGGCCACTTCTTGTAGACTCCTTCCCCTCCAGGAGACTGTCAAACATGATGACAACACCACCCCAGTGAGTGTTGCTGGGCAGCTTCAATGTGGTGCTCTTATTCTTCTCACTTTGCTTGGTGAGGTAGATTGCGGCTATATGACCCTTCACATACCTAACCATTTCCTTGTCTCTCGTGTAGAGTGTATCCATTGTCTTCAGTGCCATGATGTCCTTGAGGAGCAGATTCAATGCATGAGCAGCACAGCCAATGGGTGTGATGTGAGGGTAGGACTCCTCCACTTTAGACCAAGCAGCCTTCATGTTCGCAGCATTGTCTTTCACCATTGCAAATATCTTCTGTGGTCCAAGGTCATTGATGACTGTATTCAGCTCATCTGCAATGTAGAGATTGGTGTGTCTGTTGTCCCTTGTGTCTGTGTTCTTGTAAAATACTGGTTGAGGGGTGGAGATGATGTAGTTAATTATTCCTTGCCCACGAACCTTCGACCACCCATCAGAGGTGATTGCATTACAGTCTGCTTCTCTATGATTTGCTTAACCTTCACTTGAACTCTATTGAACTCTGCAACCAGCCAATGAGTAGATAAAGCATGTCTGGTTGGAGGGGTGTTTGCTGGGTGAAGAACATTCAGAAATTTCTTCCGAAACACATTGTCTGTGAGCATCAGAGGTGAACCAGTTGCATACGCAGCTCGAGCAAGACATTCATCAGCATTTCTCTGACTACGTTCCTCCATTGAGTCAAACAAACTTCTGATTCCAGGAGGACCATGAGCTGTTGCTATCGTTAAGGCGCCTGTCAGATTCATCATTTTCACCTCGAATAGATGTAGAGGGACTTTTGTCAGAGGTTGCTTGTTGTAAGCGCTGAGGGAACTTTATGCACTTGACCAGATTATTCTGCATCTTTGTTGCATTCTTCACATATGATTTGGCAAAATGTACACAGCTTTTCCTTCTACATTAGCTGCAGTGAAATGTGTCCACGCATCAGATAGTGCCCATGGAATTTTCCTGTAAAGATGAGAAAAAAAGTAAATCAAACCCAAATACAATTCCATGTACTGATAAATAGTTAAGCAGTTAGATTAAACAACTCATTTGTAAAAAAAAATAATAATAATAAAATCACTTTTTAAAATGAAACATGTATGGAAACAGGTGAATTAACATTCCTCAGTTAGCAGGCTCAAGCAAGCTAAAAACCCACAAGGTAGCAAAAACTAACTAGCAGAAATTGTTAACAAGTTAGAAATGATTTAAACACACTTTGCTGTAGGCTACTATTTACTAGTTAAAAAAAAGAATGTATGTCATATAAAATATACTCATCCCACCCAGTAATGTAATCAAAACTTACCAGAAAGCGTGTAGTCCTTGGCTCAGACTGTGTAGTAGTGTGGGCTCAATAGCATCTCATTTGTGAGCAAGATCTTGAGAATCAGAAGAATGCACTGCACATGTGATGGAAGAATGCACTGTGCATGCAGAGGGTTCCATTGAATTAGGGATAGTTTAACCAAAATATGACCCAAGACCTAGAATTGCCTTGTGTATCACACAAAAAAAGGTTCACTGTTATAAGCTAACTTTTGTTGACACATTTAAGCAAAATCCCCCCAATTCCAGGGCTTAACTTCAGAAATTTACCGGAAAGTTTCCGACCCTTTGCAAACCTAGCAGACGCCTCCGCATTTGACCCCCTCCAACCTCTACCCCGCATTTTGTAGCGATGTCACGGGTCATGTCCAGGGGAAATTAGGAGAAGTACTAATGCTACATATCAGTTGTGATGGTTTGAGAGAAAAAGGCTGGAGAGAGCTGACTGAGACCACCCAGATGAGCACAGAGACAATGGAAAATAACTAAGAACGTGCCACACACTCATGTCCAGTCTCTAAACACACACACACACACACACACACACACACACACTTGTCCACTCACCGTCGGAGCGGTGGATGCAGGTATGCTGGTTGTCGCTGAGGAAGAAGCCTTGCTTGCACATACACTCGTAGCTTCCCATGGTGTTCACACACACCTGCTGGCATCCTCCGTTGTTGTCCATGCACTCATCCACGTCTGAGAGAGAGAGAGAGAGAGAGAGAGAGAGAGAGAGAGAGAGAGAGGGGGGAGAGAGAAAACTACCAGTCAGGCAAAGACAGACTTCCTTAAGGGCGGGATGCTTGCTTGGCTTGACAAACAAGTCCCAAGCATCTCAGTCGTAGACCAGGTAGGCATTTGTGCCTGTGTTTATTGAGGAAAGATTGTCCTTCTCTTTCTTCTTTCTGAAGGCCTATTGAAGTCTGGTGAGGGCGAGGAGATGTGGGGATGACACCAGAGGCAAGAATGCTAGCCTGTGGACACTACTCAGACAGGACAGAGCAGAGCTGAGCAGGGCTCTTTTTAGCCACTGTCTGGTACAGTAAGACTGAGTCAAAGGTATTGAATATGAGAGAGAGAGAGAGATCCTTTACCATTTGTACATTGTTAAAACACTGTATATATATAATATGACATTTGTAATGTCTTTATTGTTTTGAAACTTCTGTATGTGTAATGTTTACTGTTAATTTGTATTGTTTATTTCACTTTATATATTCACTGTATATATTATCTACCTCACTTGCTTTGGCAATGTTAACACATGTTTCCCATGCCAATAAAGCCCTTGAATTTAATTGAATTTAATTGAGATATGGAGAGAGAGATGGAAACTGGCGTGGAGACTCCTCTGGAACACCTATAGGCTGCTGCTATTCGAGAGAGAGAGAGAGAGAGAGAGAGAGAAAGAGAGAGAGAGAGCGAGAGTGAGAGAGAGAGAGAGAGAGAGAGAGAGAGAGAGAGAGAGAGAGAGGAGAGAGAGAGAGAGAGGGAGCAAGAGAGAGAGAGAGAGAGAGGGAGCGAGAGAGAGAGCGAGAGCGAGAGCGAGAGAGAGAGAGAGAGAGGGAGAGAGAGAGAGAGAGAGAGAGAGAGAGAGAGAGAGAGAGAGAGAGAGAGAGAGGGGGGAGCAAGAGAGAGAGAGAGACAGAGAGAGAGAGAGAAAGAAAAACAGAGCTAGAGAGAGAGAGAGAGCGAGAGAGAGAGAGATAAAGAAATACAGAGCAAGAGAGAGAGTGAGAGGGTGAGAGAGAAAGAGACAGGCAGAAAGAGAGCAAGAGAGAGTGAGGGAGAAAGAGAGAGGTAGAAAGAGAGCGAGAGAGAGAGGTAGAAAGAGAGTGAGCGAGAGAGGTAGAAAGAGAGAGAGTGAGAGAGAGAGAGAGAGAGAGAGAGAGAGAGAGAGAGAGAGGTAGAGAGAGAAAGAGAGCGAGAGAGAGCGCGTGAGGTAGAAAGAGAGAGAGAGAGAGAGAGAGAGAGAGAGAGAGAGAGAGAGAGAGAGAGAGAAAAAGAGAGAGAAAGAGACAGAGCGAGCGAGAGAGAGTGTGCATGTAACGGCTGGTGTGAGTGTGTGTTTATGGAGCCCTGTTGTGCTGTTGAAAGTCCAGTAAATCACCAGTGGAGCATTAGAGGAAGCGTTAGTTAGAAACCTATAACATCCTCCAATGAGATTAACAGGGATCAAACAGGGCTGGGCTGCTACTGTAGACTAACAGACAGACAGACAGACAGACAGACAGACAGACACACAGAGAGTGTGTGCCTGCATGTGTGCGTTAACTGGTCCGTGATTAAGCACAAGGCAGTGCGTGCTGTGTTTAGTCTGGTGGTTGTTCAGATGTGTTTGTGTGTTTCGAGCCGGTAGCCAGGCGGCACGGACGCACGCACACTGATGATGCCACAGAGGAGACGGAGAACTGGACCCACAGTTCAGAACAACACTGTCTGTCTGTCTGGCCACAACCTCTGTTCCATCCTCCTTACAAACACATCTGACAGGCGGTCTAAATACCAACCTTATTACCTACACAGTGCACTACTTTTGACCTGGGAATAGGGTGCCATGTCAGACGTGGACCAAAACTCTTCCACTTACTCCAGTGCAACAACTGGCCCGTGTTTATTTAACCTCGGCACTCGGTGGTAGTGGAGGACAGTAATTGGCTCCATCCGTCATCCATCACAAACGGCTAAGTGAAATGAAAGAGGAGCGGCGTAACCATTTCCCCTTGTGAATAGAGTGCAGGTCTTTACAGGGAGGAAATGAGAGGAAAAGGCTCTGGTTTGGCAGACAGTGCTAAGCGCTACGGCAGCGTGGAGCCGGGAGACTCTGTCTCTCTAATCTCATCTAGTCAGGTCTGTCTGCTTCTCTGTGATCTGAGGTGGAGCAACCACCCGGCCGGGCCGTCTGTCTCTGTCTGCCTGTCTCACCCTCTCATAAACGACCAAGATCAGAGTGAAAGGGCCTCAAACAAGACCCTGGTTTACTTTCATAACTCCAGTCCAGGGAGCTACAGTACACTACACTGCTCCTGGTGCCAGGGAGGGGACATACAGTACTGGACTGACTGCACAGTGTCACCTGTCTGTCTGTTTGTCTGTCTGTCTGTCTGTCTGTCTGTCTGTCAACTCATGTCTTTTTGTCCTGGTCGGGTCACCTGGTCATGTAAAACTCCTGTCCTGGTCAGGTCACCTGGTCATGTAAAACTCCTGTCCTGGTCAGGTCACCTGGTCATGTAAAACTCCTGTCCTGGTCAGGTCACCTGGTCATGGTCCTTCCACCTGGTCATTTGTCCTGGTCAGGTCATCTGTCACCTGTCCTGTCATGTAAAACTCCTGTCCTGGTCGGGTCACCTGGTCATGTAAAACTCCTGTCCTGGTCAGGTCACCTGGTCATATAGGCAAGCTTCAATGCCATACAACTCTCCTTCCGTGACCTCCAATTGCTCTTAAATACAAGTAAAACCAAATGCATGCTCTTCAACCGATCGCTACCCGCACCTGCCCGCCTGTCCAACATCACTACTCTGGACGGCTCTGACTTAGAATATGTGGACAACTACAAATACTTAGGTGTCTGGTTAGACCGTAAACTCTCCTTCCAGACCCATATCAAATATCTCCAATCCAAAATTAAATCTAGAATTGGCTTCCTATTTCGCAACAAAGCATCCTTCACTCATGCTGCCAAACATACCCTTGTAAAACTGACCATCCTACCAATCCTCGACTTTGGCGATGTAATTTACAAAATAGCTTCCAATACCCTTCTCAACAAATTGGACGCAGTCTATCACAGTGCAATCCGTTTTGTCACCAAAGCCACATATACTACCCACCATTCCAGTTCTCTGCTGCCAATGACTGGAACGAACTACAAAAAGCACTGAACTGGAAACACTTATCTCCCTCACTAGCTTTAAGCACCAACTGTCAGAGCAGCTCACAGATTACTGCACCTGTACATAACCCACCTATATTTTATCCCAAACAACTACCTCTTTCCCTACTGTATTTAATGAATTAATTTATTTTGCTCCTTTGCACCCCATTATTTTTATTTCTACTTTGCTAATTTCTTCCATTGCAAATCTACCATTCCAGTGTTTTACTTGCTATATTGTATTTACTTTGCCACCATGGCCTTTTTTTGCCTTTACCTCCCTTATCACACCTCATTTGCTCACATCGTATATAGACTTGTTTATACTGTATTATTGACTGTATGTTTGTTTTACTCCATGTGTAACTCTGTGTCGTTGTATGTGTCGAACTGCTTTGCTTTATCCTGGCCAGGTCGCAATTGTAAATGAGAACTTGTTCTCAACTTGCCTACCTGGTTAAATAAAGGTGAAATAAAAATAAAAAATAAATAAAATATAAAACTCCTATCCTTGTCAGGTCACGGGGTTATGTAAAACTCCTGCCCCAAATCATGGGTGTTCAGGGGTGATCAGGGCCTGTTTGTCAAGGAAATCAAGAGAGCTTGCTGTCTGTGTGTACCACGGCCTGTCTGTTTATCTGTGGAGACAAAGGTTAGAGGTTGTGTATATTTTGATGGCACTGAGAAAGTCACAGAGCTTTACAGCTCTGAGTGGCATGTAGGATGGTCTTCATACCAGGCTGTAAAGGGCTGTACGATTATCAATGCTGGACCACTGTAGAACTCACAATGGAGGGGCACTGGACCTGGTGCTCCTAACTTAAGGACTGAGTCTGCTGACAGCCAGGTCAGTCCAGGCTTAATACACCCAGAGCAGCCCTTAATACACACCGACCAGACATTAATACACCCAGACCAGCCCTTAATACATCCAGACCAGACCGTAATACACCCAGACCAGACCGTAATACACCCAGACCAGACCGTAATACACCCAGACCAGACCTTAATACACCCCGACCAGACCTTAATACACCCAGACCAGACCTTAATACACCCAGACCAGACCTCGATACACCCAGACCAGACCTTAATACACCCAGTCCAGACCTCAATACACCCGGACCAGACCTTGATACACCCAGACCAGACCTTAATACACCCCGACCAGACCTTAATACACCCAGACCAGACCTTAATACACCCAGACCAGACCGTAATACACCCAGACCAGACCTTAATACACCCGGACCAGACATTAATACACCCAGACCAGACCTTAATACACCCAGACCAGACCTCGATACACCCAGACCAGACCTTAATACACCCAGTCCAGACCTCAATACACCCGGACCAGACCTTAATACACCCAGACCAGACCTTAATACACCCAGACCAGACCTTAATACACCCAGACCAGACCATAATACACCCGGACCAGACATTAATACACCCAGACCAGACCTTAATACACCCAGACCAGACCGTAATACACCCAGACCAGACCGTAATACACCCAGACCAGACCTTAATACACCCAGACCAGAACTTAATAGACCCAGACCAGACCAGACCAGACCTTAAGACACCCAGACCAGACCTTAATACACCCAGACCAGACTAGACCGTAATACACCCAGACCAGACCTTAATACACCCGGACCAGACATTAATACACCCAGACCAGACCTTAATACACCCAGACCAGACCGTAATACACCCTGACCAGACCAGACCAGACCTTAAGACACCCAGACCAGACCTTAACCCAGACCAGACTACACCCAGACCAGACTAGACCAGACATAATACACCCAGACCAGACCTTAATACACCCAGACCAGACCGTAATACACCCTGACCAGACCGTAATACACCCAGACCAGACCTCAATACACCCAGACCAGACCGTAATACACCCAGACCAGACCTTAATACACCCGGACCAGACCTTAATACACCCAGATCAGACCGTAATACACCCAGACAAGACCGTAATACACCCAGACCAGACCTTAATACACCCAGTCCAGACCTTAATACACCCAGACCAGACTAGACTGTAATACACCCAGACCAGACCTTAATACACCCAGACCAGAACTGTGATTCTGTGTCACACCGCCTGAAATAGAAAGCCACCACATCCTCTCTACCTCTTCCTGGGGTAGAGGACTTTATTGACTCCTATTCATTTTTCTCCCTCTGTCTCTCCTTCTCTCTGTCTGGGACCCCTGTCTGAGTTCCGGACATATCTCCGTGGGGGTTAAGGTCTGCTTTTATTTGAGTGACAGTCTCTCCCGTCAGAGCATTTAGGCAGTCGGCTTGTTAAGTCCCAGTGGAGAGGACAGAGGCCTTCAGGCCTTGTTAACCGTGAGTGGGGAGAGGCAAGTGCTTACTGTCAGAGAGGGGAGAGGAGGGGAGGGAGAGGGGAGGAGAGATGAGGAGAAGGGTCTTGTGTGGTGTGTGTTTTATCTATGCACACATGTTTCAGTGTAAAGCAGTGAACTCCATTTACATTTGATCTGTCTGCATGCCTTTGTGCCTGTCTGACAAAAATATAGGCCTACTGTATATATTGTTTAGGTGCCTAATAAACCTTTAAATATAGTGTTTTATTGTTAGGTACTGTACATATACAGTTTAAGTCATTAAAACTCATTTTTCAACCACTCCACAAATGTCTTGTTAACAAACTATAGTTTTGGCAAGTTCAGTTAGGACATCTACGTTGTGTATGACACAAGTCATTTTCCCAACAATTGTTTACAGACAGATTATTTCACTTATAATTCACTGTATCACAATTCCAGTGGGTCAGAAGTTTACATACACTAAGTTGACTGTGCCTTTTAAAGCTTCTGATTGACTCATTGACATCATTTGAGTTAATTAGAGATGTACATGTGGATGTATTTCAAGGCCTACCTTCAAACTCAGTGCCTCTTTGTTTGACATTATGGGAAAATCAAAAGAAATCAGCCAAGAACTCAGAAGAAAATAGTAGACCTCTACAAGTTTGGTTCATGCTTGGGAGCAATTTCCAAATGCCTGAAGGTACCACGTTCATCTGTACAAACAATAGTATGCAAGTATAAATACCATGGGACCACGCAAACGTCGTACCGCTCAGGAAGGAGACACGTTCTGTCTCCTAGAGATGAATGTACTTGCGATAAGTGCAAATCAATCCCAGAACAACAGCAAAGGATCTTGTGAAGATGCTGGAGGAAACAGATACAAAAGTATCTATATCCACAGTAAAACTAGTCCTATATTGACATAACCTGAAAGGCCGCTCAGCAAGGAAGAAGCCACTGCTCCAAAATCGCCATAAAAAGCCAGACTATGGTTTGCAACTGCACATGGGGACAAAGATCATACTTTTTGGAGAAAAGTCCTCCGGTCTGATGAAACAAAAATGTAACTGTATAGCCATAATGACCATCGTTATGTTCGGAGGAAAAAGGGGGAGGCTTGCAAGCCGAAGAACACCATCCCATCCATGAAGCACAGGGGTGGCAGCATCATGTTATGGGGTGCCTTGCTGCAGGAGGGACTGGTGCACTTCACAAAATAGATGGTATCACAAAATAGATGGTCTAATGAGGGAGGAAAATTATGTGGATATATTGAAGCAACATCTTAAGACATCAGTCAGGAAGTTAAAGCTTGGTCGCAAATGAGTCTTCCAAATGGACAATGACCCCAAGCATACTTCCAAAGTTGTGGCAAATGGCTTAAGGACAACAAAGTCAAGGTATTGGAGTGGCCATCACAAAGCCCTGACCTCAATCCTAGTGGGCAGAACTGAAAAAGCGTGTTCGAGCAAGGAGGCCGACAAACATGACTCAGTTACACCAGCTCTGAATGGGACAAAATTCACCCAACTTATTGTGGGAAGCTTGTGGAAGGCTACCCGAAACGTTTGACCCAAGTTAAACAATTTAAAGGCAGTGCTACCAAATACTAATTGAGTGTATGCAAACTTTTGACCCACTGGGAATGTGATGAAAGAAATAAAAGCTGAAATAAATCATTCTCTCTACTATTATTCTGACATTTCACATTCTTAAAATAAAGTGGTGATCCTAACTGACCTAAGACAGGAAATTTTTACTAGGATTAAATGTCAGGAATTGTGAAAAACTGAGTTTAAATGTACTTGACTAAGGTGTATGTAAACCTCCGACTTCAACTCTAGCTTTGTCTCCCCTTCCCTCCCTCCCTACCCCATCTCTCCCTCGATGGTCTCTCACGGCAGGCAGCCTAGTGGTTAGAGTGTTGGACTGACAAGGTAAAAATCTGTTGTTCTGCCCCTGAACAAGGCAGTTAACCCACTGTTCCTAGGCCATCATTGTAAATAAGGATGTGTTCTTACCTGACTTGCCCAGTTACATAAAGGTAACATCCTCTGCCCTCTAATGCTGTATTCACCTGCCAATGTATCTGAGTGTCTCAGGAGAGCAGAGGGCCTTCTAAAACATGGAACAAAACCAGAGGTGCCAGTGTTTCAACTGCTCAATGGCTTCAGCCAGACCCCTTCAACTCCCCCAGCCCAGCTACAGTCCCACGTCCTCTGGTCCCAGCTGATTAGGAGAGAGGGACCAGCGGGACTGATGGGAAAATGACAAATAAAGAGGGAGTCTGTTTCATCGAAAGTGATTAGATTCATACGTGAGGGAGGACCTCAAATGGCTGACTTAGGATAACACACCATGTTTAGCTGAGCAGCTTTCTCAAGCCTGGACTGTAGAGAGACATGTCACAGCGAGGCTGCAGGGTGAAACAGCATCTGTTCAGAACTCTACCAAGCAGATGCCCTCTGCAGCATCCACCTCCCACAAGCCAACACAATCCACCATCTAACATCCAATATACATTTCTCTACACAAAATACCCCATGACACACCTCACTACTCTCCCAGTCCCATTCACTTCACACTAAGCCATACAGGCAAACCTCACCACTGTCCTGAGACAAAATACACAGCCTTCTTGAGCAAAGGCCTGCACTACAATCTGGAGCTGATCTCTTAGAAGACCCCGATTGAAGTTGACAGTGCTTTCTCATCTCCATTTAGACAGTGGGGTAAAGTACTTAAGTAAAAATACTTCCCATGCACTTAGGTGGTTTTTTGAGGTATCTGTACTATACAAATTATATTTTTGACTACTTTTACTTTTACTTCACTACATTACTAAAGAAAACAATGTATTTTTTACTCCATACAGTTTCCTTGACACCCAAAAGTACTTGTTACAATTCGAATGCTTAGCAGGACAGGAAAATGGTCCAATTCACACATTAATCAAAAGAACATCCCTGGTCATCCCGACTGTCTCTGACCAGGCGAACTCACTGAAAACAAATGCTTTGTTTGTAAATTATGTCTGAGTGTTGGCTATCAGTAAATTTAAAAAACATGAAAATAGTGCCGTCTGGTTTGTGAAGGAATGTGAAATGATTTATACTTGTACTTTTGATACTTAAGTATATTTTAGCAATTACATTTACTTTTGATACTTAAGTATATTTAAAACCAGATACTTTTCGATTTTTATTCAAGTAGTATTTTACTGGGTGACTTTCACTTTTACTTGAGTCATTTTCTATTAAGGTATCTTTACTTTTACTCAAGTATGACAATTGGGTACTTTTTCCACCACTGCCTATAGACAAAACTAAACAGATGACATCAATATGACAGAGACTTTTACTTTAGAATAATACAAAGATACAGAGAAGAGAGAGATCAGAGACAGAGGGAGAGGGATAGAGTGTGTGTGAGAGAGAGAGAGAGAGAGAGAGAGAGAGAGAGAGAGAGAGAGACAGAGACAGAGAGTGTGTGTGTGTGTGAGAGGAGAGAGAGAGAGAGAGAGAGAGAGAGAGAGAGAGAGAGAGAGAGAGAGAGCTGTTGAACTGTCATCTCCAAATTTAATTGATCTTTGCCAACATTTAAACATAAACACTGGCAAGGCACTCTGCAAGTTTAAACTAGAGTGCCTTTGTTTTGCTTGTGTAAACTTTTATTTGGACGCCATGAGGATGTGCTTGACACAAAGAGAGAGAAGGCCGATGGGGAAAGAAGAGGAGAGGAGGGAAGGGTAGAAGAAGGAAGGTGACCAGGGTTGGAAATTAACACCCGCCACCTGTCAAATGCGGATAGATTTTGACATTGTTGGGTAAGAATGTATATTTCATCAGTGGGATTTAAAAAAAAATCCAAAACCCACATGTAGAAGTTGGTCGAAATGACAAGAACGACTACTAAAGTGTGACTTTGACCTCGTGTTTCTTGGCTATTTACATTGTTTTGTTCACATGCTAGGTTGTGTTTCAATGTTAGTTTGAGTTTGCTGCAATTGTCTGCTGCTAGGTCACAGTCTGAGACTTTTTTCATCACAGACAAGCCAGTGCCCAAGTTACCAAGGTAACGGCTTGTCCCTTAAAGGGCCAGCTGAACTATGTCTGTCTCGCAGGTCCCAAAAATTGTTATGAAATGAAGCAATATACCCCATGACTTCTTACTAGTAATACATTAGAAACACGCTCATCCATTTTTTTTGTGTGATTTTATTTGTCTAATTATGGAGAAAAAATATTTGGGCAGGTAAAAAAATCTCACTGGCTGCTAGATTTTTTTTTATCTACCTACCACAGCGGCTAGAGGACCAAAATATTAACTTTGCATCCTGGAGGTGAGAGGAGTAAGAAAGATAAAGGGCGGAGAGGTAGACAGGAGAGGAGGGAAGATGGGAGAGAAGAGAAAGAGTGAAAAGGAGAAATAAATCAAACCATAGACTTTGAGTGGAGATGACCCTTCCCTGGGCCTCCATGTTTCACCCAGTCTCTCTCTAAAGAGATATTAGCAATAGTCTGTTGGCTAACCCTTAACTCTATTCCTCCTCTTCTCCTCCCTCTCTCCACGTCTCCCCCCTTTCCTTCCCCCAATCTGTCCGTGCTGTCGTGTCAGAGTTTCAACATTCTGCAGTCAGGGTCTGTCCCGCTGTGAAGCCAAGGCACTCTTGAGCTAAGTCCGCGCGTAAGACTGAAAAGGACGCGTCAGAAAGAAAATAAACTTGTCTGAGCCCTACAGACGTCCATAGCAAGGCACCAAGTGATCAACATATTGGTCCCAGCTGTGTCCACGGCCAAAACAAAAATAAATACAAGTCTAAATCAAAAAGGTTGAGGAGGAACTGAACAGGACTGACCTTTAATCAGAGTGCAGTGCAATTATGCAATCTTAAATCTTAGTGCCCTAAACTTGTTGACACAACATACATGGGACCATACTTCCTACACATGTTCGGTTAAGACAGACTGTTCTCTCTCTCTCTTCCCCTCTCTCTTGCTCTCTCTTCCTCTCTCTCTCTTCCCCTCTATCTCTCTCTCACTACACGTTCATCTTCCCTCCTGTCTCCCCCCCCCCCCCCCTCTTGTCCCTTAATTTCAAAGCAGCAAGTCTTGAGGTTTCTGGTCATCTATCATTCCGTCAGTCTACTAGAAGTAGTTGGTGTGGAGAAAAACAACAGGTGGTATTTCCTGGGGTTAACGGCCTTCGGAGTAGTGGAACAGCAGTACACCCTAACAATGAAGAATCCCACCAGTGATCCCTGATCCCCAGTCCAACCCCCTGACCCAGACCACTGGACCTGGTTGTACAGCAGCCTCACTGACGAGTAGCCAGGCTGTGGACACGGCATCACACACCTTAGAGTACCTGCAGCACGGAGATACAGGGACTGGGAAGTAACAGGGCTGTGTTAACAATCAAAACTGTTTCCAATACCATTTCTGTCTATGATAGTAGCCCCCAAGATATAACAAATCGCATCAAATTGGCTTCAATTGAGTATCTTGGTTCAGCCGCCTTATGACAGTCACTTTAGGGGCCTTTGCAACGCATCTGAGTACAAACCCAGGGGGAAACGTTGTCGGAGCTCTGTCCTGACATCTAGTTTACAGCAGCGATGAATGAGTCAGAACACAGGAGGCAGGCGGTTACAGTAACCGGACAGACAGACCCTATATTCTCACTCGTCAGTCACGGAATAGACAAGACTAATTTACAGCACCTCCAACCCACAATCCCAGCTACTTCAACCTATGCTGCCGTACGTGTGAGGCTGGTCCCTAGAGACGCGCTTTGTCTGCGACTGTGTTAACTGTCGGCAGGGCCTCCCGGGTGGCGCAGTGGTTAAGGGCGCTGTACTGCAGCGCCAGCTATGCCATCAGAGACTCTGGGTTCGCGCCCAGGCTCTGTCGTGGGTTGGATGTGCGTTGTGTTAAGAAGCAGTGCGGCTGGTTGGGTTGTGTATCGGAGGACGCATGACTTTCAACCTTCGTCTCTCCCGAGTCCGTACGGGAGTTGTAGCGATGAGACAAGATAGTAGCTACTACAACAATTGGACACCACGAAATTGGGGAGAAAAAAAGGGTAAAAATGCAACAAAACAAAAAAAACATACAACAAAAAAAACTGTCTGCCGTTGTTCCCAGTCTAACCTTACATTCACATGGCATTGACTGAAAGGGTTGTTATGACTGGGAGAGACTTTATAAGAAACTCTAATGTTGTTACTGATGAGTCCTACCATTGAAGTGGACAGATTGTGATTGGTCGATGATAGACGGCATCACACACCTTAGAGTACCTGCCGCACGGAGATACAGGAACTGGGAAGTAACGGCAAACTGTGGGTTGACGATGTGTGTCAGCTACGCATAATCCTTATATCGTTGTTCCTATATCATGCCTATGTGTCGCACATGATACTATTTGTGTACAGGTAACTGCCATGCTGCCAACATAAAGTGTCTTAATAGGGCGTTGGGCCGCCACGAGCCAGAACTGCTTCAATGCACCCTGTCATAGATTCTACAAGTGTCTGGAACTCTGTTGGAGAGATTCGGCGCCATTCTTCCTCACGAAATTCTATCATTTGGTGTTTCGTTGACGGCGGTGAAAACGCTGTCTCAGGCGCTGCTCCATAAATCCAGTGTTCAAATGGGTTGAGATCTGGTGACTGAGACGGCCGTGGCGTGTCGTTTTCATGCTCTTCAAACCATTATGTGGCCACTCTCAGGTAGCCAAAATAATGGCCTGCCCAGCATGTTTAAATGACCCAAATTAAGCATGATGGGATGTTAATTAACTCAGAAACCACACCTGTGTGGAAGCAGCTGCTTCCAATATACTTTGTATCCCTCGTTTACTCAAGCGTTTTCATTATTTTGGCAGTCACCTGTATCTCAGAGAGTTGGTGATGAGGGGTAAACACGAAAGGTGGTGATGTTAAAATATCCATGAGTCAATACGCAGGAACTCAACGCTCATTACTCAAACAGTTTACACTGTATATCTGCACGCCTCAAATATAGATCACCAGACCCCAAATAGTACCTCCCTGAGCCTCTCTACCTCTACCAGTGATCACACCTCAAATAAACATCCTGGACCCCACTACAGCACCTCTACCACACCGCCACCCCTCAGCCTATGAAATACAGCCAAATGGTAAAACCCTATGATATAACTACACACATATAATTACCTTAAACCCTGATACGGGGTGGCAGGTAGCCTAGTGGTTCGAGCATTGTGCCGGTAATCGAAAGGTTGCTGGATCGAATCCCATCCGAATGAGGTAAAAATCTGTCGTTCTACCCCTGTTAAGAATTTGTTCTTAATTGACTTGCCTAGTAAAATAAATGAAATACAAATGCCCATATCAAGGCAGTTTGTACCCGCATACCGCTAATTATGCGTGAGCTTTTGTAACTCTTCAGACTACCCTGAGTATCACTCCGTACCTCTACCCAACTGAAATACAGTTGTGGGCACACAAATGACAGCAGTACAGGTTTCTGTGGCAAACTATCACTGCTAGAGAGCAAGCTTTTTAGTGGCCACAACTGTACCCTCAAAATCGCCACACGCAGAGCCCACCCCAATGACCCCATCCACGTTTCCCCCTCCAACCTGACTGTGCCAGATCCATCCATCAGATATCTTGGTGGCGATGATGCTCTGATCTGCTCCTCTAATACTCCTGTGACATTTGTTACCGAGCTGCTGTCTGCCTCATACCACGTCATGGCAACACATGGCAACGCAGGCAGAGCAGGGGGGTGCTGGACTGGCTGGGAAGCTGTGAGCCTATGACAAAGCCAGGTCATGACCTCCGATGAGGGTGAAGTTTTCACAAAATAACATTTTTAAGGAGACAGCGACCTTAGCTCTTGTCATTGTGTGTCAAACCAGGCAGGCCTCGGCATAAAAACAAGATGATCTCAGAGAAAAAGTGAGACGGGAGGCAGAGCGCTGAAGAGCTGCTGATAGAATCTTCCTGAATGAATGCACTTCACTAAAAGAATTGGGATTGGGCAACCAGTTGTGGAGAAGTGATGCCATTCCCTGAGCCACACCTAATGGCTCCCACTGATGTTGAGTGATTCTCCACCTCGGTGCTCTGTCAAGGAGAACTATACTGACCGCTGACAGAATGAGAGACAGAAAGAAAAGAGAAAGAGAAACCAATGACAGATGGAGGGGAAAATTGAGAGATGAAAAGGATAGAAGAGGTGAAGAAGAGAGGACGAAGACAGACAGACAGGGAAGAAAAGAACAGTTGGATAGAGAGAGAGAGGAAGCGAGGAAGCTCCTGGAAGCAGCGGAGGACTCTGAGCGGTGTGCGCTGGCCCTTGGCGGTCCTGACTCTGTTCTCATCCCCATCATCATTCTGTGTTGTATTTGAGACATTCCGCAATAAAGATGTCAAATAGAGAGCAAGTCCATCGCCTCAGGGGGAATGGCTTGGACAGCCTCCAATTCACATCCACCGCCAAGATAACCAAGAGAATATAGAGAGAGAGGAGAAGGAGGTGGAGGAGAGAGAGAGAGAGAGAGAGAGAGAGAGCGAAAGAGAGAGAGATAAAGAGAGAAAGAATTAGGTATGGAACCAAGATCAGAAATTAATATGAAATAAAAGCTACTAAATCACTTGTCATTGTATTTTTCATTATTTAAATGACTGATCATGATTAAGTTGCATCATTAATGTTTGATAGTGATTAAGTGTCGTCATAACCCACTGGGCACAGATGTCAATTCAACGTCTATTCCACGTCGAAATGGCCTGGAAAAGACATTGATTCAACCCGTGTGTGCCCAGTGGGAAATGTCTGATTATAAGTGTTTGATTTCTCTCTTGACTGCTTTCCGATCCCTCCCTTTGAACTCTCCATTCACAGCTAATTAGTGTCTGTTTATTAAAGCTACGTCTTATCAGCATAGTCTGGTTAATGACTTTTTAACAGACATGTGGCCAATTTCCTCCACTCAGCTGTGGAGTGGCAGTGTGACGACTAGAGAACCCTCTATAACCACTCCGACACAAAGACCTGGGTTCAAATAGTACATTATTTAACTTCAAATACATTCGCTGTGCTTGATTGATCTTGCCCGGCGCAATGGAATCCATAGAATAGTTGCCAAGGTGCAAACCTTATCCATCTGGCACTCCAGGCAGACGAGAACAAACGCTGAAAGTATTTCAAAGATTTTGAATAGTAGTTGAACCCAGGTCTGCTGACACATACCCGGCATGTGGCCCATTGATTCCTTCCAAGTGGCCACAGACACATGCAGTAAATCTCTCTCCCTCGTGTTAATTTTCTTTAGTTCACCACAACACACACAATCCAACAAGTCCTCTGCCACCAGCCACCGACAACACAACAGCTGCAGGCACTTAAAACACATACACAGTCAGACAGACAGGCACACCCAAATTAGAAAAAACAACACCAAAACATTAGCTAGCTATCAAACAGGTTTCACGCAACTCCCCCCGTGTCTCAATCCCGCCTTGCTAAACATAAAAACGGGCAGATTTCAAGCATTGAATTTCATCCTTGAACCTAAATAAGAGGGGAGCTTAAGTTGTTCATTTTCCCTCTGACATTTTTCCTTCCTTTGTCCATTTGCAACCGGTAACATAAACATTTGACATGCCAAGTTGAATTCTGGGAAGTCAATAGAATAACAACAGGGGTAACATTAAAGTGACATGTTTAAGAGTTCGGAATAATTACAATCCCATTGCTGTGGAGACTCCAGTGTTGTCCTGGTCCTAACAGAAGGTGGGTTAGGGTTAGGGGGAATGGGAGTGCCCTTCTCTGGTGAACTCTGTCCTCTCTGACTTGCTGCTGAAAACGAGGTAGTTTATGTTTATGGCGTTGGGTGGGGGGGGGGGGGTTGCAGGGGATCTTGGGGCGGGAACAGAAAAGCTCGTCATCACTGAAGATTCATCAGCATCTGGGCAAACTGAAGGAGGACAGAGGTCTGTTTGTGTCCGAGATGAGAGTCAGTGAGGCCAAACTCAGACTAGACCAGAGAGGACCATGTACAAATACATCCCATCCATGTGTATGTCCAGTCGGCCCTACACAGGAGGGAAGGTTTACAAATAGTGGAAGTATTGCCTGAAGTTGTCCAATAAGAACACACATTCTACAGGTCGCTATCAATAAAACGTCACAATTATGTGCAGAGCGTTCGATTTAGCTGTTGGGGGGGGGGAGAAAGGAGACCCCCAGCTCTGCTAAAACCGTTGACAACTACGTGCCGATCATGTATTTTCAGATACGTGAGGGCGGCCGTAGCATACCCATTTGGCATGTAGCTAGCTAGCTAGCGAACGTGTCATTTAGTTTGCTTCATCAGAGATGAGGCTTTTGGAAAGAACTTAACATCGGCAAGGCCTCGCCCTGGTCAAGCTGTCAGTCTGACTACTGTCGTCACCTCTTAGACGACGAGCAAATATAGCCATCTAGTTTGTCCCCTGAAGGTTAGCTCGTTAACAGGCCATATTGACGTGATCTGTTATTAGCTAGTTAGCCAATTTGACTTGGTCCATCAATCACTGTAGCCTATCATGTCTGTCAGCAGCAATCATGTACCACAATGTTTATGCCAACTGTACAACATTTCTACCGGTTGTTTGCAAAGTAAACATTATCAGCTCACAGTACAACGGCAAATGCGCTGTTCTGCTTCTTGACATGTAGAGCCACAAAGGATGGGAAATTAACCTAAATCACTCGTACCTGGCAGGTATGGTTCACTTTCATTTGATATCCCTCAAATATCCAATGAATGGTGGCCAATATCGAGAGATATCATGAGGCCACCCTCACGTATCTGAAAATACATGATCAACTGATGTTTACCGATCATGAAAAGCGCGCAGTTCCTTGCTGTATAACTCTGACAATGGAGCTAAATGTGCGCAATTGTTCTGCATGGAATAATGAGAAATGATCTAACTGCGGTCTTCAAGAGGTGTGGTTGATATTACAACCAAATAGTTCACATTTATTTAACAGTCCCTTGAAAACGGCACGCGGTTGTCAATGCTTTTAGTGGAGCTGGGGGGGGGTCTCCTTGCGCTCCGTCAGGCAAATCGAAATGCTCTGTACCTTATCATTAGGTTTTATTGATAACGACCTATTTGTTCCGTTTCCAAGAGTTTTTTGTTCCGTGCCTACTGAACACGACCCAGGACTCGTCTCTCAGTCAGACCCAATCAGCGGTCCTAAAGTAAATCACGTGAGACTCACTGTAACGACATAGTCCTGAAACATCCCCAGGAGAATCTAACTCAGACATTCCTGACTACACCTAATGGCATGTTCCTCTCCCCCCTCCTCCTCCCTCCCTCCCTGGCTTCCCAGAATCAGACATAAGGCCTACAAATGCCAAAACATGTCCCACCAAATATGTTTGGGTTGCGGGCAAGGGCATCCAAACGACAGATTTTGATTTTGCTTGCGTCAATCAGCAGGGTGGGGAGTGAAAAGACGAAATGTGTCTAAGCACATCCAAGCAGAACCGGCATGTTGCAGGAGGAGCAGAAACACATTTGTCTGCCTGACACTAAGTCAATAAGAGAAGGTCGAGACTAAATGAACTGGATCTGTTAGTCAGTGCACATTGCAGATGCCCCAGACAGATATCGGTTGGAGATATCTAGCTGAGGAAGAGAAGAACTCTTCAACCCTGAGCGCCCTCCCAAAACGAAACCCAAAGAACGAACTGAGGATAAAATGTCCTCCAAAACGATGACAGAGACACTCCCTGGAGAACGAAGGGAGCTGAGAGCCAGACAGACAAACCTCGTAGCAGGTAGAGTGCACAGTATATCCACACACACACACACACACACACAGACACACACACACACACACACACACACACACACAGGGAAAGATCCAGAAGATAGCACAGTCTCATACAAACATAAATGACAGACTTGGATAGGTTGCATTTTGAGTTTAAAAGGGGGTTAAGGAGGACTGCACACTCACCCAGACAGTTGTGTCCGTCGTGGGCCAACATGAAACCGTCGTAGCAGGTGCACCTGTAGTTGCCCGGGATGTTGATACACTCATGGACACAGCCTCCGTTGTACTCATTCTCACACTCGTCCATGTCTGAAACGGAGAGTCATAGAAGACCAATGAGAAGGGTGGAGAGGAATTACTGTGGCTACTGAACAAATGGATGGAAAGAGAGGAAGGTGGAAAGGTAGAATGGATGGTAGGGGATTGGGGGACAGAGATGAACAGTATGGAGCGTCATTGAGATGGGTGTTGGGGTACAAAAGGAGGGGCATATGGAGAGTGTAGAGGTCAGAGGTCAGGGTTGGAGATAAAAGGCAGTCCACCGGTACAGCTTATGGTGACTGCATACATACTAGGGGTAAGACTGGGGTGTTTGGGGGTACAAGAGTCCAGAGGGGCATACGGAGAGTGTCTCGCCATGTTTATTCGTTGACTATGTTCCCCCTTCATGCTGAGCCAGCGGAGGAGTCTTTCACAGGAGCCACTCACAAGTGGTTGCCATGCGGACTGAGCCACTAAAACAAACAGTCCCCCCTCCGTGTGAACGCCAGGGGAGGCAAGCAGACCGATGGCCAGACCCCAACCCCAAATCCTCTCCTTCTCTCCGTCTATCGTCCTCCTCCACTCCAGATGGGCCCGAGCAGGTATCTGGTTAGTGTTCAACTCCTGTATTACTCCCTCTGTCTCTGTCTCACTCGCCAACCTGGCCAAGACGCCGACTCTCACTCCCTCAGTCTGTCTGTCTTTCTGTCTGTGCATCCCTTTCACCTTTTCTCTTGTTGCTTTGCTCGCTCCTTCTCCCCCTCTCTAAAGTACCTTTCTCGCTCTCTTCTATCTCACTTCTTTCTCTGTTCTTTCTTCCCACTCTCTTTCTCTCTCTCCCTCTATTTGTTTCCTATCCCCTTTACCTATTCTGTCTGTCTCAGACACTGGCACACAACATTAGCAGCCTGTCTTTATCCCACACACACACGCACGCACACACACACACACACACACACACACACACACACACACACACACACACACACACACACACACACACACACACACACACACACACACACACACACACACACTGTCCTGACTCTGCCAACCGCAAGGTGGGCTATGTTAGTTCTGGTTCTGTCAGCCACAAACAGCTTTTAGCACTAGTCTCTCTAGTCTCTCTCCGCCTCCTACATCCTGTGGACTGGACAGAACCCAGTCCTGGGGGCCGCGTCCCAAATAGCACCCTTTTCCCTTTAGGGCTCTGGTCAAAAGTAGTGCACTGTATAGGGAATAGGGTGCCATTCGGGACACAGCCCTGGACACTGCACAGCACACCACCGGTACAACGCCAACACACTGAAATATTCCACTGTCGGTCTGCTCACGCAGACCTCTCACCCACTAGACAGCTCATTGTCATCAGGATAGAACACACAGTGTCTTGGTTAAAAGCTATTTTGATGTTCCTGTATATCTACAATAGAAGCTTAGCCTAATCTACTTTTAAGTTGAAAAACGGGTCTACAATATAGAATAGACACCGCCAACACATCTTGGTCGAAATGCTTGAAATAGAGAAGAAATCTGATCTAAAAGTGTTTTTCCTGAGGCATTCCAGTCAGTTAAAACCAATCAAGATAAAAGTTAAATAAATAACTGGGACAGACATTCTTTCCTTTAGAGATGCTCTGGCACCTGCCATGTTTACAGAGCAGGCAATTACACCGGCCTAACATGCATTCTAATCCACTGTTTGTTTTCGACTCTCTTTCCCACACGAACAAAGGAACGGTATGGCCTTTCTGCACTTTAAAGACAGAGACTCGGCCCTGGCTGATGTACACAAACTGGTCCCGGTCATCAGTGGCTCATCCCAGAGGCATATGAAACCAATTTGGGAGCGCCGAAATGAGAGGGCTGCTGGGTAATGACTGTTTTTGTCGGAGTGTTTGGACGAACGCCTCTCCCTGCACCAGCAGACGTGATGCCCTTTACATGCTCTGCATAGCACCCTGAGACCCTCCGATGGAAAGCAGAGGTGTGGAAATACAGGGGAATCAGAGGAACATCAGTCTTTGTACTAGAGAGAAGACGTGGAGGAGGATGTATAGACAGGAGAAATAGCAGATAGATACAGTTCATTCAGAAAGTATTACCTTACAGCCTTATTCTGAAATTGATTAAATCATTTGATTCCCTCATCAATCTACACACAATATCCCAAAATGCTAAAACAAAACCAGGATTTTAGTTAAATTAATTCAATAATTCAAATAAGTTAAATTCCGGGCTCTGGCTGAGCCACTCAAGGACATTCAGAGACTTCTCCTAAAGCCACTTCTGCGTTGTCTTGGGTGTGTGCTTAGGGTTGTTGTCCTGCTGGAAGGAGAACCGTCGCCCCAGTATGAGGTCCTGAGGACTCTGGAGCAGGTTTTCATCAAAGATCTCTCTGTACTTTGCGCCGTTCATCTTTCCCTCGATCCTGACTAGTCTCCCAGTCCCCTGTCATGACGTTAGCCTGGGGGTAGGTTTATGACAGTCATAAATACCTCTTCCCCCCTTTTTCCTCTCTCTCTACCCCACTGATGTTACATTTGCAAACCCCTTGGTTAACATAGAGATTCTGGGAACATCAGAAGGTGAGGGGAAATGAAATATATTCTGGTAATCCAATTTAACATATGCAGTGGTACTTAATGAGTATGATGTCAGTTTGGTTGTCATCTGAGACATTCTCATCAATGATAAGATGACATAAACTCCACAGTGGAAAGTCTACACATCAGAGGTATCGGATTCACATGCAATTGTTGTTCAATTGAAATGTTTGAATATGAAATTATTTGTGATGGGATGAAATGTGACTTTAGCTTCTAAAATGTGAGAATTGGGTTTTCATGAGTGAATTAGCCCAGACTCAGTGGGCCGTCCACGTGAAGAGACATAGGTTGTAAACTATGAAACACACCCCTTTTCTCCCTTCCTATATAAAGCCTTGGCGACAATATAACCTCCTGTTCCGAGGATGTGAAGACGACGGTCCGATGTCAGAATGGTTCAGATAATAACTACAGAACGAAGCCAACATCAGCGTGAGCTTTGGTTGCGAATAGTATGAACTTTGAACTCTTATTCACTACAGAAGTGATACCTCCTAGCTGTTGAGTTAGCAACAGCACCTGCAAACAAGGGTTAGGAAGGAACAGACAGAGTATCCCGTCTATCACCCACAGACGTTACTACAACGTATCCAATTGACAACCAGTAACATTCTTCAAAGGACTCGGTTTGGCAACACGGCCTTCCATCTACCACCAACCTACTGAAGCGCAGCTCAGAGTAAATATTTATTGCATTTTCCTTTTCCAAATGGGCGGTAATTTAGAATGTATAAGATACTGTATTTACGATAGCACAGCTTCGCCCTTTGTTCCTCAGTCTTCCTGCTCTTTCACTCAAACCCAGCCCCTTTTCTTTTGTGTAACAAGCTGTCATATCTGTTCTGCCCGCTCGGGATGTTTTCCTTTATGATGTAATTTGTAATCAAGTTATGATTAATTATGTGTATGTGTAATTCTGTGTGATTAGTTAGGTATTTAGTAAACAAATAATTAAACCCAATTTTGTATTGCTGATTCAATTTGTTAGTCAGGGTTTGTGAAGATAACCAAGAATTTACAACTTTCAGATGAGACTGAATTAAGGTGACGATTAATATTGACTGCTATTGATGTAAAATATTACTAGGTCTTTAAGAGTTTATTCGGAAGATAACAGCTCTATAAATGTTCTTTCGTGGTGCCCCGACTCTCTAGTTAATTACATTTACATGATTAGCTCAATCAGGTGATATTAATTACAGGATAAATTATTTTATAGAATAGCATGTCATATCACTTAGTCCGGCATAGCCAAAGACACGACACCCCATACCATGATGCTGCCACCACCATGCTTCATCGTAGGGATGGTGCAGAGGTTTGGCATTCATGCTAAAGAGTTCAATCTTGGTTTCATCGGACCAGAGAATCTTGTTTCTCATGGTCTGAGAGTCCTTTTTAGGTAACTTTTGGCAAAATCCAAGCGGGCTGTCACGTGCCTTTTATTGAGGAGTGGCTTCCATCTGTCTAAAGCTACTATAAAGGCCTGGTTGGTGGAGTGCTGCAGAGATGGTTGTCCTTCTGGAAGGTTCTCCCATCTCACAGAGGAACTCTGGAGCTCTGTCAGAGTGACCATTGGGTTCTTGGTCACCTCCCAGACAGAGGCCCTTCTCCCCCGATTGCTCAGTTTGGTTGGGTGGCCAGCTCTAGGAAGAGTCTTGGTGGTCCCAAACTTCTTCCATTTAAGAATGATGGAGGCCACTGTGTTTTGCTGGGCCTTCCCCATATCTGTGCCTTGACACAATCCTGTATCGGAACTCTACAGGCAATTCCTTCGACCTGATGGTTTGGTATTTGCTCTGACATGCACTGTCAACTGTGGGACCTTATATACAGTTGAAGTCGGAAGTTTACATACACTTTAGCCAAATAAATTTAAACTTAGTTTTTCACAATTCCTGACATTTAATTATAGTAAAAATTCCCTGTCTTAGGTCAGTTAGGATCACCACTTTATTTTAAGATTGTGAAATGTCAGAATAATAGTAGGGAGAATGATTTATTTCAGCTTGTATTTCTTTCATGACATTCCCAGTGGGTCAGAAGTTTACACACACTCAATTAGTATTTGGTAGCATTGCCTTTAAATTGTTTAACTTGGGTCAAAAGTTTCAGGTAGCCTTCCACAAGCTTCCCACAATAAGTTGGGTGAATTGTGTCCCATTCCTCCTGACAGAGCTGGTGTAATTGAGTCAGGTTTGTAGGCCTCCTTGCTCGCAAGCGCTTTTTCAGTTCTGCCCACAAATGTTCTATGGGATTGAGGTCAGGGCTTTGTGATGGCCACTCCAATACCTTGACGTTGTTTTCCTTAAGCCATTTTGCCACAACTTGGGAAGTATGCTTGGGGTCATTGTCCATTTAGAAGAACCATTTGCGACCAAGCTTCAACTTCCTGACTGATGGCTTGAGATGTTGCTTCAATATATCCACGTAATTTTCCTCCCTCATGATGCCAGCTATTTTGTGAAGTGCACCAGTCCCTCTTGCAGCAAAGCACCCCCACAACATGATACTGCTACCCCCGTGCTTCACGGTTGGGATGGTGTTCTTCTGCTTGCAAGCCTCCCCCTTTTTCCTCCAAACATAACGATGGTCATTATGGCCAAACAGTTATATTTTTGTTTCATCAGGCCAGAGGACATTTCTCCAAAAAGTACGATCTTTGTCCCCATGTGCAGTTGCAAACTGTAGTCTGGCTTTTTTATGGCGGTTTTGGAGCAGTGGCTTCTTCCTTGCTGAGCGGCCTGTCAGGATATGTCAGTATAGGACTCGTTTTACTGTGGATATAGATACTTTTGTATATGTTTCCTCCAGCATCTTCACAAGGTCCTTTGCTGTTGTTCTGGGATTGATTTGCACTTTTCGCACCAAAGTACATTCATCTCTAGAAGACAGAACACGTCTCATTCTTGAGCGGTACGACGGCTGCGTGTTCCCATGGTGTTTATACTTGCATACTACTATTTGTACAGATGGATGTGGTACCTTCAGGCATTTGGAAATTGCTCCCAAGGATGAACCAGACTTGTAGAGGACTACAAAATATTTTCTGAGGTCTTGGCTGATTTCTTTTGATTTTCCCATGATGTTAAGCAAAGAGGCAGTGAGTTTGAAGTTAGGCCTTGAAATACATTCACAGGTACACCTCCAATTGACTCAAATGATGTCTAAATGATGTCTAAATGTCTAATTCTAAAGCCATAACATCATTTTTTTTATTTTCCAAGCTGTTTAAAGGCACAGTCAACTTAGTGTATGTACTTCTGACCCACTGGAATTGTGATACAGTGAATTATAAGTGAAATAATATGTCTATAAACAATTGTTGGAAAAATGACTTGTGTCATGTACAAAGTATTCCAAACCGACTTGCCAAAACTAAAAAAAAACTAGAAATTTGTGGAGTGGTTGAAAAAGCGAGTTTTAATGATTCCAACTTTAGTGTATGTAAACTTCCGACTTCAACTGTAGGCAGGTTTGTGCCTTTTCAAATCATGTCCAATCAAATGAATTTACCACAGGTGGACACCAATCAAGTTGTAGAAACAACTCAAGGATAATCAATGGAGTCTCATAGAAAAGGGTATGAGACTCCATTGAGGGTCTGAATAGTTATGTAAGGTTATGTAAGGTTTTTCTATTTTCACTTTGTCATTATGAGGTATTGTGTGTAGATTGAGGAGGAAAATTGTTTAATTAATCAATTTTAGAATAAGGCTGTAAGGTAATAAAATGTGGAAAAAGTCAAAGGGTCTGAATACTTTCCAAATGCACTGTACATCTGTGTGTGTCTCCAGCAACCACTTTTGAACACAACAACCCTGTTTTTGATAGGCAGAGGGAACTCAGCAGAGTTAGTCATGAGGATGGCTTGCATAATGTCTTCTGTTTTTTCTTCATCAAACAACAGCCCAAAAAAGGAGAGAGGCAGAGAGAGAGAGAGAGAGAGAGAGAGAGAGAGAGAGAGAGAGAGAGAGAGAGAGAGAGAGAGAGAGAGAGAGAAACCACTGGGGGCGCAGAGGACAGTTCAACATCTAGTTTTAATTTGCATTTGGTTGAGTTGTCAACTAATGTGAATTCAACGTGAAATCAACAAAATATCTCACCATGTCATTGGATTTAGGTTGAAAGTTTGGTAAAAAACATTTTTTACTAAATTCCCTTACATTGATTACTTTTTTCAAATCCAATCAGTTTTCCACGTTGATTCAACATCATCACATTGAATTTGTTGGTAGAAATGACGTGGAAATGTAGATTTTTGCCCAGTGGGAAGGAGAAAGAGAACGAAAGAAAGAAAGAGAGTAAAGATAATTAGGGATAAATGAAAAGCTTCCAGTCATTAATTTGCACCTCGTGAGAAGTGAGGCTGGATCAGGCCAGCCTTGCAAGACAAGACAAGGCAGGCGTGGTTTTACATAGGGGAACAGGGTTAGAGAGCACCAGAGATCAGGGCAGGTATCAGGAGGGGGTAGGGTCGGGGTTCACACCTGTCCTGTGGCATGGGGGCATGGGGCTTGGGTCTGGGGCCGAGGGGGCAGGATGGACAATGAGCCATGCCCTGTGCCTAGTTAGCCTCCAGCAGTGATCTCTTCCTGCCCTGGAGCTGTTGTTGACATCTGACAGCGGCAACCCCGACAGCTTCTGAACCGGGCTGCTCGCTGCTTCCGCTGCTTGGACACGCACCGCATGTTTCCTAATTGTGACGGGGGAAATGTTGACGCTCAACATCTCATCAAGTGAATTAGGCACCTCCGCTGACAGGCCCGTGCCCCAAGAGAGCGGAGAAACATGCCCCTTGAGATGGATGAAGAAGGGGAGAGAGGTGAGGAAGGAGAGAGGGGAAGAAGAGGAAGGAAAGAGAAGGGGGAGAAGTGGGAATTGAAGGAAGTGTGTCCCTGCTGTCCCCTTGATGTTTCAGTTGGACTGGTCCAGAGAAGTGTGTCCACAGGAGAAAGTCCTTAGCTCAGCGAAGGGAGATTTCCAATTAGAACTGCAACAGCATGTGGAGGAGGGACACTTCTCTACAGTGGATTGTGTAATTCCCTGAGCGGAAAAAGGAGATCTCTCAAATTCTTGGGGTTGTTTTACTTTTCGGGGCTGTTAATTGTACCTGACTGAATTGCTGAGTAAGGTTTCTATAGGTCAGATGCTTCCACCATCCCAATTGACACCCTACAGTACTCCCTATTTGGTTTACTGCTTTTGACCACGGTACATAGGGTTCTGGTCTAAAGTAGTGCTCTATATAGGGAATAGGGTGCCATTTGGGACACAGCAGCCAATACCAAAGTAAAGGAGACTGGGTATCAACCGAATTCTCTGCACCTCAGAATATCGCAACCTCTCTAGCTACCTATCCCTCAACTTCTCTGAAAACAAAAACCATGTGTATTTACCCAAGAGGTCGAATGACGGCACAAAACCAGAAATAATCCAAATATTATTTCTGAACCTGTAGTGCGTCACGGTTCATTACCAAGGCTAGTACAAAGATCCTCAGGACAGAAATAAGAAAGTGTCCCCATTACTGACATCCAAACACCAGCAAACCACAGACACTCATATGAGCAGAAGGCTGAGAGCCCATGCTTTGTGCCCAGTCAAGGCCAAGGGTTTGTGACAGTGAATTTCTGTTCTGATGCCCGTTCCAAGACTGAAGAACCAAGATTGAAAAAGTGTGTGTGTGTGTGTGTGTGTGTGCATGCATGCTTGTATATGTGCTTGCGTGCACGTGAATGTGTGTGTGTCTCAGGTGTTGAGGCCTGTGCATGTACAGCTTATGGGTATATGAGCTGTATGGCATTGCAGCAATAACACCTCTCCTCTCTCATCTCTTGTTCTGTCAGCTGTGTGAGTGTATATGTGAGTCTGCTCTCACGCTCTTTTCTACAGAGCTGTAGCTATATAAAGCCCCAGCCTACTGGAGCCGAGTCTGACCTGCTCTTCCAAATGTGTGTGTGTGTGTGTGTGTGTGTGTGTGTGTGTGTGTGTGTGTGTGTGTGTGTGTGTGTGTGTGTGTGTGTGTGTGTGTGTGTGTGTGTGTGTGTGTGTGTGTGTGTGTGTGTGTGTGTGTGTGAAGCAGCGAGCCAGTGAGGAGAGCTCCTGAGCAGTGACGGAGTAGCAGACACTGGGCAGACAACGGCCTAGTAATTGTCTGCCACCTCTCCCACAGAGCCTCCCGCCCGCAATATCTCACTCTCTTTCTATCTCATGAAATCTCTCTCTCTCCCTCCCGCCCTCTTTCTCTGTGTCCTTACCTCCTTCACCCACCATCCATTTTCTCCCAGTTGCATCTATGCAACTGTCTTTCCAAATATATTTCTGTTTTTCCCTCCTTCCCTCTCTCCCTCCATAAAACAGGTCAGGTAATTGTTGCTGCTGCTGGGAGAGCAGACTCATGGCTCAGTCTCTATGTCTGAATCGGCTACTGCTGCTGTTCTCTCCACCCCGGCATACAGGTGACACACACACACACACACACACACACACACACACGACTACACAGCTGAGCTCTGACACACACACAGCCACTCAAACACAGATAGTGACAACGCATGTTAGTATCTTCAGCATCACCAGGAAATGGTAGCCTAGATGTTCTACAGAGTAAAGTTAACTGTTTGACTATATAGGACATGGGAAGAGAAAAGCAAAGGCTGTAGTGCTGAAACTCGTTTTTGAAAAGGAGGAGAGGATGAGTGCCAGGGACAAGACCAATGAAAACCAATCAATTAGTCAGTAAGTGACAAATGCTGAGCAAACATGGACAGGCTTTCACAGGACCCTGACAGCCCCGTGGCAACCAGCCCAGTCGACTCCTCTCTGTGGATTGTTGGAATAATCTACTACTGGCTGCTACTGATGAGCAGAGAACCACGTGACTGTTGAGTTATAGGCCTACTCAGAGAACAGCATGGGCCTATTTTTATCCAAACTGAACTGATAGGCAGGAAAACAGTAATAGTCCTTTAGTTTCACACTGTCACTGAAAGCGCAGTCCTTGCTGAGTACATCAATAAAAACAATTCCTGTAGCAAAATAAGAATGATTCTCAGAAACCGGTTTCTCTGAAACCAGTTCTCATTTGTAGCAGTTTCCTTGGAATTAAAATGTCTCCAAAGCACTAATAACAGTAGGGACGCATAGGTGCTATTGTCACGGCCGTCGAAAGAAGTAGACCAAAGTGCAGCGTGGTGAGTGTACATTTTCCTTTCATTTAAAATGTCGCCAACAAACGAGGAAACAACCGTGAAGCTTACAGGGCTATAGTGCCACTAACAAAAGTCAACTACCCACAATCAAAGGAGGGAAAAGGGCTACCTAAGTATGATTCCCAATCAGAGACAACGATAGACAGCTGTCCCTGATTGAGAACCATACCCGGCCAAAACATAGAAACAAAGAAACATAGAAAACAAAACATAGAATGCCCACCCCACATCACACCCTGACCTAACCAAATAGAGAAATAAAACGGCTCTCTAAGGTCAGGGCGTGACAGCTATACTGTAGATATATAGTAGCAACTTTCTAGATCAGCACAACTGTGATCATCATAGATGTGCAGTTGATGCCGCCTGAAACCACTTCGTCCAGCATTGCGAGGACAGAGTGATATGACCTTGTACTATTGCATAACGGTTTATGCTCTTTCACATTGTCTCATTCTTCGGGTTGACAGCGCAGGGCCCAAAGTTCACATTTTTCCATAACGAGCCAGCAATATCAGCCCATGGAAAAATCTACAGAGAGCGGCATTCATAAACGCAAGATCAGATTTCAGAGGCGAGAGAGAGCAGCATTCTGAGGAGCAGCTTTAGAGAAAAGAAAAGGGTCTGCCTCGAGAGAAGCACCATAATCTGATAGGAACAATTATGATTCAAATACAATTTTGTGGTTAATTACAGGTAACCTGCAATAGTCTACATCATTCATTAAATGCCTTATAATAGGACATAAACGCTCATGCTTATAACACGTAATAACGCATGAAGTGTTACCGTAAATTCTACTGGAATGTTGAGTTATCAGCTGCAGACTACTGGGTCCCTCTCTGATAGAGTGTAGCCTCTCTGTCTTCCATCCTGAGGCATAGTCATTTCACAGGAAGTAGAGAGACAGCAGACGGAGAGAGAGAGAGAGAGAGAGAGAGAGAGAGAGAGAGAGAAAGAGAGAGAGAGAGAGAGAGGGCGAGCGAGAGCAGCTCTCTGCTCGTCCTAATGACTCTGTCCTCTGCACCACCGGGGTAATGTCTGCTGATGGGAAACATAGCCGGCCAATTACACAGCCCCTATCTAATCACAGAGGTCAGGGGTCAACTCACATCCACCATCCGTCTTCATTCGGTCACCCATTCACTGGACCTTACGCCTCGGTCCCACCGACAGCGTCTTTGCACAAAACGGTACGCAGCATCATCTGGATGTGTGTGCAACAAAAGTTCAACATTCACTTCCTGCTACCATTTCTGTCAAGCCGTCTACGCATACAGTTTGACACATGCGTTCGATAAATCCAACATATGCGCCACACCGAACCCACTGCAACTGCCTCTGCAACGCAATGCTGCAAGGAATCGGGGTGGCAGGTAGCCTAGTGGTTAGAGTGTTGGGCCAGAAATCGAAAGGTTGCTGGATCAAATCCCCGAGTTGACAGGGTAAAAATATGTCGTTCTGCCTCTGAACAAGGCAGTTAATCCACTGTTCCCCACTAGTCTGTCATTGTAAATAAGAATTTGTTCTTAACTGACTTGCCTAGTTAAATAAAGTTTTTTTTTTTTAAAGGCAAACACAGTGTTCCATTGGATATGTGTGATCGAGGCATTAATTGTGCTGTTTCAGTATGGGACAGGAGGACAGGACACATTGTATTTCAGATACTGAGGCATACACATTCGTCCTCCGTTTCTCCATCTGTGTAACACGTGCACACACACAATTCAATCAACAATCGGGACAAATATATTCCCATCCAAATATGAAATACACCCCTCTTAGATTTTCAATTGAAAAAAAAACAACATTCATAAGCACAATAAATCTGTACACACAGACAGACAGACAGACAGACAAGTCAGCCCTCTGCTCAGACAGCTGTTTCACGGTAGGAGGAACATATCCCTAAAAAGACTCAACCTTTTGTAGTTTACTCTCTATGGACATCATCTAATATATTATTCTGGGCAGCTCAATCTGGTCTATGACCATTGTGTTTCTGACTGAAGATCATCCAACATGTTGCAGAGCTGCCTGGTTCAATATCAACTTTTAGTACAGGCTTTCTAGCAATTCCAGGACGTCTCTCCAATGTCTTAGCTTACGTCCAATGGCGGAGGACGGCCAATAGAATTAGACTGGGGGGCAAATCGAGACAGAGCTATATCAAGTAGACCGCATTGCTGCCAATATGGACTTGCACGCAACTCAACAGAATCAGCAGACACAAAATGGTGGAAATAATAGTCAATCTCCCTTACTCCCTCTCTCCAAGCCAGGTGGGGGATTATTATTATATGTAGGAAGACCGACTCACACAGCCTGAGGCATTTGATAAGTGAGCTAATCAAACAATGACACAGGATCATCTCATTGTGTTCTACCCAGGATGACCAAATGAGAGGTATAGAATCTCTGAATGGGCAATATTCAGGTGAGTTCCTCAAACATAATACCTGCACACTCCCTCTCTCTCTCTGTGTGTGTGTGTGTGTGTGTGTGTGTGTGTGTGTGTGTGTGTGTGTGTGTGTGTGTGTGTGTGTGTGTGTGTGTGTGTGTGTGTGTGTGTGTGTGTGTGTGTGTGTGTGTGTGTGTGTGTGTGTGTGTGTGTGTGTGTGTGTGTGTGTGTGTGTGCGTGCGTGCGTGTTTTTCAGGCGAGGGAGACTGGTACACAGCTGAGCAAACAGCAGAAAGTGTTGGATATAACTCACTGACATACACACAAATACTTAAACAAACAGGAGACACTTGAAAAGGCCTGAACATAGAGACAGTGAAAACCCCTATAGAAAAGGGCCCGTCATCACCACAGTCCTCTCTTGCTCTTCTATCCTGGCTAGCTCTAGGGCCCAATATGACTAATGTATCGTTTTGTGTCCACGCTATTTGCCGTGGTAGCCTATAAGCTGAACTGGCGTTTGCGTGTGCGTGCATAGATGTGTTTCGATTGCATTTGTACGACTAGACAGGCTAGGGTTGGGAGGGAGTGTGTACTGTGCGCTAAGCTAACTCTAGCTCCAGCTGTGGTGTGATTTGAGGCAGAAATGAGTGGAGGTGTGAACGCACAGCCAGGTGCTGCCCCCTCTCACCCTCACACCTTCCCTCAGTCCACTTCCTCCCAGTTAATTAAGAGCGCTGGCGGAGGGACTGGAGTCAGGAAGGGGGAGAGGAGGGGGGATGGGGGTGTTCCTGTGAAACAGCTGTAAAACCTGCCATTACTGCTAAGCCTGTCAGAGAGCAATAGGGGGCGGGTGGAATGAAGTGCGGAGAGGACAGGGGTGTGGGGTGATTGAGGATGATGATTTGGATCGGTGTGGCGGAAGGGGGGGGGGTGATTTAAGCAATATAGAGGGGAGTAATATCACATTGAAGTCATAATAAGACAATGTAGTGAAACTCACCTTCACATTGCTTGCCGTCTCCCTTGTACCCCGGCTTGCAGATGCAGTTGAAGGATTTGGGGGTATTCTGGCAGAGAGCATCAATGTGACAGTCATCCGTGCCTTCAGAGCATTCATCGGCTTCTATAGAAATGGCACAAGGGACAACTGTAAACCACTGGTCTCTAAGGACTCATCAATAGGACTAAGTCTATAAAATAGTGATGATTTTGGTGAGAGGTGAATGGGTTTTGTACAACCTCCATCGAATGTTTTAACCCCGCTCTCTCAGGGAAAGCTCAGTCCTCTTGGCCAAATGCAGCTCCATCCAGATATATACAGGCTGGAAATATTTACTTTAAGATGGCAAACGTCCAAAATGTAAAGCTCCTCGTATAAGACAATAAACTGTCAGGGAGGGACATAGTGGATGGAGGGTGAGGTTTCTTAACTCTATAAATGATACCGGTAGGTTCTCTTGGATAACACTAAAGAGAACAAAACCAATAATAATTTATATGAATGAAATACCATTAGCAGAGAGGTACACTAGTGTATCAGGGCTTAGTGGATGCCTATGGAATACTGAGTGACAACATGGAACCCTAATTGATCAAGTCAATGTTATAGAGTCACATCTGGGGGCTGAATCCAGGGGCCTCGAGCAGGCTAATTCACAGACAGAGAAAGAACGAGAGAGAGAGAGCACAAGTGTAAGAGAGAAAGTATTTATCCAAAATTCTGTTCCCTTTCTCTCCCTAGTGCTGTATCTTGAACTGAGAAGCAGCTACCCTGTCTCCTGTCTTGCCCCTTCCCAGATCAACGAAATGCAATGAAGAAACAATAAAATGTAATTTCAATAAATCTTTTTTATCAAGTGGATGACTGATTTATTTGCTCCCATGTGAGTGCCAGTAGAAATGAAAAATAAAGTGATATAGGAGTAGGCAGTGGAATATAGCCTGTAAAACCTGGACTTGATAGTTCAACTGCCAGGTCTCACTGAGTTGTTGACAGTGAATAGAGAGAGATAAGGCAAGAAACTATTATTGCAGGTTCACCATGGGACTATTTTTATGAAATACCGTTGACTAATAGTTAAATAAAGCCCTCTGCGGTGCTTCAGTGCCCGTCCCAATATTGACTTCTCTCTCATCCATAGTGGGAGGGAGACAATGTGCGCCACTATCCACTGAAAGGTCGTCGATAAGCAGGTTGGGACAGACTCCTCTAGGGACCGCGAAGGCCACCTTTCCAACCAACGTCCATATGGATACCTCTGAGCAGGCAACTGATCCGGGAAATATGCTATGTATCAGCTCATCGGAGGGATTCTTTCAAGCAGAGGGGGGTGAAAAGATGCGTAGTCATATTTTTATTCACACAATTAAAACCAGTCCAGGACCTACTTGACAGATTGATCTACGACGGGTAAAACATTTAAATAGATATCAGTCGACGGACCTCATTTCTTGTACACTCTTCTCACTTGTTTAACATTCAGAAATGGGAATTCAATAAAGCGAAACAAATACTAAACTTGAAATAGTGTTTAGAGTAATATTGTCCAAAAAAAATGGACTAACACGCCGTGTTTTGTTGTCAGTCAAAAATGGGTGATAATAGTTCAGCTCCGCAAGGCCAAATGTAAACGTTTTTGCAGCCTCTGATTTATTTCGCGCGCATATCACGTCACCATTTCAAAGGCTATTATAATTGCTAGATTTGGCTTCAAATGTATATATTTCATTCACTGTTGTGCAAAATCGGTGTTCAGCTATTTCTCCTTTCCATGCTGTTCAAATTATCCATCCTCAACCAAGTGTTTCTCAAAGTAACATGTTATCTCAACTATCTCAACTGTAATCTCAGTCCACAAATACTCTCCAATTCAAATGAATATAATCTACATTAGCCTGTGCATTAAAGAAATCCACTACGTTTCACCTATTCCACGCTGTCATACACTGGTTCAACAGTCATACAACAGTTCAATAAACCATTAACAGGAAAAAAATATAGGCAGCACTAGCCTATTTTAAAAATATGTGTCAAAATTATTAAGAGAGAATGAGAGCTCTTTACCTGCGAGTCCAACATTCCCCATCACCTCACAAGTATTAATGAGGACGAAAAACAAACAAACGTCCCAGGAAAAACAAGCACTTCCCATGGTAAAAGGTGGTGATTGAATGCAGTTTTTTGGTTATGCGTTTCTTTGATAAGAGAACCGTTTTGGTACTGGCAGAGGCAGTAGAAGAGGACAGCGAGACCAGCAGAGCCGCTCTCTGATTGGCTTGCACGCATTTGAAGAGCGGGTTGGAGGTGTAGAGAGAGAAGAAAGAGAGAGAATAAAATTGGTTGCTTTGGTTCAATTGATTACTCAACGCCCGAGACCGCAACCAACCCAGAAAATCATTACACTTGATCAATAAATGTTTTCCGATATTTGTCACGAGCGCGGGGGCCAAATTGTCAGCAGAGGTCTCAATTGCCCATAATGGAACTCATGATTTATCATGATGTAGGCCTAGAAATAAGGTTATACATCTTCAAGTTACAATCGCGGTGAATAATAATGAGAAAAAAAGAGCTCAGATGTAGCTACGTTTTCATGTTTTTCAGATGAGTTGTCCCGCAGGCGCTTATTTCAATAGGCTACATGCGTAGCCAGCCTAATGGGCAGTTTTGGGCACTTCTTAGTTGGTTGTGGTGGGTAGGCATATTCTTGTCATTCTTTGCAATGCAATGTAAATACTTTGAAATAAATTAAGTCATAAGAAGCATACATCTGAAGGGACCAACATTATCTGTAAATATAATGCACGCAAGTGCAACTCCTGCACAGTATTGGACTTGCCACCTTTCAGAGCAGGAACTTTACACAGGGCTGAAGTTTGAGTGTAGGGATACTGTCCTCTGCTGGCCTCGAGACACATTACGTCAGTGCGCTGGTTTTGTCCCGCCCACCTGTCAGTGATAAAGGTACATGTTTGACCAATCACTGTGCAACAAAGCAGGCCTCGCAAAGTGTCATGGCGTCTCCCTTGAAGGGGGCTTGGACCTGGAAAATCTAGCCATTGTCAGTAGTCATTCTCCTCTAAATAGGCCTGTTAAAAAACATTTACTTATCAAACGGGATATTTTTCAAGACAAAGACGTCACCATGGGGACTGTCCACGCCAGGGTAAATCTTCATTTCTTACAACCACGGAACGTGGGGATGAAATTCTGCATGACCTCCCCGTTCAGTGTCTATTGTATGGCGGTGTACCATGGACGAACGCATAGGCCGTGGGCTAGATACATAAATGACATTAATGGCGAAGAGTTGTATGACATGAGGCAAATTGTTATTTTACCATATTTTATGTAATGTTATGCAATATGGATTGTGTCTGATCTTTCAGCATGCTAGCAAATGTACCACCTTGACAGAACGAAGCTAGCTAGGTTGCTATTTAAGCATGGTCATATCTTCACATGATTTTTCTACTTTCTCGACACTATTCAGAGTATGGACCCTCTCCCGATGCACGGGCGTGACATGGGCGTTCATCCCGACGACATGATTGAGGTGCAGGAGGCAGAACATGAGACTAAACAGGAGGTCCTGGAAAACAAAGACGTAAGCATCTCTTATCCAAGCTAACGTTACTCACATTACAAGTTGTTTGTCATCTCATTAGCAAAGGGATTTGAATAATCATTGATCACCTAGTTGGAATGGATGCGGGGAATCTGGCCCTTCATTGCAGGTTGTTGTCCAACATGTCAACATTGAGGGCTTGGGCCGAACGAAAGAGGATCTGCTGGGCTATGAAATCTCAGAGGTCTTCGAAGCTAAAAACCTTATTGATGTAAGTATGAGCACTCTGGACTCCACATACTTGAACATGCACACACAACCTACATACACACTCTCAAATGTTCCCTTTATTTAAGGGGAAACATTTGTGCTAAAAGCAGTTTGTTGGGTCTTTGACAGGTCATGAAGAAGTCTCATATTGCCAGACAGAAATTGCTGCGTCTGGGCATTTTCAAGGAGGTGGAGGTCGTCATTGATACATCAGATGGTACAGTGTGCGCCCATAAACGTGTGTGTGTCTGAAACAATATCACAACCTATCTCAACCATGAGATGTTGCCAATATGAAAGGATAACCAGTAAATAGATATTTGTGTCACTGGAGAGGAGCCCTCTGTTAGTCTAGCTGTGGTCACAAACTGTTTTGGTCTACCCCTCCCAGGTGCGGATGCGTTGCCCAATGGTCTGGATGTGACGTTCGAGGTGACAGAGATGAAGAGGCTGACAGGCAGCTACAACACCATGGTCGGCAACAACGAGGGCAGCATGGTGAGAGAATACACACAGAAACACCCCTCTCTCTCACCCACACACTTACTTACAGGAGAGCTATAACAAAGCATCACACAATATTGTTCATTGAAACCCCTGTTGCAATGACCCAGGGAAGACGTTCCTAAATACAATCGTGTGATATAGAGGTGATTTCCAGAATGTTTGCAGACAGATTAAGCAGCTTCTCTGCCTCATTTTCACTGCAAACACTTCCAAATAGGTGCATTGTGTGGTAATGTACGTTCAGACAGGTGGAACAGGGGTGAGACCCTGACTTGGGAGTAACATTGTCTCTGTCTTCCAGGTGTTGGGTGTGAAGCTTCCTAACGTGTTTGGCCGTGCTGAAAAGTTAACCTTCCAGTTCTCCTACGGAACCAAGGAGACTTCCTACGGCCTGTCCTTCTTCAAGCCCCAGCCAGGCAACTTCGAACGCAAGTACGAACAGTGAACACCGCTGTCCTTACTCTCCGTGTCAGTAGGAACTTGAAATAGCACTTGCAGGCCTCCCAAGTGGCGCAGCGGTCTTAAGGCACTGCATCACAGTGTTGCGGTGTCACTGCAGCCTGTGGTTCGATCCTGCAGCTGACCAGTCGTCAGTTGAATGGTGTTTCCTCCGACACATTGGTGCAGCTGGCTTGCGGGTTAAGTGAGCGGATGTTTAAGAAGCGAGGCTTGGCGGGCCATGTTTCGGAGGACGCATGACTCGACCTTCGCCTCCCCTGAGCCCGTTAGGGAGTTGCAGCGATGAGACAAGATCGTAATCATGAAATTGGGGAGATAAAGGCGGTAAATATTACAACAACAAAATAGCACTTGCGTTGTAATGGCTGCCATTTTGTTTCAAGTTTGATTGTTTCCCTCAGTGGTCATATTGACAGTATGGTATGTTGCCATGGTGATGTATTTATAACCTTTATGTTGAACATATTTCAGTAATGAGACAATCACTGATGGATCATGGCCCTGACAGGTGTTGTCTTGTTGCAGCCTCACTCTAAACCTGTACAAAGTCACAGGCCAGTTTCCATGGAGCTCCCTCAAAGAGACAGACAGAGGAGTCTCCACTGAGCTCAATGTAAGAGGTCTCCTACTGTTTGTGTGGGTCTGTGTGTCTCACATTTGTTGTTTTCATTTTATCTGCCTTGAATTTCCACAGGGATAACTTTCTCTCTCACTCTCCTATAGTTTCCTTTGTGGAGGACCAACCACACTCTGAAGTGGGAGGGTGTGTGGCGGGAGCTGGGTTGTCTGGCACGCAGTGCCTCATTCGCCGTGCGAGAAGAGAGCGGGCACACCCTCAAGTCTGCCCTCTCGGTACAAAGCCCTTTGTCTCTCAGTTCCCTTTATCTAATAATCTTAACCCTTAATGATCTTCACTCTCAAAATAGTAAGAATCTGAGTCAATCCGCTGACCGTAGTTGTCTTGCAGCACACCATGTCCATTGACAACAGGAACTCTGCCATCTTCCCCAAGAAAGGTGCCTTACTGAGGATCAACCAGGTATGTTTGTGTATGTGACTTCCTCTGCATAATACACCACTGTAGATCTATATGAAGTGGCCATGCTGATGTGTGTTGTCTTGTCCTCTGTAGGAGCTGGCTGGCTATACAGGCGGAGATGCAAGCTTCCTGAAGGAGGACTTTGAGCTGCAGATCAACAGACGGCTGGTCTGGGACTCGGTAAGGGAACACTACTCTACTCCCTAATCTGGGGGAAATAGCCAGAACAAATGGAATGTGAATTATGGGGACCTGAGTGTTCAACATGTCATATAACATGACCCTTTTGGCCTCTTTCAGGTCCTCTCTGCCTCTCTCTGGGGTGGGTGTCTCCTCCCCATTGGAGGTAGACCGTCCTCCATCGCTGACAGGTAGGACCACTCCCAACAGATTCATGGCACATGGCTTTGATAGAAATCACTAGGTAGCGTTATTGAGTTAACTCATTCTGTGAAGTATTTATCATTGAGTGTTTAGGGGATGATGTGAGTGACATTTGGCCTGTCATTGACATATTTCTGTATTGTCCAGGTTCTATCTGGGCGGTCCCACCAGTGTGCGAGGATTTGGAATGTACAGCATCGGCCCACAGAGCGAGGGTGAGGTCACGTGCTCTCTGTTTATTTGAACAGGCATGTGTGGTGCACAGGTGTGGGTCAGTAGGAGCCCCATCTGAGACCCATCTGCTAGCCCCGGCTCGCTAGCTGTCTGAATCGCCGTGTCTCCAACCAGCCTCACTACTCACTGGACCCTTATGATCACTCGGCTACGCATGCCTCTCCTTAATGTCAATATGCCTTGTCCATTGCTCTTCTGGTTAGTGATTATTGTCTTATTTCACTGTAGAGCCTCTAGCCCTGCCCAATATACCTTAGCCAACCCTTTAGTTCCACCTCCCACACATGCGATGACATCACCTGGTTTAAAGGATGTTTCTAGAGACAATATCTCACATCACTCAATGCCTAGGCCTACCTCCACTGTATTCACATCTTACCATACCTTTGTCTGTACATTATGCCTTGAATCTATTCTATCTTGCCCAGAAACCTGCTCCTTTTACTCTCTGTTCCGACGTACTAGACAACCAGTTCTTATGGCCTTTAGCCATACCCTTATCCTACTCCTCCTCTGTTCCTCTGGTGATGTAGAGGTTAACCAAGGCCCTGCAGTGCCTAACTCCACTCCTATTCCCCGGGTGCTCTCATTTGTTTACTGTAACCGTATAAGCCTTGGTTTCATGCATTACATTTACATTTAAGTCATTTGGCAGACGCTCTTATCCAGAGCGACTTACAAATTGGTGAATTCACCTTATGACATCCAGTGGAACAGCCACTTTACAATAGTGCATCTAAATCATTTAAGGGGGGGTGAGAAGGATTACTTTATCCTATCCTAGGTATTCCTTAAAGAGGTGGGGTTTCAGGTGTCTCCGGAAGGTGGTGATGATTGACTCCGCTGTCCTGGCGTCGTAAGGGAGTTTGTTCCACCATTGGGGGGCCAGAGCAGCGAACAGTTTTGACTGGGCTGAGCGGGAACTGTACTTCCTCAGTGGTAGGGAGGCGAGCAGGCCAGAGGTGGATGAACGCAGTGCCCTTGTTTGGGTGTAGGGCCTGATCAGAGCCTGGAGGTACTGCGGTGCCGTTCCCCTCACAGCTCCGTAGGCAAGCACCATGGTCTTGTAGCGGATGCGAGCTTCAACTGGAAGCCAGTGGAGAGAGCGGAGGAGCGGGGTGACGTGAGAGAACTTGGGAAGGTTGAACACCAGACGGGCTGCGGCGTTCTGGATGAGTTGTAGGGGTTTAATGGCACAGGCAGGGAGCCCAGCCAACAGCGAGTTGCAGTAATCCAGACGGGAGATGACAAGTGCCTGGATTAGGACCTGCGCCGCTTCCTGTGTGAGGCAGAGTCGTACTCTGCGGATGTTGTAGAGCATGAACCTACAGGAACGGGCCACCGCCTTGATGTTAGTTGAGAACGACAGGGTGTTGTCCAGGATCACGCCAAGGTTCTTAGCGCTCTGGGAGGAGGACACAATGGAGTTGTCAACCGTGATGGTGAGATCATGGAACGGGCAGTCCTTCCCCGGGAGGAAGAGCAGCTCCGTCTTGCCGAGGTTCAGCTTGAGGTGGTGATCCGTCATCCACACTGATATGTCTGCCAGACATGCAGAGATGCGATTCGCCACCTGGTCATCAGAAGGGGGAAAGGAGAAGATTAATTGTGTGTCGTCTGCATAGCAATGATAGGAGAGACCACACTCTGCCAACCCGGATGTCCGAGCCATGTCTGAATCCTGGCTGAGGAAGACCTCCAAAAACACTGAAATTTCCATCCCTAACTATAACATTTTCCGACAAGATAGAACTGCCAAAGGGGCGGTGTTGCAATCTACTGCAGAGAGAGCCTGCAGAGTTCTGTCTCACTATCCAGATCTGTACCCAAACGATTTGACCTTCTACTATTAAAAATCCACCTTTCCAGAAACAAGTCTCTCACTGTTGCCGCTTGCTATAGATGACCCTCTGCCACCAGCTGTGCTCTGGACACCATATGTGAACTGATTGCCCCCCATTTATCTTCTGAGCTCGTGCTGCTAGTTGACCTAAGCTTGATGCCCTCAATCTCACACAAATTATCAATGAAGCTACCAGGTACAACCCCAAAGCTGTATACACGGGCACCCTCATAGATATCATCCTAACCAACTTGCCCTCCAAATACACCTCTGATGTTTTCAACCTAGATCTCAGCGATCACTGCCTCATTGCCTGCGTCCGTAATGGGTCTGCGGTAAAACGACCACCCCTCATCACTGTCAAACGCTCCCTATAACACTTCAGCGAGCAGGCCTTTCTACCTTTTGACCTGGCCCAGGTATCCTGGAAGGATATTGACCTCATCCCGTCATTAGATGATGCCTGGTTATTCTTCAAAAGTGCCTTACTCACCATCTTAAATAAGCATGCCCCATTCAGAAAATGTCAAACCAGGAACAGATATAGCCCTTGGTTCTCTCCAGACTTGACCAGCACAAAAACATCCTGTGGCGTTCTGCATTAACATCGAATGGCCCCCATGATATGCAACTTTTCAGGGAAGTTAGGAACCAATATGAACAGGCAGTTAGGAAAGCTAAGGCTAGCTTCTTCAAGCATACATTTTCATCATGTAGCACAAACTCAAAGTTCTGGGACACTGTAAAGCCCATGGAGAATAAAAGCACCTCATCCCAGCTGCCCTCTGCACTGAGGCTAGGAAACACTGTCACCCATGATAAATCCACTATAATTGAGAATTTCGATAAGCATTTTTCTAAGGCTGGCCATGCTTTCCACCTGGCTACCCATTCCCTGGTCAACAGCCTTGCACCCCACCCCCACAGCAACTCACCCAAGCCTCCCCATTTCTCCTTCACCCAAATCCAGATAGCTGATGTTCTGAAAGAGCTGCAAAATCTGTACCCCTACTAATCAGCCGGGCTAGACAATCTAGACCGTCTCTTTCTAAAATTGTCTGCCGAAATTATTGCAACCCTGTTCAACCTCTTTCGTATCGTCTGAGATTCCCAAAGATTGGAAAGCTACCACAGTCATCCCCCTCTTCAAAGGGGAAGACACTCTAGACCCAAACTGCTACAGACCTATATCTATCCTACCATGCCTTTCTAAGGTCTTCGAAAGCCAAGTTAACAGATTACTGACCATTTTGAATCCCACCGTACCTTCTCCGCTAAGCAATCTGGTTTCAGAGTTGGTCATGGGTGCACCTCAGCCACGCTCAAGGTCCTAAACGATATCATAACCGCCATCGATAAGAGACAATACTGTGCAGCCATATTCATCGACCTAACCAAGGCTTTCGACTCTCAACCACCACATTCTTATTGGCAGACTCAACAGCCTTGATTTCTCAAATGATTGACTCGCCTGGTTCACCAACTACTTGTCTGATAGAGATCAGTGTGTCAAATCGGAGGGCCTGTTGTTCGGACCTCTGGCAGTCTCTACGGGGGTGCCACAGGGTACAATTCTTGGGACGACTCTCTTCTCTGTATACATCAACGCTTTTGCTGCTAGTGATTCTCTGATCCACCTCGCAGACTACACCATTCTGTATACTTCTGGCCCTTTTTTGGACACTGTGTTAACTAAGCTTCAGATGAGCTTCAATGCCATTACAACTCTCCTTCCTTGGCCTCCAACTGCTCTTAAATTAGAAGTAAAACTAAATGCATGCTCTTCAACCGATCGCTGCCTGCACCTGCCCGCCCGTCCAGCATCACTACTCTGAACGGTTCTGATTTAGAATATGTGGACAACTACAAATACCTAGGTGTCTGGTTAGACTGTAAACTCTCCTTCCAGGCTCACATTAAGAATCTCCAATCCAAAATTAAATCTAGAATTGGCTTCCTATTTCCAAACAGCATCCTTCACTTATGCTGCCAAGCATACCATCCTACCGATCCTCGACTTCAATGTCATTTACAAAATAGCCTCCAACACGCTACTCGACAAATTGGATGCAGTCTATCACAGTGCCATCCGTTTTGTCACCAAAGCCCCATATACTACCCACCATTGCGACCTGTACGCTCTCGTTGGCTAGCCCTCGCTTCATACTCGTTGCCAAACCCACTGGCTCCAGGTCATTTACAAGTCCTCGCTAGGTAAAGTCCCGCCTTATCTCAGCTCACTGGTCACCATAGCAGCACCCACCCGTAGCATGCGCTCCAGCAGGTATATCTCACTGGTCACCCCCAAAGCCAATTCCTCCTTTGGCAGCCTTTCCTTCCAGTTCTCTGCTGCCAATGACTGGAAAGAACTGCAAAAATCACTGAAGTTGGAGACTCATATCTCCCTCACTAGCTTTAAGCACCAGCTGTCAGAGCAGCTCACATAACATTGCACCTGTACATAGCACATCTGTAAATAGCCCATCCAACTACCTCATCCCCATACTGTTATTTATTTATTTATCTTGCTCCCCAGTGTATCTACTTGCACATTCATCTTCTGCACATCTACCATTCCATTGTTTAATTGCTATATTGTAATTACTTCGCCACCATGGCCTATTTATTGCCTTACCTCCCTTATCTTACCTCATTTTCACACACTGTATATAGACTTTTTCTATTTTATTGTTGACTGTTTGTTTGTTTCATGTATAACTCTGTTCTTTGTGTCACACTTTATCTTTATCTTGGCCAGGTCGCAGTTGTAAATGAGAACTTGTTCTCAACTAGCCTACCTGGTTAAATAAAGTTGAAGTAAAAAAAATAAACGTTGCCTGGAGTCATGATGATGAAATGTAAGGGTTTACTTGTGTTACTGCAGGTGACTACCTGGGGGGAGAGGCGTACTGGGCAGGCGGGCTCCACCTGTACACTCCTCTTCCCTTCCGTCCGGGCCGGGGTGGCTTCGGAGACCTCTTCAGGACACACTTCTTCCTCAACGCTGGGAACCTGTGCAACCTCAACTATGGTGGGAACCCTGAACTTCATATTAGTCCATGTTCTGTTTTTCATTGACCCCATTAACTAATGATGAGTTACAGTTGAAGTCGGAAGTTTACATACACTTTGGTTGTATTAAAACTCATTTTTCAACCACTCCACAAATTTCTTGTTGACAAACTAATAGTTTTGGCAAGTTGGTTGGGACATCTACTTGTGCATGTGCATGACACAAGTAATTTTTCCAACGATTGTTTACAGACAGATCATTTCACTTATAATTCACTGTATCACAATCCCAGTGGGTCAGATGTTTACATGCACTAAGTTGACTGTTGCTTTAAACAGCTTGGAAAATTCCAGAAAATTATGTCATGACTTTAGAAGCTTCTGATAGGCTAATTAACATAATTTGAGTCAATTGGATGTGTACCTTCAAACTCTGTGCCTCTTTGCTTGAAAACAATTGTAGACCTCCACGTCTGGTTCATCCTTGCGAGCAGTTTCCAAACGCCTGAAGGTACCACGTTCATCTGTACAAACAAATAGTACGCAAGTAGAAGTACCATGGGACCACGCAGCTTTAATACCGCTCAGGAAGGAGACCTGCTCTGTCTCCTAGAGATTAACGTACTTTGTTGCAAAAAGTGCAAATCAATCCCAGAACAACAGCAAAGGACCTTGTGAAGATGCTGGAGGAAACGGGTACAAAAGTATCTATATCCACAGTAAAACGAGTCCTATATCGACATAACCTGACAGGCCGCTCAGCAAGGAGGAAGCCACTGTTCCAAAACCGACATAAAAAATCCAGACTACGGTTTGCAACTGCACATGGGGACAAAGATCGTAATTTTTGGAGAAATGTCCTCTGGTCTGATGAAACAAAAATTTAACTGTTTTGCCATAATGACCATCGTTATGTTTGGAGGAAAAAGGGGTAGGCCTGCAAGCAAAAGAACACCATCCCAACCATGAAGCACAGGGGTGGCAGCATCATGTTGTGGGGGTGCTTTGCTGCAGGAGGGACTGGTGCAATCAACAAAATAGATGGCATCATGAGTTAAGAAAATTATGTGGATACATTGAAGCAACATCTCAAGACGTCAGTCAGGAAGTTAAAGCTTGGTTGCAAATGGGTCTTCCAAGTGGACAATAACCCCAAGCATACTTCCAAAGTTGTGGTAAAATGGCTTAAGGACAACTAAGTCAAGGTATTGGGGTAGCCATCACAAAGCCCTGACCTCAATCCTATAGAAAAAGTGTGTGTGAGCAAGGAGGCCTACAAACCCGACTCCGTTACACCAGCTCTGTCAGGAGGAATTGGCCAAAATTCACTCAATTTATTGTGGGAAGCTTGTGGAAGGCTACCTGAAATGTTTGACCCAAGTTAAACATGTAAAGGCAATGCTACCAAATACTAATCGAGTGTATGTGAAACTTCTGACACGCTGGGAATGTGATGAAAGAAAAAAGAACTGAAATAAATCATTCTCTCTACTATTATTCTGACATTTCATTCTTAAAATAAAGTGGTGATGCTAACTGACCTAAGAAAGGAAATTTTTACTAGGATTTAATGTCAGGAATTGTGAGAAAAAAAAAAAACTGAGTTTAAATGTATTTGGCTAAGGTGTATGTGATTTTCCGACATCAACTGTACTTAGTACATACTGCAAATAAATGTTCAATTGTCTGTTTGTGCATTCTGCCTCTCTTTGTGCCGCCTCTTATGTGTAAGTGTTTCCTGTCCCCAGGAGAGGGCCCAAGAGCACACCTACAGAGGCTGGCAGAGTGTGTCCGCTGGTCGTATGGAGCAGGCATTGTGTTGCGTCTCGGGAACATCGCCAGGCTGGAGCTCAACTACTGCATTCCCATGGGGGTTCAGAGTGGAGACAGGTACAACACACAGACATTTGGAGGAGCAGGTCAGACTCGACTCCTGTAGGCCAGGTCGCAGTTGTAAATGAGAACTTGTTCTCAACTGGCCTACCTGGTTAAATAAAGGTGAAATAAAAATAAATATAGCGCTCTAGAAAAGAGTGAGAGAAGACTCTCATACACTCACAGAGATGCAGTAGTGTTAAGTACTTAAGTAAAAATACTTGAAAGTACTACTTAAGTTGTTTTTGGGGGTATCTGTACTTTACTATTTAGACTTACTTCACTGCATTCCACTTTGCGCCATAGATTTTCCCTGACACCCACAAGTACTTGTTACATTTTGAATGCTTAGCAGGACTGGAAAATGGTCAAATTCACACACATCGCTGATCATCCCTATTGCCAAATGCTTAATTTGTAAATGGTGTTGGAGTTTGCACCTGGCTATCCGTAAGTTTCAAAAAACATAAATTGTGCCATCTGGTTTGCTTAATATAAGGAATTTTAAATGATTTATACTTGTACATTTACTTTGATACTTAAGTATATTTAAAACCAAATACTTTTAATAAAGTTATATTTTATTGGGTGACTTTTGCTTTTACTTGAGTCATTTTCTATTAAGGTATCTTTACTTTTACTCAAGTATGACAATGGGGTTCTTTTTCCACCACTGCAGAGATGATAGAACAAGAGATGAGAAAGGAGAGGTGTTATTGCTGCAATGCCATACTGCTCATATATGCTCTAAATAGACACACAAGCCATAACACCTAACTATACACATTCACCAGGTGCGGCACATAGGTCCCAAAACTTTTTCTTTGGCTCATCTTCCCTCTTTTTCCGACCCTGCCTCAGGATATGCGACGGCGTCCAGTTTGGAGCAGGAATCCGTTTCCTGTGACGTCATCACCCTGCCACCCGGGTCCAGCAGCAGAGAGCACGATGGGAAAGGGAGAAGAGCATTGTCACTTGTTATCCGTTGAGTATAACGCTAGCTGTGGGAGCCTACCAGAATGCACAGTCCTGGAGGAGTGCTCCGCCCCCTTTTTGATATTAACCAATGATATCCACTATGTTTGCTGTGTTACTTTTCCACCAACCAATTACGTTTCTGGCCAAAGAGATTTGGGCGTATATCTCCCCTGCCTTCCAGGACTGCTGAATGCACTATCCATAGGGAAGTGACTTGGTTTTGGTTCTAGATTTATTTTACTGTGTTAGAACTCTTGCCAACTGATTTGTCAATAGAATCCTGTACATGCCAATATGTTGATGCAATAGAAGGGATCAAATTTAATGGGAGAGCAAATAACCAGCACTTTGTTTTGATGACAGAACTCACTTAGCCCATGGAAGGGAATTGACAACTCATGTCGAAACGGTCAGTTCTGCTATTTGACGTGTAGAATTAAGAGTTGACTCCCCCTCTCCACAGCAGCCCCTGTGAATCGGAGTTGGGAACCCCAAGTGTGACCCACCACCAGTGCTCTTACTGTTAGTCTTCTTTTTAATGTTGTCTAAGTTAAGTTACACAATAAATCACATTTGTTCCCCTTAATCTTGTTTTGTGGTGTCTCATACACAGACACACATTTGCGATACTTTATTCAGATCCAAAGTTCTAAAACACCCTCAGACCTGCATTAATGACAGCAGTTACAACACACAGTGTGTCACATACAGGAGGGGTTAAGTCTCACTAGCCAGTTTTATCAGCATGCAGTTATTAAGTCACACTATTGGTAAATAAGTCAACTCCTGATATATTCAATGGCTTGGAAGTGCACCCAACTGTCTACACTTCACTGCAGCATGCAGATATCTAAAGCATGTCCAATTGCAAATAGTGAACTTCACTGCATAGTCAACATTTGACTTACATTGTAATTATAACATATCAAGTATAATCTCATGGTAATCCATCTAGTTTGTACCGATGTAACAGTATAGCTTCCTTCCCTCGCCCTGAACCAGGGACCCTCTGCACACATCAACAACAGCCACCCTTGAAGCAGCGTTACCCATCACACTGCTAACTAGCTAGCCATTTCACATCGGTTACACCGACAATAACTAACCAATTCTACATTTAAATAGTAGGGAAGACTGACTCACTGATCTGTGCCTACCATGTTGCCTTGTCAAAGTTTAAAATGTCATGATGGAATTGTTGCATGCATTGTTTAATTTGTCCTTCCAAACACTGTTCTTTTGTGATGGCTTCATTTTTGTAAACATTTTTTCCCACTGATACATTGCTCTTTATCATGTTGAGCGTGGGTGCTACGGAGGAGTGCCTTATATTTCCCTCATGACATTTTAAACTTTGACATGAGGATACATTGTAGGCAAACAAGACATGTCAGATTGGGGTACTAAGATTATTTCCAAAATGGTAATGGACAGTAGTACACTGTCATGACTATGACATGGATACAAACCAGTAATACAGTAAGTATCCCTTTAGAAATCAGCAGGCTTATAGGGGGCACTAGTTGTCAAAGGCAATAACACTGCCCAGATGACCACAGTGATATCAGTAGACATTTTGTGTGGGGGTGTTCATCCTTGCTTGCACATCTCTTCATACTGAGAAGTAACCCTGTTGACCTTGGCATGGGGGAACCTGTGCCAGGCAGTTCAGTGTGGATCGGGGTAGAATGTTTGATCAGAGCTCATTCACTTTGGGAGTCACAGCAGCTGGTGTGTTCTTGATGATATAGCTTGGCAACACAGAGAGTAGGTACTGGTGTGTTCTAACAGGTGAACATTGAACCAACTGAGTCTGCCTACAATGGAAGATATAATATACTTTATGTTGAAATGGAGACTTATGATTGATTCTGCTTTACAAACTTGAATCTGAATTACAGAACAAATCGCCTTGATACGGATACGATTGTCCTCATAAACAATACAAATGCATAATTCCTCATGTTACACAATTTCCACTCAGGAGAGGGCATAACTGTGGAGTGTTTAAAGCACCTTGTTGTGAATGTTTGGGGTTCCTTCCACTACTATCCAGAGAGCTGCCCTGCTCTAGTTTTCCATCAGGGTGTTCAGCAGAGGTCAAAGTGTGTTTACACATGGATGGTTTTCCTGAGATGGAAAAGCTGTCCAGACCTGGGCCTGTAGCGAATGGATGAAATTAAATGAATTACTAAACAATCACAAAGTGACACATGGTCTGTTATGATACTGATGTGCGTGTGTGGATTTATTATTTTATTATTATGATAAACATTGAAATAAACTAATACAGATAATTTTGTATAAAATGCTAAAATAGTACATAATGGCTGCTATTTATATTTGATCACAATGGAATTATTATGTAAATGTAGCCTACTCGTCATAACCCATTCAAGGGGGGCGCTAGATGAAGGTTAAGCGTTTTTGATTTTTATACATGATCAATGTTGCGTCTTCGTGTCCGGCCGGTTTCGTGGTCTTTTGATAAAATGACATAGATATTCCACTGGAAGCACGCACAATTCATTGCGAAAAGCAATTCTTACTATAACGCAAGACTGTGAAATGTAAAATACAAGCGTGCCTCATTGAAGGAAGTAGTAGGATTCGTGAGCGCGCACGTAGACAGTACCCCGCGCGCACGCCGGTGTGAGCTGGCTGTGGCTAGCTCGAACCGCTGTCATTGCGAGGCAGGTGTTTGTGTCATCAGGAGCTCATACACGTCCCCAGACCACGTTGGACTAATTCTGTTGTTTTTTAATTTGTGTTAATTAATACAGCCATCATGTTGTGGACAGCGAACAGAATCATTAGGAAATTCTCTACCAGCTCTGTAAGTAACATTGTTTATGTTGCATCCGCTATCCCCTGTGTCTCCCCCCGCCCTCCTTTTGTCGCTATGGAGAATCCTAATTGCTTGCCAGCTGATTCACACGATGTTGTCATTGTTGTTCTAATGCATGAATATATATCAGGTTAAAATCGAGTCATCTTCATATGTTACAATGACTGAATGACTCGGTCTCAGATCCGTCAATGCCTGGGTGTGCACAGTGCACACTCACAGTAGCCTACAATCTAATCGAAATACGATGCATGCTTGACAGTTCTCTTCTTTGATATCTGATATGCAACATTAGTAACGTTTATTACCATAAAGGCGAATTCATATTATGTACTATGTATTTGTATTCTAACAACCATACAAAGAAAGACATGTCTTTGCCAGTTACCATGTTATGCACGTTGCCTCCATCGCTGCACGAATTACTTCCATTGTACAGTTCGTGGGGAGTTGCATCAGCTGAACGAGAGACCACAGACAGCTGAACAGAGCGGCTTAGCAACACACTATCCAGAAATCCACATACACGCAACGAACTGCCTATAATTCGACTGACATTGAAGTTACTGTCAGGATATTAGCAAGGAAAAGGGACTGATACGATATGGTTTTGTAGTTGTTGTGTAAACAACACCGGCCCATATCAAACTGCTACTGTAGGTGGTTACAATGTAACGGCAGAAATGTATCTCTTATCATTGCCGTTTTAGCTGGCTGATAGGTAGTCACTCAGTGGTGTAAAATGTTCGCCTACCATGCCTGTCTGGGTGTAAGCGTTCACAGGAGCTGTGTACATTGGGCTATAACAATTGAATAACACATTGTCATAACATGTATTATGTGGTTATTACATTGTTCTAACATGTATTACGTTATTACACATGAACAGCTATAGTGTTTACTTTATTCCTAGTCTATTTCGGCATAGGACACTTGAAACTTTCCATTTTCACATGAACTTCCAGACAGACACACTGATTGAAGTAGCCTCATTTGAACTTATTTGAGCATTCATTCTAGTTGGAGGAGGGGGTTGTGCTCTCTGTAGTCAATAGCATTTCAGACCACCCTCTGTCCCAGAGGACCAAGATTTATTGCCCATTGGACCAGTCTGGCTGCCAGAAACTCCTAAAAAAACTTGGCAATGGAGAGGGAAGAGTATAAATGCTTTTCAACGTTACAAAATGCCTATGTATACTCAACATGAGGGATGTTAGAAGGGAAAATGAATATTGGTCATGGACATGAGTATGGTCCAATTGAAAGTTGGAGTTTGTCTCCATCAGTATTCGGTCATATTGGTTCAAAGCCTGAAGGATATGGGGGAAATATATGTGTTTTGATCTTAAAGCCCACCAGTACAGTATAGGCTATTCTCATGTGTCAGAAAGAGTTTTTACCACTCTAACTCACATGCTCTTTCTTGTCTCCTCCAGAATTATTACCAAAATAAGCTGAGACTGGCTCTGATTGGCCAGAGCCTGTTTGGACAGGAAGTGTACACCAACCTACGGAAGCAGGGCCATAGGGTGGTGGGCGTGTTCACTGTGCCAGATAGGGATGGCAAGGCAGACCCTCTGGGTAAGTATTGACACACGGGGGATGACTGGAGGGAGAGTCTCTCTCTCTTCTCCATTATTTCCTTCTCTTCATCATGCCCTCTTTTTTGGAGGGGTACACAAGTTATCATGACTCAGTGAATGAATATTGCAACAAAACATTTATGGAAGTGGCATGCTTACATCCTCACCAGAGCATGGCCACCTCTTTACATTGTTACCATCTGCATGGTCTCAGTCATGATCCAGTCCGTCCTCTCCTAGACTCCCACGGTCTAACTGAGTTAGTGGAGTTTGTGTCAATGATTGCTCCCAGTCTCTTTTCTAAATGAGATGTAATGGCTTCAGTGGTTACCCTGATAATCTGAGGCGGAAGCCCCTTTAGCCCTGGGTCTCTCTGGGTCAGGAGAGGACTGACTGTCCCTGTCAGTGAGGGAGGTAGATCCATGTTGACAGGCCTTTATGCCTAGCGTTAGGACTGTGGGCCAATTGCTTTAGTAGGGAGAGGCCCTGGTTTGATATGATGCAAATTATTTTACCCAGCATGCATCAGCTGGGATGGCAAGGGTCCCTGTTCAGTGCTTCTCCCCCTCTCTCTTTCTTCATTATATCTCTGCTTTATCTTCTCTCTCTATAGAGAGGATAACTTACTAGATGGGACAATATCCGTAGTTTAACGCCACTGCGTCCTTGCTAGGCAAACAAACAACAACACACAGGGGAGATACACACCCCTGACCAAACCCTGTTAGTCCCAATTACCCTGATTTAGCCTAACTTCAGTTCAGCCTGACTGCAGCAGAAGAGGCGGGTGGGAGAAACTATAGGACAGGCTCATTGTAATGGCTGGAATGGAACGGTATCAAACACAGCAAACATATTGAAACCACATGTTTAACTCTTCCATTTATTCCATTCTAACTATTACAATGAGCCTGACCTCCTATAGCTCATCCTACCAGCCTCCTCTGCTCTGCAGTGAGGTTATACAGCGACCCTCTGTGTTCTTGGCACAGGATTGAGAGATTTCTGCCGTTTGGCTAGGGAAACAGATCTCTGTGTTATTACGATATTTTTTGGCATCCCTGTAAAAAAATAACATTCCCGTTGAGTTGATCTGGCAGAGGACCTCTGGTCCAGAGACCTGTCGGGGCCTGAATTGCTGGACACGGGTACTGTAAAGGAAACCTTGTTACACAATATGGTCAAACATTTTAAGTAAAACATGGTTTCACATTTGATTTCCCTGTTATTAGCCTGAGGCAAAGTATTTACAGAGCAGATGGTTTGATTGTGGGTATTTTTTGCCTACTGTGTAAATGTTTACTTGACAATGTAATGATGATGTAATGTCACATCTATAGACCCATTTCCCACGTCATGAAAAGTTGCATGCACAGTTCATCATCAGAAACCTCTTTGTTTACCTAGCAGTGGATATGATCCCATGCAACTTCAGCTTGCACAAGTTAACAAGCAAGCTAGCAAGTCAAGGTCAAATATGAACATTAGAGCTCAATAAAGCCAGAAGAATAATATACTTGTTGAAAATAGCTATAGCCACCAGTCCTGTGTGTTTTCATGGTCATCACTCACTCGTTTTTAAGTTTGTTTTACATTTACATTTAAGTCATTTAGCAGACGCTCTTATCCAGAGCGACTTACAAATTGGTGAATTCACCTTCTGACATCAGTGGAACAGCCACTTTACAATAGTGCATCTAAATCATTTAAGGGGGGGGGGGGTGAGAAGGATTGCTTTATCCTATCCTAGGTATTCCTTGAAGAGGTGGGGTTTCAGGTGCCTCTTTGTTAAGGTCCCGACATCAGCTTTAGCTATCCTGCTTACAGAGCTTTTTGATGTTGGGATGCACGCACATCACTCGAACGTAGCGTTGGATGGTAAACAGAAACTGTCTCTATTAGCCTAACCGTCTGTGAGTCAAACAGCCTCTAACACTTCACTTATTGCCATGGCATAAAGCATGGCCTTCTTATAAAGCATTACTACGAGGCTACGATCATGCTGAGCACCCAGATTAGCATAGCTGGCTGGATGAGGCCAACAGCTCCATGTGGCCTTTAACACACACACACCGGTGCACACACTCACTCTGAGACGGACCGTGTGCCCCCAGGCCAGCCCCCTATCCTGTCCCACCCCTCCCATCGGCCTGTGTGTGTAATTTAATTTGTGTGGAGCAGGTGGGGCCAAAGTGTGGGTTTCATGTAACCATAACCCTAGTAGGGTAGTAGAGCAGTCTGTGCCCTGGAACTGGTTGGAACTGGGGAAGACCGGAACACCCACGCACACCAGAGTTGGTGTCAATTCGGAATTTCAGAATTTAATTCAATTCAAACAGTGAATTGGAATTGAATTTGAATTGGCCACACACCACAGGAAGCAGAATTTGATTAGATTTGAATTCAAAGCAATTCAACTGAAACGTGAAACATGAGGTCTCATTCATATGAGAAGTCTTTTATCAACAGGATATGCTAATTATTAATGCAAAGAATTCACATACCATTTCAAATATTAGTTTGATTACAACTCAAAGATGTCAAACAGTATTTGTCATTGTCATGAGATGTTCCCTTCCATTCTGCAGCGTTTGATCAAATGCAATGTTTTTTTTTTTATATTTAAAAACACTAAGGGAATTATGAATTATTATAGACAACCCACAACATGATCTTAGAATTTGTCCAGGCCACTAATTATTTTAAATGGTTGAGAATGAGTTTAAAAATGAAATGTTTCAACCTTATGGTACTGGTAACCAACCATGCATGTTATCAAAATAAACATTACTATGGTAATGTGTAGAATAAATAATCCATTTGAATATAATTTAAACAAATTCTACTTCCTTTCATTCAAATTCTATTCAAATTCTGCTTCACGTTGGGTGTGGCCAAATTCAAGAATTTAATTGAAATGAAAGAGCAATTCGCAACTCATTTCATAATTAACCCTGACGCACACCCAGCTCACACAGATAACGGTCACACAGATAAACTGAGATACACAATCACCTACTGTACAAAAGTAAAAACTAGTTTTTAAATTCAGAGAGAAAATATATAAGTATTCTGTCTACCCCCCCCCCCTCACCTTTATCTCCCCCCAGCGGTAGTGGCGGAGAAGGACGGGACGCCAGTCTTTAAGTTCCCGCGGTGGCGTGTCAAAGGGAAGCCCATCACGGAAGTAGTGGAGGCCTACAAGGCGGTGGGGGCTGAGCTCAACGTCATGCCCTTCTGCTCCCAGTTCATCCCCATGAACGTGATCGACCACCCAGCCCACGGTTCCATCATCTACCACCCCTCCATCCTGCCCCTGCACCGCGGGGCCTCTGCCATCAACTGGTGAGGGAGGGAGGGGAGAAAGAAAGGGTTAAGATAGTGTGAGGATTAAGGTTTATAGGCGTGTGGGGTAGTGTGTGTGTGTGGTGAATGGAGACGGTCAAGTGCAGAGGCACATGTGGTCATTTCAGCTGTTGTCAATACATAGCCATGACCAGTGTAAGGTCTTTAGTGTGTGCCTTGTCCATATAGTTAAACACCTGCTGGAGAGCTGAGTAGGAGTGAGAGGTGCTATCTAACTGGTCTGGTTTGGGGATGAACTGTTTGTAATGTGTTTGGCTGAGTACAGTTTGCCTTATCTTTTTCCTACCCTTATCTATTCTCGGTTCCTGTTATCTGTGTTCAGGGTATGTGTGTGTGAGTCTATGTACGTCTCTGTGTGTGAACAGCTATGTGGATTTAGCCTATATTTGACACTGATCTGTGTCTGACTTGGCTGTTTTTCTTGTGAGTGGGCTCTATGGAAAAGGCTGGCTTTCTCTCGCTCTGTACTACAGGTGTAGAATCTTAATTTGATCGCTCTTTCTTTTGTTGCTGAGAATTATCCTGCTCTGCAGGAAATGCAGATGAGCTTCGTGATTGACATAAATTCACTGAAAACCTGCGCACACATACACGGTTATATTAACATTACTGCACTTTTCATGTAGCCTACTTTTTTCCAGCTAATAGCTTTGTCACGATTTAGTTCCTGGTTTTATGCATTACCTGATTCCATGAGTGGCCTTCTCCATATGGTACCATGTATGACCCTGTTTCTGGGTACATCCCTGTTTTTATGTATGACCGTGGTTCTATGCTTGACGTTGGTTCTGTGTCTGACCTGGTCCTGTGTCCTCAGGACTCTGATCCAAGGGGATAAGAAGGCTGGGTTCTCCATCTTCTGGGCTGATGATGGTCTGGACACCGGTCCCATCCTGCTCCAGAGAGAGTGTCATGTGGAACCCAACGACACGGTGGACTCCCTCTACAATCGCTTCCTCTTTCCAGAGGGCATCAAGGCCATGGTAACCATAGCAATGCACCACCATCTCCATCTGTCCATCCTCGGATCACAATCAGGATAAAACATATCACAGTCCCACTGCTGTAACACACTGACATCGCTTGGGGGCTGGTGTATTCCTGTGGTGCAGGTAGAGTCAGTGCAGCTGATCGCTGATGGGAAGGCCCCACGAGTCCCTCAGACAGAGGAGGGGGCCAGCTACGAGGGTATCCAGAAGAAGTCCAACTCCAAGGTGAGATTGTCACGTTCTGACCTTAGTTCCTTTGTTATGTTTCTTGTTTAGGTTGGTCAGGGCGTGAGTTGGGGTGGGCATTCTATGTGTTGTTCTAGTTTTGGTTTTCTATGTGTTTGGCCTGGTATGGTTCTCAATCAGAGGCAGCTGTCAATCGTTGTCTCTGATTGAGAATCATACTTAGGTAGCCTGTTTTTCCCACTTGATTTGTGGGTAGTTTTCTGTTTTGTGTTGTTGCACCTTACAGGACTGTTTCGTTCACTCTCTTTGTTGTTTTGTTATTCAGTGTTCAGTTGATTTATTAAATATTAACATGGACACATACCACGCTGCATTTTGGTCCGATCTTGACTACTCTTCCTCCGATGACGAGGAGAACCTTTACAGAGATACTGAATGTGGCTGTGAAACAGGGTCACCTGGTTAAGGCAGTTTGTAGGGAATGAAGGAAACTTAAGTCAAATATCATGTTAGGAAATAAACATTCAAATAATGTCCTGTCCTGTCACTTTTCTGCTGATATTATTATGGCAGTTTGATGCTGCTCCATTTGTAGCCATTTAATTCCACACTACGTCCATTCATTACGCAGTTTGGAATAGTCCTGTTTAACAAGAGGGTAATGTACTCGGGCCAGTAATGGGACGAGGGGTTGTATAAGGAGGGGGGTAGGGTTTGAGGTGGGTGGGGAGTGTTAACGTACGAGAGCCCATAGCACTGGCCAACATTCTTAAGGCGAGGAGGGAGTGAGAGGTTATTTTTAAGGTCCCTCTTCTAAGTGCTGCATAATAGGCAGCCAACTGTTTGTCCTCCCCGTGGTTCCTAGAAACCAAGGGAAGAAGTGTCTGAAAAGGAAGATTTTCTTCCTCACCCATCTTCTGTCTGTCCTCCAGGTCAACCTCGCCCAGCCGGCAGAGGCTATCCACAACTGGATCCGTGGCCACGACAAAGTCCCCGGGGCGTGGGCGGTCATTGATGGTCAGGTGCGTTCCCTAAAACACACACTTGCACACACACACACACTTACATTTACAATGTATGTATGAACTGTACTGTCGTGTCTAATGTTCTGTTTCTTTATTACCGTGTGTGTGTGTGTGTGTCTGTCTGTCTCATTGGCAGTATGTCAATCGACCCCATGTCCTCTCTCTTCTTAGACTGTGACTCTGTACGGGTCGTCCATGCTGGGGGAGTCGGTGCCAGCCGGTCAGCCCCTGGAGATAGAGGGGGCGTCCCAGCCTGGTGTCGTCACCAAGAACGGCCTGGTTCTGTACGGGTCAGATAGCAAAGCGGTGAGTCACAGAAAATGAGATCAATGGGAAACTAATAGGGAAATGTACAAGCAAGTGTCTAGTGGCAACCCTGTTAACTCTATTACCTGTGCTGTAACATAGAGCACTATATCTATCAACTTCCGATGGCTTCTAAATGTTCATTTTGTGAATGATTTCTCCAGTTTAGTCATTAAGACATAGCTCAGGCCTAACCCTAACTATTTGTTGCCTCTCCTCCTTCTCCCTCTCCTCACCCTCTTCCTCCTCTGGTTCCTCCACAGCTGATGGTGAAGAACCTGCAGTTTGAGGATGGTAAGATGATCTCTGCTGCTAAGTACTTCTCTTCAGGAGACACCGCCCGCGTGGAGCTGACTGATGACGAGAAGAAGATAGCAGAGGAGATACGAGTACGTTTCTCATTGTGTCTCTGAAGGCTGCCACATAGCCATGTGTGATAGTTTGACACTACTACAACATAATCTGTTACTTAGTATACCGCCATGTTGCAAATGCATGATTCAGATAGAAGCTGTTCAATTAGCACAACTGATTCAGTGTGTTGTCACTCCAGGACATCTGGAAAGGCATTTTGAGCAACGTTGCTGCCATTGAGGAAACCACAGACTTCTTCAAGTCAGGAGCTGCTTCTATGGATGTGGTCAGGTGAGTGTATGCTTTCACTGGCATTGGCCTGGTTTAACCCTTCATTTCCCTCACTTGACCTAGAGTTTTTTGTTATATATTCTATTAGCAGTGATCAGCTTTTAATCATCATGGTGACTTTTATGACTCTAGTTGACCCCATTGTACCTGAGTGACATATTCTCCTATGACCTGACATAACTTCACTATGACCCTGCTATAACCCCATCTTCTCCCCAGGCTGGTGGAGGAGATTAAGCAGAGGTGTGTAGGGTTGCATCTGCAGAATGAGGATGTGTACATGGCCACCACCTTCCAGGACTTCATCCAGATGTTTGTGAGAAGGCTGAGGGGGGAGGACCAGGAGGAGGAGATGGTCATCAACTATGTGAGTCAGACAAACAACTGTCATACAGTAGCCTGGTCCCAGATCAGTTTGTGCTGTCTTGCCAACTCCTATGGTCAGTTGTGCAACAATGATCTTAGGAGTTGGCAAGACACCACAATTAATGACCAAAGGAGTTGGCAAGACAGTACAAACTGATCTGGGACCAGGCTAGTCATACAGAGCACAGATGGTGCCGAAGAACATGGCTGACGTTTTACATTCTCCCAACCAATTATGCTATTTCGTTATTTTTTTTGCGTGTTGTGTAACTTATTATTAAATTATTGTGTACATAATGTTACCGTCTCTTATGACCGAAAATAACTTCTGGGCATCAGAACTGAGATTACTGACAGACGACTGTAAGAAACCTTTTCCTTTAACGAGCCCGAGAGAAGAATATCCTGCTTTCACTGAAACAGGCCCAGATCCACACCTTTTGCGCGAAGAAAAGACTCCACAGAGGAAAAGGGGCCACAGATCGGGCAGCCTTCTGAGAATCCGTAGGTGAGCGAGAAACTCACACTGCCATCCGTTCTTCTTGCTAACATGCAATCATTGGAAAATAAATTGTATGACCTACGATTAAGATTATCCCTTCAACGGGACATCAAAAACTGTAACATCTATGTTTCACCGAGACGTGGCTAAACGATGATACGGACAATATAGAGCTAGCAGGATTTTCCATGCACCGGCAGAACAGAGACGCTACCTCTGGTAAGATGAGGGTTGGGGGTGTGTGTCTATTTGTCAATAACAGCTGGTGCACGATGTCTGATATTAAAGAAGCCTCGAGTACCTTATGATAAGCTGTAGACCACACTACCAAGAGAGTTCTCATCTATATTATTCGTAGCCATCTATTTACCACCACAGAACAAAGCTGGCACTAAGACCGCTCTCAACCAACTCTAAAAGACCATAAGCAAAGAAGAAAATGCTCACCCAGAAATGGCGCTCCTAGTGGCGGGAGACTTTAATGCAGAAAAACTTAAATCAGTTTTACCAAATTTTTACCAGTATGTCACATGTGCAACCAGAGAAAAATAAATCCTAGACCCCCTTTTCTCCACACACATAGATGCCTACAAAGCTCTACCCCGCCCTCCATTTGGCAAATCTGACCATAATTCTATCCTCCTGACGAGCTAAATGCCTTTTTATGCTCGTTTCGAGGCAAGCAACACTGAAGCATGCACAAGAGCACCAGCTATTCTGGATGACTGTGATAACGCTCTCGGTAGCCAATGTGAACAAAACCTTTAAACAGGTCAACATTCACAAAGCCTCTGGGCCAGATGGATTACCAGGATGTGTACTCAAAGCATGCGTGGTCCAACTGGCAAGTGTCTTCACTGACATTTTCAACCTCTCCCTGACAGAGTCTGTAATACCTATATGTTTCAAGCAGACCACCATAGTCCCTGTGCCCAAGGAAGCAAAGGTAACCTGACTAAATGATTACCGCCCCGTGGCACTCACGTCAGTAGCCATGAAGTGCTTTGAAAGGCTGGTCATGGCTCACATCAACAGCATCCTCCCGGACACCCTAGACCCACTCCAATTCGCATACTGCCGCAACAGATCCACAGATGACGCAATCTCAATCACACTCCCCTTTCTCACTTGGACAAAAGGAACACCTATGTGAGAATGCTGTTCATTGACTACAGCTCAGCGTTCAAGACCATAGTGCCCACGAAGCTCATCACTAAGCTAAGAACTCTGGGTCTAAACACCTCCCAGGTGGTAAGGTAGGCAACAACAGATCTTCCACATTGATCCTTAACACTGGGGCCCCTCAGGTGTGTACTTAGTCCCCTCCTGTATTCCCTGTTCACCCACGACTGCGTGGCCAAACACGACTCAAACACCATCATTAAGTTTTCTGACGACACAACAGTGGTAGGACTGATCACAGACAATGATGAGACGGCCTATAGGGAGGAGGTCAGAGAACTGGCAGTGTGGTGCCAGGACAACAACCTCACCCTCAATGTGAGCAAGACAAAGGAGCTGATCGTGGACTACAGGAAAAGGTGGGCTGAACAGGCCCCCATTAACATCAATGGGGCTGTAGTGGAGCGGGTTGACAGTTTCTAGTTCCTTGGTGTCCACATTACCAACGATCTATCATGGTCCAAACATACCAAGACAGTTGTGAAGAGGGCACGACAAAACCTTTATCCCCCTCAGGAGACTGAAACGATTTGGCATGGGTCCCCAGATCCTCAAAGTTCTACAGCTGCACCATCGAGAGCATCCTGACCAGTTGCATCACCGCCTGGTATGGCAACTGCTCGGCATCTGACCATAATGAGCAACAGAGGGTGGTGCGAACGGCCCAGTACATCACTGGGGCCAAGCTCCCTGCCATCCCATAAAATTGTCAGACTCCAGTCACCCAAGTAAAAGACTGTTCTCTCTGCTACCACGCGGCAAGCGGTACCAGAGCTCCAAGTCTAGGACCAAAAGGCTCCTCAACAGCTTCTACCCCCAAGCCATAAGACTGCTGAACAAGACTGCTGAACAGCTTCTACCACCCACCCCTCCCTTTTGTACACTGCTGCTACTCGCTGTTTATTATCTATGCATAGTCACTTCACCCCCACCTACATGTACAAATTATATCAGCTAACCTGTACCCCTGCACACTGACTCGGTACTGGGGCCACCTGTATATAGCCTCGTTATTGTTATTCTTATTGTGTTACTTGGTAAATATGTTTCTTCTCTTCTTCAACTGTACTGTTGGTTAAGGAATTGTAAGTAAGCATTTCACGGTAAAGTTTACACTTGTATTCGGCACATGTGACAAATAAAGTTTGATTTGAAATGGTGTTACTATTGATGATGATGAGAAACATACTGTTTCCCACCCACTTTCCACTTGTATTTTCAAGCGTTTATATGACACATATACACATATACACGTGTTTATAAAGACACAGCTGGATCTGGAAATTTGTCTTTGACGTGTAATGTTATGCCACTGTCATGGTTTGGTTCCCAGGCAACTAAAGATGTCAACAACATGACGGTGAAGATGCCTTGGCAGTGTTTCATCAATGGCAAGTATGAGGACGCAGAGAACGGCAAGACCGCCAATACCATAAACCCTGCCGATGGCTCTGTGAGTTGTCATGCTATACAAACAGATACACCTGAACACACACACACACACACATCCTACTATTACTCATCTATCATACTTAGATATACACTCTGATATACGTACTTGTGGACATTGTTGTATTGGTACTTCATTAAATATGAACCCTTTTCCCTAGGTGATCTGTAAGGTAGCCTACGCGTCAGTGGGAGATGTGGACCGGGCGGTAGCAGCAGCCAAAGAGGCCTTTGAGGTTGGTCCCTGGGGCAGGATGAACCCTAGAGATCGTGGCACCCTGCTATACAAGTGAGCACCAAGCCTACAGCGCCTCCTAGAGGCCTGGTGGAGATCTGCCTCGACTCATTATGGAGTATAGTTACTATCAGGGAACTTGTTTATATAGTGCAGATTTATATCCACTTATACAACAATAATATATTTTGAGGACAAAGACTGCCAGTGGACCCTACCTCCATCTCTCTTGTTGACCTCCCCTCCCTACCAGGCTGGCTGACCTGATGGAGGAGCACCAGGAGGAGTTGGCCACCATAGAGTCCATAGACTCTGGAGCTGTCTACACCCTGGCCCTGAAGACCCACGTAGGCATGTCCATTCAGACCTTCCGCTACTTCGCCGGCTGGTGCGACAAGATCCAGGTACAGTTTTACCTGCATGGACCAGATATGTGAAATATAAAGATGTTTGGAGGGGTTTTTGTACGTTGAAACTGGCCCCATTCACATTTCCCTGTTGCCACATCCTGACCGAGTTGTCTCGATCTTTTTCAGTAATCTAGTAGTCTAAGGATATCTTCTATTATATCCTGTCTGCTACAGGGCAAGACGATACCCATCAACCAGGCCAGGCCCAATCGCAACCTGACCTTCACCAAGAAGGAACCCCTGGGGTAAGGGGTCAGAGTTCACATGTGATACAACTCTACTAGGAAATAGCCATATGCATTTAGATATGAACATGATTCATGAGTAGTGGTTTTAGTATGAGTATTGGTTGTAGCAATCACTGCATTTGGCTGACCTGTGGCACCTGCTCACGGTTAGTGTTGTGTGTTTACTGGGTGCCAGTGTGTGTGCCATCATCATTCCCTGGAACTACCCACTCATGATGCTGGCATGGAAGAGTGCCGCTTGCCTCGCTGCTGGAAACACACTGGTCCTGAAACCTGCACAGGTGAGAACACACACACCTGCATACATTACGACAGATTCAGTCGTAGATTTTATACCAGCAGGTGAACAACTTATGTAACACGGCAGTCACACTCGACTCGACCTGTCACGCACAACTCTACCTAACGTAACCTTTCTCTGCAGGCCGACGTGTTAAAATAGCCTCTCTAGCACGGCACATTGCTGAACCACATATGTGAATATCAGATGTCATTTGATTCACTTGAAGAGTTTCCCCGTGTCCACAGCAAGGAACATGTTTCACTCGCTCTCTGCTCTCGTCCAAAAGGTTACTCCTCTGTCAGCCCTGAAGTTTGCTGAGCTGACTGTGAAGGCTGGCATTCCCAAGGGAGTCATCAACATCGTACCTGGCTCAGGTAACAGGACACAAGGGAGCAAGGGCTTGTGGGAAGGGAGAGGTCCTCCAGGAGATCTGTGGGTAACTTATTAGATAAGGTTTTTGATTCTAATCTTTATTTTTCTGTTTCTCTCACTCCATCTCCCCATCCACCACCCTCTCTCCCTTATCTCTACTACCCTTTCTCCCCCTGCCGCCCTCACCCCTTTCTCTCTCTCTACCTCCCTATCCACCATCTCTCTAATAGGTGGGATGGTGGGACAGCGCTTGTCTGACCACCCTGACATCCGTAAACTGGGCTTCACAGGCTCCACCCCTATCGGCAAACAGATCATGAAAAGGTACAGTAGGGGGCTGAGACCCCAGTTAATCCTGATATGCTGATATTGGGCTACTTCCTGCTCAGGCTCACGTGGCATTTCCTGTTGCAGCTGTGCGCTGAGTAACCTGAAGAAGGTTTCTCTGGAGCTAGGAGGGAAGTCTCCACTCATCATCTTCAGCGACTGTGACATGGACAAGGCTGTGCGCATGGTGAGAGAGGGAGGGACAGAAAAGAGAGAGTAACTAAAACAGAAGGAAAAGAGGAGAACCTGCTCTTATTTTCGTCATATTCCTTTCTCCTCCACCTCCCTTTCTGCAGGGTATGAGTTCTGTGTTCTTCAACAAAGGAGAGAACTGCATCGCTGCTGGACGCCTGTTTGTGGAGGAGTCCATACATGACGAGTATATCAGGAGAGTGGTGAGTATCCTGAACCCTCCCACACCAGTCCAAAACGCACAATATACTTCTCCTCTTCCCCCCCCTTCCTCCACCCCACAACATCTGAGTCTCCTTGTAGCGTTGCTCAAGGGTCTCTCAAGATCCTTTTCCTCATCATCGCCTTTGCATTCCTCCTCTTCCTCCGTCTACCCTCCTCTTCATCCCATCAGTTGGAGGAGATAAAGAAGATGAAGGTGGGTGATCCTCTGGACCGCTCCACGGACCACGGGCCCCAGAACCACAAGGCCCACATGGATAAGCTGGTGGAGTACTGTGAGGTGGGCGTGAAGGAGGGCGCCACGCTGGTGTATGGGGGCAAACAGGTGGACAGGCCAGGTAAACACTTTTGAAGCAGTGTCTTTTCAATACTATAGGCCTCTCTTAGTATCACAGTATGCACTCCTACCAAAGTAGCTATAGTAGAATAACCTGTGTTTAAAATCAAATCAAGTTGTTTCAGTCACATACACATAGAGTATTTAGCTGATGTTATTGCAGGTGTAGCGAATTGCTTGTGTTCCGAGCTCCAACAGTGCAGTATTATCTTACAGTTAACAACAATACACACTAATCTAAAAGTAAAATAATGGAATTAAGGAATATAGAAATATTAACATTGTCAGACTCCAGAGTATAAATAAATAAATACATAATATATATATATATATATATATATACAGTGGGGCAAAAAAGTATTTAGTCAGCCACCAATTGTGTAAGTTCTCCCATTTAAAAAGATGAGAGGCCTGTAATTTTCATCATAGGTACACTTCAACTATGACAGACAAAATGAGAAAAAAAATACATTGGGGCAAAAAGTATTTAGTCAGCCACCAGTTGTGTAAGTTCTCCCATTTAAAAAGATGAGAGGCCTGTAATTTTCATCATAGGTACACTTCAACTATGACAGACAAAATGAGAAATAAAATCCAGAAAATCACATTGGAGGATTTTTAATTTATTTATTTGCAAATTATGGTGGAAAATAAGTATTTGGTCACCTACAAACAAGCAATATTCCTGGCTCTCACAAACCTGTAACTTCTTCTTTAAGAAGCTCCTCTGTCCTCCACTCGTTACCTGTATTAATGGTACCTGTTTGAACTTGTCATCAGTATAAAAGACACCTGTCCACAACCTCAAACAGTCACACTCCAAACTCCACTATGGCCAAGACCAAAGAGCTGTCAAAGGACACCAGAAACAAAATTGTAGACCTGCACCAGGCTGGGAAGACTGAATCTGCAATAGGTAAGCAGCTTGGTTTGAAGAAATCAACTGTGGGAGCAATTATTAGGAAATGGAAGAGACACAAGACCACTGATAATCTCCCTCGTTCTGGGGCTCCACGCAATATCTCACACTGTGGGGTCAAAATCATCACAAGAACAGTGAGCAAAAATCCCAGAACCACACGGGGGGACCTAGTGAATGACCTGCAGAGAGCTGGGACCAAAGTAATAAAGCCTACCATCAGTAACACACTACGCCGCCAGGGACTCAAATCCTGCAGTGCCAGACATGTCCCCCTGCTTAAGCCAGTACATGTCCAGGCCCGTCTGAAGTTTGCTAGAGAGCATTTGGATGATCCAGAAGAAGATTGGGAGAATGTCATATGGTCAGATGAAACCAAAATAGAACTTTTTGGTAAAAACTCAACTCGTCGTGTTTGGAGGACAAAGAATGCTGAGTTGCATCCGAAGAACACCATACCTACTGTGAAGCATGGGGGTGGAAACATCATGCTTTGGGGCTGTTTTTCTGCAAAGGGACCAGGATGACAGATCCATGTAAAGGAAAGAATGAATGGGGCCATGTATCGTGAGATTTTGAGTGAAAACCTCCTTCCATCAGCAAGGGCATTGAAGATGAAACGTGGCTGGGTCTTTCAGCATGACAATGATCCCAAACACACATTTACATTACATTTAAGTCATTTAGCAGACGCTCTTATCCAGAGCGACTTACAAATTGGTGAATTCACCTTCTGACATCCAGTGGAACAGCCACTTTACAATAGTGCATCTAAATCATTAAGGGGGGGGGTGGTGAGAAGGATTACTTATCTTATCCTAGGTATTCCTTGAAGAGGTGGGGTTTCAGGTGTCTCCGGAAGGTGGTGATTGACTCCGCTGTCCTGGCGTCGTGAGGGAGTTTGTTCCACCATTGGGGGCCAGAGCAGCGAACAGTTTTGACTGGGCTGAGCGGGAACTGTACTTCCTCAATGGTAGGGAGGCGAGCAGGCCAGAGGTGGATGAACGCAGTGCCCTTGCTTGGGTGTAGGGCCTGATCAGAGCCTGGAGGTACTGCGGTGCCGTTCCCCTCACAGCTCCGTAGGCAAGCACCATGGTCTTGTAGCGGATGCGAGCTTCAACTGGAAGCCAGTGGAGAGAGCGGAGGAGCGGGGTGACGTGAGAGAACTTGGGAAGGTTGAACACCAGACGGGCTGCGGCGTTCTGGATGAGTTGTAGGGGTTTAATGGCACAGGCAGGGAGCCCAGCCAACAGCGAGTTGCAGTAATCCAGACGGGAGATGACAAGTGCCTGGATTAGGACCTGCGCCGCTTCCTGTGTGAGGCAGGGTCGTACTCTGCGGATGTTGTAGAGCATGAACCTACAGGAACGGGCCACCGCCATGATGTTGGTTGAGAACGACAGGGTGTTGTCCAGGATCACGCCAAGGTTCTTAGCGCTCTGGGAGGAGGACACAATGGAGTTGTCAACCGTGATGGCGAGATCATGGAACGGGCAGTCCTTCCCCGGGAGGAAGAGCAGCTCCGTCTTGCCGAGGTTCAGCTTGAGGTGGTGATCCGTCATCCACACTGATATGTCTGCCAGACATGCAGAGATGCGATTCGCCACCTGGTCATCAGAAGGGGAAAGGAGAAGATTAATTGTGTGTCGTCTGCATAGCAATGATAGGAGAGACCATGTGAGGTTATGACAGAGCCAAGTGACTTGGTGTATAGCGAGAATAGGAGAGGGCCTAGAACAGAGCCCTGGGGGACACCAGTGGTGAGAGCGCGTGGCGAGGAGACAGATTCTCGCCACGCCACCTGGTAGGAGCGACCTGTCAGGTAGGACGCAATCCAAGCGTGGGCCGCGCCGGAGATGCCCAACTCGGAGAGGGTGGAGAGGAGGATCTGATGGTTCACAGTATCGAAGGCAGCCGATAGGTCTAGAAGGATGAGAGCAGAGGAGAGAGAGTTAGCTTTAGCAGTGCGGAGCGCCTCCGTGATACAGAGAAGAGCAGTCTCAGTTGAATGACTAGTCTTGAAACCTGACTGATTTGGATCAAGAAGGTCATTCTGAGAGAGATAGTGGGAGAGCTGGCCAAGGACGGCACGTTCAAGAGTTTTGGAGAGAAAAGAAAGAAGGGATACTGGTCTGTAGTTGTTGACATCGGAGGGATCGAGTGTAGGTTTTTTCAGAAGGGGTGCAACTCTCGCTCTCTTGAAGACGGAAGGGACGTAGCCAGCGGTCAGGGATGAGTTGATGAGCGAGGTGAGGTAAGGGAGAAGGTCCCCGGAAATGGTCTGGAGAAGAGAGGAGGGGATAGGGTCAAGCGGGCAGGTTGTTGGGCGGCCGGCCGTCACAAGAAGCGAGATTTCATCTGGAGAGAGAGGGGAGAAAGAGGTCAGAGCACAGGGTAGGGCAGTGTGAGCAGAACCAGCGGTGTCGTTTGACTTAGCAAACGAGGATCGGATGTCGTCGACCTTCTTTTCAAAATGGTTGACGAAGTCATCTGCAGAGAGGGAGGAGGGGGGAGGGGGAGGAGGATTCAGGAGGGAGGAGAAGGTGGCAAAGAGCTTCCTAGGGTTAGAGGCAGATGCTTGGAATTTAGAGTGGTAGAAAGTGGCTTTAGCAGCAGAGACAGAGGAGGAAAATGTAGAGAGGAGGGAGTGAAAGGATGCCAGGTCCGCAGGGAGGCGAGTTTTCCTCCATTTCCGCTCGGCTGCCCGGAGCTCTGTTCTGTGAGCTCGCAATGAGTCATCGAGCCACGGAGCGGGAGGGGAGGACCGAGCCGGCCTGGAGGATAGGGGACATAGAGAGTCAAAGGATGCAGAAAGGGAAGAGAGGAGGGTTGAGGAGGCAGACTCAGGAGAAAGGTTGGAGAAGGTATGAGCAGAGGGAAGAGATGATAGGATGGAAGAGGAGAGAGTAGCGGGGGAGAGAGAGCGAAGGTTGGGACGGCGCGATACCATCCGAGTAGGGGCAGTGTGGGAAGTGTTGGATGAGAGCGAGAGGGAAAAGGATACAAGGTAGTGGTCGGAGACTTGGAGGGGAGTTGCAATGAGGTTAGTGGAAGAACAGCATCTAGTAAAGATGAGGTCGAGCGTATTGCCTGCCTTGTGAGTAGGGGGAAGGTGAGAGGGTGAGGTCAAAAGAGGAGAGGAGTGGAAAGAAGGAGGCAGAGAGGAATGAGTCAAAGGTAGACGTGGGGAGGTTAAAGTCGCCCAGGACTGTGAGAGGTGAGCCGTCCTCAGGAAAGGAGCTTATCAAGGCATCAAGCTCATTGATGAACTCTCCGAGGGAACCTGGAGGGCGATAAATGATAAGGATGTTAAGCTTGAAAGGGCTGGTAACTGTGACAGCATGGAATTCAAAGGAGGCGATAGATAGATGGGTAAGGGGAGAGAGAGAGAATGACCACTTGGGAGAGATGAGGATCCCGGTGCCACCACCCCGCTGACCAGAAGCTCTCGGGTGTGCGAGAACACGTGGGCGGACGAAGAGAGAGCAGTAGGAGTAGCAGTGTTATCTGTGGTGATCCATGTTTCCGTCAGTGCCAGGAAGTCGAGGGACTGGAGGGAGGCATAGGCTGAGATGAACTCTGCCTTGTTGGCCGCAGATCGGCAGTTCCAGAGGCTACCGGAGACCAGGAACTCCACGTGGGTCGTGCGCGCTGGGACCACCAGATTAGGGTGGCCGCGGCCACGCGGTGTGGAGCGTTTGTATGGTCTGTGCAGAGAGGAGAGAACAGGGATAGATAGACACATAGTTGACAGGGTACAGAAGAGGCTACGCTAATGCAAAGGAGATTGGAATGACAAGTGGACTACACGTCTCGAATGTTCAGAAAGTTAAGCTTACGTAGCAAGAATCTTATAGACTAAAATGATTGAAATGATACAGTACTGCTGGAGTAGGCTAGCTGGTAGTGGCTGCGATGTAGCTAACCTAGAAAATCGCTCTAGGCTAAACAATTGACTTAGATACAAAGACGGCTATGTAGCTAGCTAGCTACGATCAAACAAAACAAACCGTTGTACTGTAATAGTTACTACAGTGCTGCTATTCGGGGGCTAGCTGGCTAGCTACGTTAAGAGAACGACAATAGCTGGCCAGCTAACCTAGAAAATCGCTCTAGGCTACACAATTGTCTTAGATACAAAGACGGCTATGTAGCTAGCTAGCTACGATCAAACAAAACAAAACGTTGTACTGTAATAGTTACTACAGTGCTGCTATTCGGGGGCTAGCTGGCTAGCTACGTTGAAAGACCGACAATAGCTGGCCAGCTAACCTAGAAAATCGCTCTAGACTACACAATTGTCTTAGATACAAAGACGGCTATGTAGCTGGCTAGCTACGATCAAACAAATCAAACCGTTGTACTGTAATGAAGTGAAATGAAAAATGTGATACTACCTGTGGAGCGACGCGGAATGTTGACCGGGTAGTTGGAGTTCAATTCGGTAGAGGTTGGCTAGCTGTTGGCTAGCTAGCTAGCAGCATTTCCTACGTTAAGGACGACAAATAGCTGGCTAGCTAACCTCGGTAAATTAAGATAATCACTCTAAGTCTACACACTCTAAACTGCACAATTATCTTGGATACGAAGACAGCGAAGACAACTATGTAGCTAGCTGACACTACGCTAATCGAGTCGTTCAGTTGAGTGTAATAGTTTCTACAGTGCTAGTGGACAGTGGATGTTAGCTAGCTGCTTAGCTAGCTGCTGGGCAGATACGTTAGGACGACGAAATACGATAATATGCAATTGTCGTTGATACAAAGACGGCTATGTAGCTAGCTAAGAAGAAATTGCTAAGATAAGACAAATCAAACCGTTGTACTATAACGAAATGTAATGAAATGTAATGAAAAGTTATACTACCTGCGGACCGAAGTGTAGATGCGACCGCTCGCTCCAACCGGAACCGGAAAAACACACCGCCCGGGCAACGAAGGAGTGGCTTCGTAAGAAGCATTTCAAGGTCATGGAGTGGCCTAGCCAGTCTCCAGATCTCAACCGCATAGAAAATCTTTGGAGGGAGTTGAAAGTCCGTGTTGCCCAGCAACTGCCCCAAAACATCACTACTCGAGAGGAGATCTGCATGGAGGAATGGGCCAAAATACCAGCAACAGTGAGTGAAAACCATGTGAAGACTTACAGAAAACGTTTGACCTCTGTCATTGCCAACAAAAGGTATATAACAAGGTATTGAGATAAACTTTTGTTATTGACCAAATACTTATTTTCCACCATAATTTGCAAATAAATTAATAAAAAAATCCTACAATGTGATTTTCTGGATTTTTTTCTCATTTTGTCTGTCATAGTTGAAGTGTACCTATTATGAAAATTACAGGCCTCGCTCATCTTTTTAAGTGGGAGAACTTGCACAATTGGTGACTGACTAAATACTTTTTTGCCCCACTGTATATATATATGATGGGATGTATAGACATTATGAACAGTATGTGGATAAAATATGTAGTATATCTGAAGAATACCTAGGATATAATAGTATATGGACCACAATAGTTGGTAACATAAGACTGGTCAGTGAATACTGATGATACAGTACAACACAATTGGAGGCCACTGTAATGCAACGTTTCAGCCAACCACCTTCATCATCATTGCTAACTACACTATGATGTGGGCTCCCTGCAGGGTTCTTCATGGAGCCCACACTGTTCACAGACGTGGAGGATCACATGTTCATCGCCAAAGAGGAGTCCTTTGGTCCCATAATGGTGGTGTCTAAGTTCAAAGACGGGTGCGTCTCCTCAGTCTTTAAAGAGACAACCTTTCATCACCACAGACCCAAGTAATAGAGCGGTTTGTGGTTCCCAACCCTAACCAACGTCTCTTTTCTCCCCTTCTGACCGGCAGTGACATAGATGGTGTGCTAAACAGAGCCAACGACACCGAGTTCGGCCTGGCGTCCGGTGTGTTCACGCGCGACATCAACAAGGCCATGTACGTGAGCGAGAGGCTGGACGCCGGGACCGTGTTCGTCAACACTTACAACAAGACCGACGTGGCCTCGCCGTTCGGTGGTTTCAAACAGTCGGGCTTCGGGAAAGACCTTGGTGAGTCTGGGGTTAATCATGTAATCATTTAGGCAAGGGGTTTCATGTTGGATACTGTCATATTGGAATGTGGATCATATCGTATGCTGATTTTTTGTTGGTCTGTCATAAATAGATATCCATGTATTTTCCATTGTTGATCTTTTTCTTGAAACATAGTTCAAAGACAATGGGCCTAGGAGCTTTGAATAGCCTTGTGAGCCCAACATGCTTGATTTGAGTTTGACTGATTAACTGTGCTTCGGTTCTGTCGGCAGGAGAGGATGCTCTTAACGAATACCTCAGGACCAAAGCAGTGACTGTGGAGTACTAAGGCAGCCTAATAAACTGTAACAACGACTGAACACTCAATCCACCTGATCACGACTCACCAGTCAGTCTTGATCAGGAGTCCAGCTCCGCTTTCCTAACAGCAGGTGTGTGTGAGAGAGGAGACCTTTAATGTGTAGCCTACCCTCTGCCACAACCTCGTCTCAAGGTGCCTACAGTTTGAGCATTCTGGTCGAAAACTTGCATTACGGACACATCATGGACACAGGCGGTTTTCCCCAAAGTTACAAAAGGGAAATGCACATATCAAACGCAGAGGTGGATTTCAGTATTCCAGAGCCACGGTGGATTTGACTGGATCAACACCCCTTCACTTTGAGTTTAAGGTTTCGGTTCCTCCACTCATCATGAAAGAACGTTTTGCTTTTCAAAAGCCGAGCGCTTCAGGCAATCTCCTCCTGCTCTGTTACAGTCACATATCTTTTGCAACATTTAATTTTAACTCAAGCATGCAGGTTCAAATTCGTATGTCATTTCTGCTCAGCAATGTTAGGTGCCACACTTCTGCTGAAAATATCCACAACTCCCTTAGTTAAATTTGTAAATATTTTATAACAAAAGAAAACACACTGAATAATTGGATATATTTTTTTGACATTGTATTTCTGTCAGAAAAGGAGCACTGTAGGTTACAACACTAGATTATGCATTTTTTAAGCACTCCAACCTACCTGCCCCTGTTTTGGTAAAAAACTGAGGGATGGGACGGGAGAAATGTAACTACTCTCAAATGTATAGACAGAGCTATGGATGCAAGGACTGACCTTCCATGACATCAACATTATAGTTTTAACCATGATTTGAGGCTAAGTAGAAAAAGCTTATATTTGGGGTTATGATGGGGTACGACAGTTCAACTAAGCTCATTAAGCATTTCTAAAGTATATTCAAGAATCAATGAGTAGATATTAATTTGTCAAAAAATATATGTAGAAACTGCAGATTGTCCCTAAGTATTTAGTAAATAATATATATTAATTTAAATACGATATTAAATAAACTACCTTTGAAAGACTAGTGTTGATATACGAATACAACGGCTAACACTTAAGAAAGTATACGTTCAAGAATATATTTTCATTGTATGTGCCATTATAAATTAGCATTTTGAAAACTACAGAGAAATCTGGTCTCTATGGAGATGTGAGAGACTATTCTCCTCCGAACCTTGTGCAAAAACCTTGTGCACTTACAGTATTGTTTGTCTTCCAACATGTACTACCGTTCAAAAGTTTAGGGTCACTTAGAAATGTCCTTGTCTTTGAAAGAAAAGCACATTTTTTGTCCATTAAAATAACATCAAATTGATCAGAAATACAGTGTAGACATTGTTAATGTTGTAAATGACTACCGTAGCTGGAAACGGCAGATTTTTAATGGAATATCTACATAGGCGTACAGAGGCCCATTATCAGCAACCATCATTCCCGTGTTCCAATGGCACGTTGTGTTAGCTAATCCAAGTTTATCATTTTAAAAGGCGAATTGATCATTAGTAAACCCTTTTGCAATTATGTTAGCACAGCTGAAAACTGTTGTGCTGATTAAAGCAACAATGGCCAGAAACAAAGACCTTTCTTCTGAAACTCGTCAGTCTATTCTTGTTCTGAGAAATGAAGGCTATTCCATGCGAGAAATTGCCAAGAAACTGAAGATCTTTGTGCAACGCTGTGTACTACTCCCTTCACAGAACAGCGCAATCTGGCTCTAACCAGAATAGAAAGAGTGGGAAGCCCCGGTGCACACCTGAGCAAGAGGACAAGTACATTTAGAGTATCTAGTTTGAGAAACAGAAGCCTCACAAGTCCTCAACTGGCAGCTTCATTAAATTGTACCCGCAAAACACCAGTCTCAATGTCAACAGTGAAAAGTCGACTCCGGGATGCTGGCCTTCTATGCAGAGTTCATCTGTCCAGTGTCTGTGTTCTTTTGCCCATCTTAATCTTTTCTTTTTATTGGCCAGTCTGAGATATGCCTTTTTCTTTACAACTCTGCCTAGAAGGCCAGCATCCCAGAGTCCCCTCTTCACTTTTGACTTTGAGACTGGTGTTTTGCGGGTACTATAGAGACAGTTTCTGGACATTTTGAGCCAGTAATTATAACCATAAAAGCAGATGCTCCAGATACTCAACTAGTCTAAAGGCCAGTTTTACTGCTATTTTAATCAGAACAACAGTTTTCAGCTGTGCTAACATAATTGCAAAAGGGTTTATTAATGATCAATTATCCTTTTAAAATGATCAACTTTGGAACACACATTGGAACACAGGAGTGATGGTTGGGCCTCTGTATGGCTATGAAGATATTCCATTTTCTTTTTAAAATCAGACGTTTCCAGCTACAATAGTCATTTACAACATTTCTAATCAATTATTTTAATGGACAAAAAAATGGCTTTTCTTTCAAAAAACAAGGACAGTTCTGAGTGACCCTAAACTTGAACGGTAGTGTAAATGTCGTACAATGGTGAATACTTCATACACTTATGAAATACAGTACATGGTTTCGGTACTTTTTGTTTCAGGAAAGAATTTATCTGGGAAAAACTTCACAGCTCACAAACCTTGTGACCAACCGAAACATAATGCTGGAACTAGGACTATTCATAAAACAACGCAGACAGATATAAAGCATTTGTTGAAGATGAGAAATTCAGTCAAACAGTTCTGCTTCAATAATTCAAATGTAGCCTTGATTATCTATGCTAGTGATAAATCATATTTAAAAATGTACACAAACAATATGAAATGTTCTATTGGGGGCCTCCCGGGTGGCGCAGTGGTTAAGGCGCCGTACTGCAGCACCAGCTGTGCCATCAGAGACTCTGGGTTCGCGCCCAGGGGCGACGCACAATCAGCCTAGCGTCGGGATGGGATGTCCTTGTCTCATTGCGCACCAGCGACACCTGTGGCGGGCCGGGCGCTAACCAAGGTTGCCAGATGCACGGTGTTTCCTCTGATACATTGGTGCGGCTGGCTTCTGGGTTGGATGCGCGCTGTGTTAAGAAGCAGTGCGGCTTAGTTGGGTTGTCTATCGGAGGACGCATGATTTTCAACCTTCATAGCGATGAGACAAGATAGTAGCTACTAAAAACAATTGGATACCATGAAATTGGGGAGAAAAAAATTGGATACCATGAAATTGGGGAGAAAAAAAAGGGGTAGAATAAAATGGATTGAATAGGCGTAATTTCTTCAAGCCACTATGAACTTTAACCTTAAGTGTATCCTACATCAGATAAACAGGAAATTATGTAAGGCACATTCTTACTGCACATGCTTGAGAAGGCACTCACTCCCCATCTCATTATGGCTCAAATAACACTGTTGACACATGATATTTGGCCCTTATGTAGACACCAGTGTCCCCTTTATCCCTCACTGCAGCAGGTCTCCATCCACTGTTAATCCATTAGCCCTCCAGGACCATGTCCTCACTGACCTACGGTAAGTTCTTATTCCTTCACTCATAATGGTTATGAAAAGGACTTGGAGAAGGAGAACGTCAGTTGATTAGTTTTACCAACGCCTGTCAACATTCTACACTGCAATTGTCCCAGTAGTCTCTTTAGAGGCCTATAACGGCCTAATCCACTTGTTTCTCCAGGACTTGGATATGAACCTTCTTTATCTGCCTCTGGCTGTTGCCAGGCAGTTTGAGGTTCTCCTCTGTGAGCTCGCTCTCCTCCTCAGAGTCTGAGTTGGCGCCGTTGTCCTGTGAAGACTCTCTGTCCGAGTCGCTGTCCGAACTACTGAGCTCCACCAGCGACACATCCTGATAGAGAGACAAGGGAACCAATGTCATCAAACACATAACACAATTTATCCAATCACCATATTGAGCTCATTTGAATGGTAACCCGAAAGTCGGACACTGATGTGGTTTTCCAACAGCAAGGCTCAGTGCAACATAGCAGTGGTACCGTTTTTTCGATAAGTTTTTCTTTATTATGTCAAAAATAAACAGGTCTCCAACCCACATATCACACTCACAAACTGAAAATATATGTGTACATTGTACAATCAATTGGTGAGAAAAACTCAGTTGGTTCCTGTTTCAATCACGTCCTTGGTCAGGTTCATGGGGTTCAAACATAAACAGCCTAATGATTGGTTGACAATAGAGCCTCCCACAATGCAGGTGATGGCTGCAGGGGGAAGTTGGTGAAGAGCAACTGCAGAAACTCGCAGTCAAAACTTGATGACCTTTAATCACATGATTTTTGTGAAGATCGTGCAGTCGACATATAGGTGCAAGTCGGACTATTTTTGTCCAACGATGGTCCCCGACTTCACAAAAGTGATCGGCTCGAACTCGCACAACGTCTCACCTGCAGTTTAAGGACAGTGTCAGCAATGTGCAAAGTAAACAGCAGAATATGGAAGACTTCTGCAAAAACTATGAGTGCGAAGCACAAGGCTAAATTTCACGGTTGTTGCCCCGGGAGCTATAATGTTGCAGGAGAATGACAAAAACCCAGCCGTGCACAAGCACATTGTCTTGTTGCACTCATCTGTGGTTCAACCTGTTAATTGTGGCAATGTCATATCGCAGAGTCTCAGTTTCATTGAGCTGATGGAAACTGGAAGGACCCTTTCTCTGCTCAGTTGTTCCACAAAATGTGGCCTGAACAGCCACTAGTGGTCGCTGTTTACCCATCTTTTGGAGTGGGACCGTGAAAAGACAGATAAACAGCGACCACTAGCGGCTGTTCAGGCTACACAATATGATAGGCCTGTTCCGAAGTCACACTTCCCCTCGCTATAAAAGCCAGCAACACTCACCATCTCTATGACCTTTCCAGACTCCTCCACCCTTTCTATGTCATAGTGGCCCTCAGGTGCCTGCTCCATCTGCAACTTGAGCTTCTCATTGGCCTGGGCCATCTGGGGTAGGAAGTTTTGCAGTCGGTCCATAACTGAAACACGACACATGTACATAGAACTGTAACTACACACGTAGTAATCTACTTAACATATTTAGCAAGCAATACACGCATTGCAATGGCCTAGAATCTGCAAAAAGCCATAGTGTGCTGTTATTATTCTGTTTCTGTCAGGGTAATGACCTGAAACGGAATAACAGCATACCCTGGCAGGAGATGTGGCTATTTGTAGATTCTAGCCCATCTACAAACAAACGCTAGAAATGTTTAACTCACCACTACTTCTTGGGACCCTCTCGGTTTGCAAAGAACTGCCAGCCTTGGGCCCCTTCGACTTGAGGAGAAGCTTGTCATGAAGACCTATGTACAAGGACACCGAAATGTTACATCTGATCACACTGATAGTATGAACACAACAGTGGATGCTGCTGAGAGAAGGTCGGGTCATAATAATGTCCAGAATGGTGTCAAACACATGGTTTTTCCACTCCAGACATTATTATGAGCCACCCTCCCCTCAGCAGCCTCCACTGGAACAGTGTTGTTAAGAGTTTGTGCATGTAGCTAAACAACTCCTCAGTCAAATCAGTTGATAAAGCAGTTTCGAAAAAAGATCAAACCTCCGTTGCCACACGCGAGCAAGTCTTGTGAGCTTGTTTTCTTATTGTTCAAATTTAATTCCATTTTCGTTGTATGATGATTCAACATGTGTGAGGCCGCTGTTTTTTGCTTGCTTCCGCAACGTGAGAGTCTACTTCCGGTGTCATGAACGCCGACGACGTTTCAAAATAAAAGTCCCCAAGTTTCGTAGCAGGAATAGGATGTCACGTGAACGGGTTTCGTGCAGTGAAATGTTCTGTTATGACACAGCGTCAGCCATAGTACAGTATTATTATATATATATATTTTTTTTTTATTAATAACAAATCAATACATAAATCACATGAGGGAACACAAGCATACATAGATTACAAACAATAGACAATCGAGCTAGGGGGTACAATATCACATTACAATTACACAAGGACCTTAAGGGACATGCATATACTTACAATTCTAACAGCTTTTTTGCTAATAGAGCATTTAACTGTCTTAAAATACAGTTCAATTTCTTTTTGTGGGGTACGAAAATGTGGTTTTCTGTTTGTAAATTTACCTTTGTGTATATGAAATTTGGCCAAAAGAATAATGAAATTAATTACATAAAAATGTTTCCGCTTATTTCTATTGTATGTAAAGAATCCAAACAGTACATCTCTCCACAATAGTGTAAAATCTTCATAAATGTGTTCAATTGTAAACCTACTGATGTCTTGCCACAGTTTTCTTACATGCATACAATGCCAAAAAAGATGAAAAACTGTTTCTGGGTGGTGATTACAAAAGGAGCAATTTGAGTTGATGTTTTCCTTAAACTTCTTCATATAGTGGTTGGCAGGATAATATTTATGAATAATTTTAAAGAAAACTTTCTTAACTTTGTTAACAAGTAGGAATGTGTGTGGCAACATCCAAACTTTTTTCCAACAGATATTATCATTAAATCCATTCCAATAAGGCATGACATAAGTTATAGATACAACATCCTGCTGAAACAAGGATCGTATCGCTCTGTTGTTGAATGGACCAAAAGAGAAACAAATCTTTCCTACTGATGAGTCAACAGGGTCAATAGAAGGCTCTGAGGGTCAGGTCTTGACACGTTCCTGAATAATAAAGCAACACCTGAGGGAATGGAATCTAAAACAATTGCAAAATCTTTAGGTGTTACAGGGACCTTGTAAAATGATAAGAATTCTTTATAACTGAGTAAAAAACACTCTGCATTTACCAGTTGGCTCAGCAATAGGATATTATTTCAGAACCAATATTCTAAAAACAGAGAGGTATTTTTATACAATATATCCAGATTATTCCATATATAATATCTGTGTGGAGAAAAATTGTGTTTATAAATTAAGGACCATGACAAGAAAACCTGCCGATGAAAAGCAGAAAGTTTCACTGGAACTTTGTCAATATTATAATTGCAAAACAACATGAAGTTAAGGCCACCAAAGGTAGAGAAGACATGAGGAATAAAATTCCAGATAGAAGTGGGTCTTCTTAGGAATTGTTTTATCCAATTGATCTTAAAAGTATTATTTAAAGTAGAAAAGTCCAGAAAATTCAGTCCACCATTCTCATAAGTGTTCATTACAACAGTTTTCCTAATGTAATGGGTACGGTTTCTCCACAGAAAGTTGAAAAGCATCTGGTCTATCTCCTTTCTTATTTTACTGTCAAGATATAAAGATAGAGCGCTATATGTTAGTCTAGAGATACCTTCAGCTTTGGTTATTTGGACTCTACCTTTTAAAGATAAGTCCCTCTGTAGCCATTGATTTAGATTCTTCTGGGTTTTTAATAAGAGGGTTAAAATTTAGTAAGCCTCTAGACTTCTGATCCTTTGTAATGGTTATGCCTAAATATGTAAGTTCTTCTTTTACTGGAATACCATAATATGAAGGTCACACAATCTTTGACAGCTATGAGTTCACATTTATTAATGTTAAGATATAGACCAGACCCTTTGGAAAAGGATTGTATCACATTGATCGATATGGGAATCTGGTTAGCGTCTTTCAGAAAAAGTGTAGTATCGTCAGCCAGCTGGCTTATAATAATTTCTTTACCAGCTATGGAAATACCTTGTACAGGACTATTATTTAAAGAATTTGCAAGAAGTTGGGTGATTAATAAAAACAGGTATGGAGAGATAGGACAACCTTGCCTAATTCCTCTCTTTAACACAAATCTAGGTGAGGTGCCATATTTCACTGGGGTCCTGTGTGGCTCAGTCGGTAGAGCATGGCGCTTGCAACGCCAAGCGTCGTGGGTTCGATTCCCCGCTGGGGCCACCCATATGTAAAAGTAGTGGCCCCAGCCGACTTGTAAGTCGCTTTGAACAAAAGCGTCTGCTAAATGGGATATATTATTATTATATTATTATTATTTCAATTTGATAGAGCTGTTACCATTTGCATAGAGAGTCTTATAATAGCCTTACAGAAAAAATCCCCAAAGCCAAGTCTCTCAAGGGAGTGGAAGAGAAACTGATGCTCTACTTTGTCAAATGCTTTATAAAAATCGAAAAAATAATATGAAGCTATCCTCAGTTATTAGGTCTGACTAGTCAAGTATGTCTAATACTAGTCTGACATTGTTAGAAATATGTCTGTTCCTCATGAAGCCAGACTGTGTTTCATCAATGATTGCATCCAGGACTTCTTTAATTATTTTTGCAAATAGTATGGCTAATATCTTATAGTCATTATTAAGAAGACAAATTGGACGCCATAGTACAGTAGTATGGTGCCCCTGGAACAAATTTGGGTAAAGTGCCTTGCTTAAGGCACAGCCGGCTATGCTATTTGTGGGTTTGGATTAGGGTTAGCTAAAAGGCACAAAATAAAATCAACTTTTGACATTAATTTGACAACAAAATGTATTAAATTCCCTCAAATTACATAGGAACAGAAAAAGCGTCTGTACTTCAGAATAATATTATAATGCAATATTTTATGTATGAAGTTATGTGGTCTGTCATCTTTAAAAATATATTTTTACATGTGTTCTTGCCTGACTTTAATCATTTGTCAATAAAAAAAGTATTTAAAAAATATAAATAAATATTGTTTTGTTTAAAGAATATTTATCCCTGTTCTAATTTCATGGTCAAGATCATGACATTGATGGTCAAATTAAATAGCTATAATTGTGCAATTTGTCAACTACTTTTTTAAGTTGATTTTTTCTGGTGATACAATTTGATTAATTATATTAGACTCCAAATGATTGGTCACTACTGTCTGTATTTATATATATCATGAATACTATTATTATAATGTGTTACATTTAATATTATTACTGACAGAACTGACATGTTTTATGAAACCTATGACATTTGTAGAGCATCAGGAGTGTGAGTAGTGCAGTTTGTACAAAGAAAGCATTTGGAGCTTTATGATGTTGTAAATAACATAACAGGCTGAGGAGGTTCTGGCAAACAAATCAAATGTATTGATAAAGTCCTTCTTACATCAGCACATGTCACAAAGTGCTTATGCAGAAACCCAGCCTAAAACCCCAAACAGCAAGCAATGCAGATGTAGAAGCAAGGTGGCTCGGAAAAACTCCCTAGAAAGGCAGGAACCTAGGAAGAAACCTAGAGAGGAACCAGGCTCTGAGGGGTGACCAGTCCTCTTCTGGCTGTGCCAGGTGGAGATTATAAGAGTAAATGGCCATTAAGGCCAGATTGAACATCTTGAAGAACAAATGTCCATAGATGACCAGCAGGGTCAAATAATAATCACAGTTGTTGTAGAGGGTGCAACAGGTCAGTACCTCAGGAGTAAATGTCAGTTGGCTTTTCAGTCTAGCATTCAGTGTTCGAGACAGCAGTTGCAGTAGATGGAGAGAGAGAGTAAAAAACACCAGGTCCAGGACAAGGTAACACGTCGGGTGAACAGGTCAGGGTTCCATAGCTGCAAGCAGAACAATTGAAACTGGAGCAGCAGCACAGCCAGGTGGACTGTGGACAGCCAGAAGTCATCAGGCCAGGTAGTCCTGAGGCATGGCCCTAGGGCTCAGGTCCTCCGGGAGGGGAGGAAGAGAGAGGGAATTAAATTCGCGCAGGACACCAGATAAGACAAGAGAATTACACCAGATATAACAGACCTACCCTATCCCCCTGGCACATACACTATTGCAGCATAGGTACTGGAGGCTGAGACGGGGGCGTCTGGGGACACAGTGGCCCCGTCCAACAATACTCCCGGACATTGCCAACCAGGCAGGATATAAACCCACTCAATTTGCCAAAGCACAGCCCCCACACCACTAGAGGGATATCAACAGACCACGAACTTACTACCCTAAGACAAGGCTCAGTATAGCCCATGAAGATCTCCTCCACGAGCCTGAGGGGGCGCAAAACCAAGGGGGCGAAAACACAGCTTGTACATTAAGTAAAGTGTTCTGACATACGATCAAATGATCCGAGGAATTATCACCAACCAGTGGCAACCTGTCATTCATTTTGAGCCCCACATTTTAAGCAAAAAAATATATATATAAATGTTTTTTTGGGGGGGCTTGTCTCTTTGTTATTTTGGCATTAATACGTGTCACATATCAGTTTGCAAACAATTAAAAATATATATATCATTGAGTTAATAAAGTCGCATACAAACATGGTCTCTTTTTTGTTTCCTGTCGTAAGACAGCTCCAAAATGCAGGTGTTTCAGCCTAGTTCAGTGCTTCTGTGGTGGTGCGGCAAGCCTGCAGAAAATACGGACGTTGCGCTGTGATTGGCTCACTGTTCTGTCACTCATGGGGTCACCGCCAAGTCTAAGGGTTGTCGTGTCTTTACTATCATTAAATTGAAGAATTAGTTTTTATCAAAGATTCTCTGTTATGAGTATTACGAGATCAAACTGATTAATCATGTAATTGTAATTAACTAGGAAGTCGGGGCACCAAGGAAAATATTCAGATTACAAAGTCATCATTTCCTAAAATAACTTTTCAGATATTTTATATCTGATCATATAGTCTTCTGATTAATGAATTATTTACTTTACCTCACTTTAGTCTCATTCCAAACGTCGTAAATGGTTGGTTATTTGCACTAACCCAGTCTTCACTATGAGTCATCCATACATCAATTGTCTTAAATAATTTATTTATTACTAACTAAGTAATTCACAGAAATGCATAAACAAACAAACAAAGTCAATATGGTTACAAGAAATGATAAGGGAATGTGCCCTAGTGGGCTAAACCGGCATCGCGGCTTGGTGGACAAAATGGGGAGTGGGGGTCAGCTGAGAAGTCACAACAGAGTTAATAATTATAACAATTGAAATGCTAATCCTTTACACATGAACGCTCACTCATTCGGGGACAATTGCAATCAATATATATATTTATGCTCAGTGTGTTGTCTTCATCGCTGTTAAAAAGTTTGTTTCTTTTGTATAATTGTCCGTCTCTCTCTCTCTCTCCCTCTCTCTGTCTGTCGTCTGTTGTGGTTAGAGTGGATTGTTCAGAGTGACATTCATTCATTATAGGATGGATGTTTCGGCGGTTGTCGTTCTTTGCGTTCAATGATACCGAATTCCTAGTTGCAGACTAGTAATTAATATCAAAGACTTGTTCTTATTCTGTCGGTATCGATAGTCTAAGAGTTTAACCACGTGGTATGGTTAAAAGATTCAGCAATGGTCTACAACCTTTGTACTCCCGTGATTGAGAGAAACATGGTCTGGTGATAACTTCTCAAAGTTGGGTTTTATTCAGAATTGCAGAAAAGGGGCTGTCCCAGGATGCCTGACCCTACTGGGTTCAGGGGCGGTCCTCTGATTTAGTTAAACTCAAAAGGGATTTGGAGTTTCCTTTATGAAACAGTCCAAAATCACATTGTAAAATTGTGTAAACAGTATCATACTCACTCATTCATCATACACATCAATTAGATCTAAACCTAATATCTGAGGATATTATATAAACAGCGTTATGGTAATGTGGCCACACTGTCTCCCATGAGCTTCCCCAAGTTGTAACAAACGGACCAGCCAGTTCATAGCTGGATTCTTCACCGATCTTTTATACTTTCTCCGGAACATGAAATTTGTTCGGACCTCAAGTTCTGTGAGGTGGAAGAAATCCCTTTGTTCTCTATGAAAATTCACTCTGTCTCTTATACTGTGTGGCCATGAGGCAGGTCTTCTCCTCAGGAATTTACGACCTCTCTCTGACCACAGCAGCCTAGTTGAAGGAGGCAGGGGGAGGCAGGGAGAGGGGGGTGGGGCTTGCTGTACCCAAAGAGGGCAACGTCGTGACAGGGTGCTGCCAGAGTTTCATTAGAAGTGCCCAGCCAAGATGGCTCAAGGTCATTGGTCACAGATAAAATGACATCAAATCATGTTATATGTACAGTAGCTTTGATTGAACTGATCATGTCAACATCATACTTTCAAAATCTTAGCTAGCAGTCATCATCATGAATTAAGTCGACATTCTACTGGCAAATCCTTTTTAATCCTTGACATATGAAGAGAAAAAAATAAGAAAAAATATCATTAAAACTTATTGGTGCTCATCAACCATTGCACATAAACATTACACAAGAAGTTGGAAATCGCAAATTCAACAATGAGTGGTTTGGAAGGTATCAGTAACAGTGGCAAACTGCAAGTATTGCAAATAAATCACTAGCCTGCTATTCAGTGGATTGGCTGTGTGGTTCCAAATCTGGGATTGATGTGCTCTTTTCCAAGTTTAAAATGATAAACATTTAACAAAGGCCATGCTGTGAATGAAGCATGAGTTGTGCGGCGCTCAAAACGATTGTTAACTAATATCTGCGAAAACTTGACATCAGTGAGTTCAAGGCAACTGGGAAGTCGTGAATAAACAAGCAACACTGAAGCATGCATGAGAGCACCAGCTGTTCTGGATGACTGTGTGATAACACTCTCGGTAGCAGATATAATATAAATAAATAATATATCCCATTTAGCAGACGCTTTTGTCCAAAGCGACTTACAAGTCGGCTGGGGCCACTACTTTTACATATGGGTGGTCCCAGCGGGAATCGAACCCACGACGCTTGGCGTTGCAAGCGCCATGCTCTACCGACTGAGCCACACAGGACCCCATATGAGCATGAGCTTTAAACAGATCAACATTCACAAATCCGAGGGGCCAGACGGATTACCAGGACGTGTACTCAAAGCACGCAATCACACTCCATAATGCCCTTTCCCACCTGGACAAAAGGAACACCTATGTGAAAATGCTGTTCATTAACTAGAGCTCAGCGTTCATTAACTACAGCTCAGCGTTCAACACCATAGTGCCCACGAAGCTCATCACTAAGCTAAGGACCCTGGGACTAAACACCCTCGTCTGCAACTGGATCCTGGACTTCCTGACGGTCCACCCCGAGGTGTTAAGGAAAGGCAACATCACGTCTGTTTACACTGATCCTCAACACTGGGGCCCCTCGGGGGGGTGTGCTTAGTCCACTCCTGTACTCCCTGTTCACCCAGAACTGCGTGGCCAAGCACGACTCCAACACCATCATTAAGTTTGTTGACAACACAGCAGTGGTGTGCCTGATCACCGACAACGATGAGACAGCCTATAGGGAGGAGGTCAGAGACCTGGCAGTGTGCTTCCAGGACAACAACCTCTCCCTCAATGTGAGCAAGACAAAGGAGCTGATCGTGGACTACAGGAAAAGGCGTGCCGAACAGGCCCCCATTAACATTGACGAGGCTGTAGTGGAGCGGGTGGAGAGCTTCAAGTTCCTTGGTGTCCAAATCACCAACGAACTATCATGGTCCAAACACACCAAAACAGTCGTGAAGGGGGCACGACAACACCTAGATCCCCTCAAGAGACTGAAAAGATTTGGCATGGGTCCCCAGATCCTCAAAAGGTTCTACAGCTGCACCATCAAGAGCATCCTGACCGGTTGCATCACCGCCTGGTATGGTAACTGCTCGACATCTGACCGTAAGGCTCTACAGAGGGTAGTGGGTATGGCCCAGTACATCACTGGGGCCAAGCTTCCTGCCATCCAGGACCTACATACTAGGCGGTGTCAGAGGAAAGCCCAAAAATTGTCAAAGACTCCAGTCACCCAAGTCATAGATTGCTTTCTCTGCTACTGCACGTTAAACGGTACCAGAGCGCCAAGTATAGGACCAAAAGGCTCCTTAACAGCTTCTACCCCCAAGCCATAAGACTGCTGAACATTTAGCCAAATGGATTATTTACATTAGCCACCCCCCCCCCATCCATTTGTTTTTTACACTGCTGCTACTTGCTGTTTATTATCTACGCATAGTCACTTCATCCCTACCTACATGTACAAATTACCTTGACTAACCTGTATCCCCGCACATTGGCTCGGTGCCGGTACCCCTGTATACAGCCTTGTTATTGTTATTTTGTTGTGATACTTTTTATTATTTTTGACTTTAGTAACATCTAGTAACATTTTCTTAACTCTTTCTTGAACTGCACTGTTGTTTAAGGGCTTGTAAGTAATCAAATCAAATTTATTTATATAGCCCTTCGTACATCAGCTGATATCTCAAAGTGCTGTACAGAAACCCAGCCTAAAACCCAAAACAGCAAGCAATGCAGGTGTAGAAGCACGGTGGTTAGGAAAAACTCCCTAGAAAGGCCAAACCCTAGGAAGAAACCTAGAGAGGAACCAGGCTATGTGGGGTGGCCAGTTTTCTTCTGGCTGTGCTGGGTAGAGATTATAACAGAACATGGCCAAGATGTTCAAATGTTCATAAATGACCAGCATGGTCGAATAATAATAAGGCAGAACAGTTGAAACTGGAGCAGCAGCACGGCCAGGTGGACTGGGGACAGCAAGGAGTCATCATGTCAGGTAGTCCTGGGGCATGGTCCTAGGGCTCAGGTCCTCCGAGAGAGAAGGAGAGAATTAAAGAACGCACACTTAGATTCACACAGGACACCGAATTGGACAGGAGAAGTACTCCAGATATAACAAACTGACCCCAGCCCCCGACACATAAACTACTGCAGCATAAATACTGGAGGCTGAGGCAGGAGGGGTTAGGAGACACTGTGGCCCCATCCGAGGACACCCACGGACAGGGCCAAACAGGAAGGATATAACCCCACCCACTTTGCCAAAGCACAGCCCCCACACCACTAGAAGGATATCTTCAACCACCAACTTACCATCCTGAGACAAAGCTGAGTATAGCCCGCAAAGATCTCAGCCATGGCACAACCCAAGTAAGCATTTCACAGTAAGGTTTACACATGTTGTATTCGGCGCATGTGACAAATAAAGTTTGATTTGATTTGAAAATACTTTTGAATGGTCATTCAACTCGGAATTGTAAATCCGGCTTCTTTCTAGACCTACGATCTGAAGATCAATGACGTCATCTTGATTCAACCTTGTTTTTTTTTCTGAGTTCCCAGTTGTTTTGAAAGCACCATAAATCCAGAGAATGCCAGACTTTGTTGTTCACCTTCCTGTTCAAGTGAGTACAGCACAACAAGTTGAGTCCAAAAATGTATTGTATGCTGCTGCATAAATTATGTAATATGCCAATGAGATATGTATACTGTAAGCTAAGAAAGTAATACTAAGTGTATGTTTTTTAGTAAGATGTTAGTAGCTCATGTGCATCACCCTAATAATTTGGTCTATTTACCCCTCTTCACATCGCCTACTGTTCTGATTTGGTGGTGCACATATAGCCTATAACCTGTTTTAGAGAAATATAATCATTGAATATTGTAAGAGCTTTCATTGTCTGCTTATATGCCCCCTTTATTTATCCTACGGTTCTGACTTGGTGTACAGGGAAAACACTGTAAGAATGGCCCATGTTCTGAATTCTGTCACTGTATATTTCAAAGGTGCTAAACAAATAGTTATATTGACTACGTCATTCCAAGCTCGCTCATTAATGTCTTAATCGAAATGACGGATTGCCTCTAATCCATTTGTCGTCCCCTTATGCCATAGTTTGTACATCTCAATTGTCATTAGAAACCACATTTGTTTAAGCAAGTCAGCCATATCAACTATGTTTATGTAAATGAGGCTGGTGAAACTGTTTCGCTGCCAGACAAGGCTCCACTGATAGCCAGGTGTAGCAGTGGTAAGATGTTGTGACTGCTGTTGGGACAGCTTTATCTAGGCCGTTTGTGGGCACCGTTTGTCAATTAATGAATTGTTTAGTGTTGTGTTGCGTTGTGGCTTTGCAGGCATGCATCCCACGTTTATTTTATTTTTTGCCCCACCAAGATTTACATGCTAAAATCGCCACTGTCTCCAAAGTCAGTGGGCGGTGGGCATAGAGATCCTCCTAACTTACTAGAGGGGCTATATGCTATGTCATAATCCTTTAAAATTCCAGAATGGAGTGAAAATGGCAGCCATTTTGGTCTGAGAGAAATCCAAACCAGTCTAAAAAGAATGAATGGCAGTAGAGGCATTAGGTGATGCATTTCCTGCTTTTACTTATGCAGGAAAATAAAAGGCATGTAATATATCAGAAATTGTGTATTAAAAACATTGTCACCCCAAAATATTGTTGCATAATTATAAATACAGTGATGAAGCTTTAATACACATGTTCTGCATAAATAGCCTCTAAAATATAAGTAAACAGAACACACATTTCTAAAATGGTGTTTTCTTGAGAAGCTGTGAGTGTTATTATATGATACAATATCAGTAGGCCTACTTGTTGCATTTACAATTTGAATAAGTCCTTTCATCAACTGATTTATCTCTGTTGGTAGAGCATGGCGCTTGCAGCGTTCGATTCCCACGGGAGACAAGTATGAAAAGCAGTATTAAAATGTGTACACTCACTACTGTAAGTCGCTCTGGATAAGAGCGTCTGCTAAATGGCTAAAATGTAAATGTAATTTCAGACAGTGAATGGCTGTGGATTGACTGCATTATTTAAACGGAATGCTGGCATATTGGCAGTTAATTAGCAGCTTCTCCTTCACCCAAAGCTGATGTTCAGAAAGAGCTAAAGAATCTGGATCCCTACAAATCAGCTGGGCTATACAATCTGGACCCTCTCTTTCTAAAATTATCCACTGAAATTGTTGCAACCCCTATTACTAGCCTATTCAACCTCTCTTTCGTATCGTCTGAGATGCAAAAAGATTTGATAGCTGCCGCAGACATCCCCTCTTGAAAGGGGGAGATACTCTAGACCCAAACTGTTATAGATCTATATCCATCCTGCCCTGCCTTACTAAAATCTTTGAAAGTCAAGTTAACAAACAGATCACCGACCATTTCGAATCCCACCGTACCTTCTCCACTATGCAATCTGGTTTCAGAGCTAGTCATGGGTGCACCTCAGCCACGCTCAATGTCCTAAACGATATCATAACCGCCATCAATAAAAGACAGTACTGTACAGCCGTCTTCATCGACCTGGCCAAGGCTTTCGACTCTGTCAATCACCACACTCTTATTGGCAGACTCAACAGCCTTGGCTTCTCAAATGACTGCCTCGCCTGGTTCACCTACTACATCTCAGATAGAGTTCAGTGTGTCAAATCGGAGGACCTGTTGTCCGGACCTCTGGCAGTCTCTATGGGGGTGCCACAAGGTTCAATTCTTGGGCTGACTCTTTTCTCTGTATACATCAATGATGTCGCTCTTGCTGCTGGTGATTCTCTGATCCACCTCTACGCAAGCGACACAATTCTGTATACATCTGGCCCTTCATTGGAGACTGTGCTAACAAACCTCCAAACGATCTTCAATGCCATACAACACTCCTTCCGAGGCCTCCAACTGCTTTTAAATGCAAGTAAAACTAAGTGCATGCTCTTCAACTGATTGCTGCCCACACCCTCCCGCCCGAGTAGCATCACTACTCTGCACAGTTCTGACTTAGAAAATGTGGACAACTACAAACACCTAGGTGTCTAGCTAGACTGTAAACTCTCCTTTCAGACTCACATTAAGCATCTCCAATCCAAAATTAAATCTAGAATTGGCTTCCGATTTCACAACAAAGCCTCCTTCACTCATGCTGCCAAACATACCCTTGCAAAACTGACTATCCTACCAATCCTCGACTTTGGTGATGTCATTTACAAAATAGCCTCCAACATGCTACTCAGCAAATTGGATGCAGTCTATCAGTGCCATCAGTTTTGTCACTAAAGCCCCATATACACCCACCACTGCAACCTGTACGTTCTCGTTGGCTGGCCCTCACTACATATTCGTGACCAAACCCACTGGCTCCAGGTCATCTATAAGTCTATGCTAGGCAATGCCCCACCTTATCTCAGCTCACTGGTCACCATAGCAACACCCACCCATAGCATGCCCTCCAGCAGGTATGTTTCACTGGTCATCCCAAAAGCCAATACTTAATTTGGCTGCCTTTCCTCCCAGTTCTCTGCTGCCAATGACTGGAACTTGTTCTCAACTGGCCTAACTGGTTGAATAAAGGTGGAAATAAAAATACAAAATATGGAATTATGTCTCTAAAACTGACTGGCATTCCTCTAACAAACATACAGTGCAGATAAGGTTCAAAATTCATTGTTTTACACAATAAAATAAAGGTAAAATAAAAATATTATCACAGCAGTGGCGAACCATGGTTGACTAACTCCCTTACCAAAATGGCTGACCTTTTAGACTATCATAAGGTTGATGGCGATTGGTGAGTCACGGATTTCCCAGCATGCACTGCAGATCAGTTATTTTTATGGGTTGGATTTTCTGAGAGGCGTTGCCGCACTAGAAGCGAGTAGACTTTTAACCTCCGCAGCCTAGCAATTGTTCATACAAACGCATTTGCAGCCGCCTACAGTGAACTTCTTGTCAATTTAGCCGGAACCTTTCATTATGGCCAACTACATTCATGTACCCGACGAGGCGCCCGCTGTACCCAAAATAGATGTCACGTTAGACGAGAACGATTACAGATCTGGTGCATTGAGATTGATCAAGGAACTGAGACCGTTCTGGAAACCATCCGAGGTCAAAATGAAGGTATTACATTTGTCACATTCGACGTATTAATTAATAATATTTTTCTACGATGACCGTAAGAGACTAGTCAGTCGTCATCTGTCGCATACTGCTTACCAGGCAGCTATTACATAATTCTGAAACTGGAGTGTTGCGCCTTTTTAAATAGAAGCTGCGTCAACTTGCTAGCTAGCAACAGTGTAGCATTCAAGCCAGCCGATTGACGGATGAAAAGAGGCAGTGGAATTCATAGGCCTCTTGCTTGACGTAGTTTGCATGATCTAGTAAGATCAGTAAGTAACTCACTGTGCGTCCTGTATCACATCAAGAGATTGCAACAAAGCTTCTATCAAATTCAAGGCTATTATAGGCGTCATCTGGCACAAAACACAATTGGCCAGGTTTAGTAGTTGACAAACAGCTAGCTATGCATTTGATCTGGTGCCAATCTTCTTATGTCTTTGTAATATTAAGTGCCAGTTCAAGACAACTTCCAGGGATCTATGATCATGAGTAGTGGGACTGGTTGCCAAGTAACGTTAACTCAACTCCAAAAAGGAGCTGAGCGCAGACTAGATCTCAAAAACCCTTCAGCCACATTACATTCGCCCACATTTGGCGCCCGTGTAAACTACAATTCCGACGCTGTGTTTTAACGTTTAAAAACGTCAACCATCGCTTTTGAAACGGTTTTCGAAACATTGTGATATACCCCTTGTCTTTGTCAGCGATATATAAACGTTAAAATAAAAACGTTTGCTACTTGCTGTAGCAGTCCATTCAATGCTTGCCTCCAGGTGACGAACTACACTTCTTCTCCTGTTAGTTTACACACTGGTATTCGGTGCACGCTAGATGACTAATTAGCACAGGTGGCGACGTCGTCCGTCTGTCTTCCGTAAACAAGCGCTGTAACATGGAGATATGACCGTGTGGGTACACTAAACCTATACATGTGTCGTAATTTATCTATATTCAGTACTTGCTGATATGAAAGATACGTTCCTCATCTTTCCAAAACAGTACCGCAGTGAACTATGCGTGTTATTGTTTAGAGTAAGAGTTGGGGCTTTTGAATATGCACTATGCAGAAATCGCTCTGCCATTGCCTGGTTATTGACAAAACAAGCACGTAGAGTCATTGAACCATCTGAACCGCTTTGAAATATATTGGTGTACAAAGGGAAAAAACGGAAGCATAGAAATAGCGCACACAGAACATATCTACCGCTTCTTAGACTTGCTTTCAATAAGACTGATAGATCTATAACGCACATTCTGTGTAGGTCGCCCAAAAAGTTGCATATTGCAGCAAAACTTCACCTATCAATATCTATGAATGAGGTAAGTTTTATTTTTTATTAACCTCTGACTTTTGATACTTTGACGCATCGATACTTCAAAAATGTAAATGTTTAAACCCTGTCGCAACTGATAATGTAATAACTGCCAATAAAGTAATGGGCTCCTAATAATTGTATAACTTAAATTTTTAATGTAATAAATGCTGATCATTTAATAAATATGCTTAACACAAAATAATAGTTTTGGCTCACTATGCATTGATTATTACATTATAAAGTGGCCAAATGTTTTTATCAATAGTGTACAGACTTAAACCAATAATGTAATGACAACCTAAAATCACTCTCTTAAAGCTGCAATATGTCACTTTTTGGGCAACCTGACTAAATTCACATAGAAATGTGAGTTCTTTGGATCTGTTATTCTCATTGAAAGTGCATTTTTTTCCAGGCTTCCTGATAAGTTTTGTTTGTGATTATTTTACTTTCAGTTTTGTACACCAGCTTCAAACAGCTGAAAATACCAAATACATTTTGGTAATGGAAAATATATTTCACAGCGGTGTAGATGGTACAATGACTCGACACTATACGTGCTTGTTTTGTCACATTAAGTGAATTATTCGATTTTTAGCCACTAGGAAAGGGTGGAGCGATGAAAAAAAAATGTACATTTTCCCACTTCATATTCATCATCTCCAACACCACCCCATCACCAATTATGAGTGGGCATTGTCTACTAATTGGTTGACCTCATTGGGGACACATCTTCCTATATAACTATTTTTTTACTACAAAATGTAGAAATGCACAATTTTCACATAGTGCATTCGGAAAGTATTCAAACCCCTTCCCCTTTTCCACATTGTTACGTTACAGCCGTATTCCAAAATGTATAAAATATTTTTTACACACAATAACCCACAATGACAAAGCGAAAACAGGTTTTTAGACATTTGTGCTAATTTATAATTAAAAAAAATATAAAAAAATACCTGATTTACATAAGTATTCAACCCTTTGCTATGAGACTCAAAATTGAGCTCCGGTACATCCTGTTTCCATTGATCTTTCTTGAGATTTTCTCCAACTTGATTGGAGTCCACCTGTGGGAAATTCAATTGATTGGACATGATTTGGAAAGGCACACGCCCGTCTATATAACATCCCCACAGTTGACAGTGCATGTCGGAGCAAAAACCAATCCATGTGGTAAAAGGAATTGTCTGTAGAGCTCCGAGACAGGATTGTGTCGAGGGACAGCTCTGGGGGAGGGTACCAACACATTTCCACAGCATTGAAGGTCCCAAGAACACAGTGGCCTCCATCATTCTTAAATGGGAGAAGTTTGGAACTACCAAGACTCTTCCTTGAGCTGGCCGCCGGCCAAACTGAGCAATCGGGGGAGAAGGACCTAGGTCAGGGAGGTGACCAAGAACCCGATGGTCACTTGGACAGAGCTGCAGAGTTCCATCTCCACAGAGATGGTTCTTCCAAGGATGGTTGTCCTTCTGGGACCGGACAACCATCTCTGCAGCACTCCACCAATCAGGCCTTTATGGTAGAGTGGCCAGACGGAAGCCACTCCTCAGTAAAAGGCACATGACAGCCCGCTAAAGGACTCTCAGACCATGAGAAACAAGATTATCTGGTCTGATGAACCCAAGATTGAACTCTTTGGCCTGAATGCCAAGTGTCTCATCTGGAAGAAACCTGGCAGCATCCCTACAGTGAAATATGGTGGTGGCAGCATCATGCTGTGGGGATGCTTTTCAGCAGCAGGGACTGGGAGACTAGTCAGAATAGCCCGATCGTTAATCGAGGGAAAGATGAACCGAGCAAAGTGCAGAGATCTTTGATGGAAACCTGTTCCAGAGTGCTCAGGACCTCAGTTTGGTGAGACGGTTCACCTTCTAACAGGACAACGACCCTAAGCACACAGCCAAGACAACGCAGGAGTGGCTTCGGGACAAGTCTCTGAATGTCCATAATTAAGTGGCCCAGCCAGAGCCCGGACTTGAACCAGATCGAACATCTCTGGAGAGACCTGAAAATAACTGTGAAGCAACACTCCCCATCCAACCTGACAGAGCTTGAGAGGATCTGCAGAGAAGAATGGGAGAAACTCCCCAAATACAGGTGTGCCAAGCTTGTAACGTCATACCCAAGAAGACTCGAGGATATCATCGCTACCAAAGGTGCTTCAACAAGGTACTGAGTAAAGGGTCTGAATACTTATGTAAATGTGAGATTTTTTTAACATTTTTATAATACATTTGCAAAAAATGTTGTAAATATGTTTTTGCTTTGTTATTATGGGGTGTTGTGTGTAGATTGAGAGGAACATACTACTTAATCCAATCTGAGTTTCTCCTGGGCTCTGTGTGATTTTAAAGTTGGACTTGTTTAAATGGTGAACACACTTTTGAGAAAGGAAACATAGCCTAGTTGGTTAATTTGCATCAGGACATAGTTTTCCATTCACTAGTCTTATCACCCACTCGTCATGTGGTTTGTTCTTGGCAAACTTTCACTAACCCACCACACAGGTTTACACCACCTCGCTTATGTAAACAAGTAGAACAAGTCTGTCATGCATGCTGATCGTTAAACGGGCGGTATTGTCAGACTAGTGACCATACAAGAGCCTCACGATTGGGGCAATTGCAGTTTCCACATCCTAAATAAAAACAACTGGGTGGTCGTCTTGATGAACACAGAATGGGGGTGTGGTTTCTCTATGTAAACACAGCTCTAGGGGGAGTGTTGTGGGCAGGGTAGACACACACACAATCACCCTGCCTCTTTTCATTCACAAAGCAAGGACTCAGCACATGCCAGCCTTGGCTTCCTCCTGCAAAATAAAATTCCGGACATGCCTCTCTGCTCATGGTCAATCCCTGATGGTGTATACGATCAGGGATGGAATGCCTGCCCCCCCCAGAAATGTTCCAGTGTTCATTGGGGATGAAAAGAACCATTGGGTTTAAACCCACCCAGACAATTCCTCTTTTCCGTCAATGCATTCTGGGGTCCTTTTGTTTTTCCCTCGGATCCAAAATCAATTGACAAACCTATAAAAGGAACCATAGAATTCAGTCCCAGGATGAAAATGATACTGCAGTAGGTGGCAGGATACTGTGTGTGAATGGTAGGGGGCCGCGCTTGCAGACATATTCGTATTTAGAAATGTCCTCATCCGTAGTATTAATCGAAATATGATAAAGCTGTAGCCTACCTGACAGGAAGTCAACTGTACCTGTAGTATAGGATACCTATAGTAAACCAGCTATATAATAGGGGTCTATAGCCATCCCTGTTATGAAATCCTGCATGACTTGACATAAGCCTATGAATAACTGAGTCAATTGTCCTAAATATATGTATTTTATACTGAGGCATTAGATGCGTCTTCCAATCATCTTTTTCTCTCAGTTCTTCACAGATGGAATCACCAATAAGTTGCTGGGCTGCTACGTGGGCGGGGTCATGCAGGATGTGGTCCTGGTGCGTATCTATGGCAACAAGACAGAGCTGTTTGTGGACCGGGAGAACGAGGTGAAGAGTTTCCGGACGCTCCACGCACACCGCTGTGCCCCTCGTCTCTACTGTACCTTCAACAACGGCCTCTGCTATGAGTTCCTACAGGGCCAGGCGCTGGAACCCGAACACATCCGCAGCCTGCCCACATCCAGGTACAGCGACAGATAGCCCACCGCGCTGAGTACAACCCCCCCCCCCCATAACCCTTAGGTTTGGATAGAAAAGAGTAGAAACTCTGAGCTATTTTTTTATTTCACCTTTATTTAACCAGGTAGGCAAGTTGAGAACAAGTTCTCATCTACAATTGCGACCTGGCCAAGATAAAGCAAAGCAGTTCGACAAATACAACAACACAGACTTACACATGGAGTAAAACAAACATACAGTATCAACAAGTCTATATACGATGTGAGCAAATGAGGTGAGATAAGGGAGGTAAAGGCAAAAAAAGGCCATGGTGGCAAAGTAAATACAATATAGCAAGTAAAACACTGGAATGGTAGATTTGCAATGGAAGAATGTGCAAAGTAGAAATAAAAATAATGGGGTGCAAAGGAGCAAAATAAATTAAATACAGTAGGGAAAGAGGTAGTTGTTTGGGCTAAAATATATGTGGGCTATGTACAGGTGCAGTAATCTGTGAGCTGCTCTGACAGTTGGTGCTTAAAGCTAGTGAGGGAGATAAGTGTTTCCAGTTTCAGTGCTTTTTGTAGTTCGTCCCAGTCATTGGCAGCAGAGAACTGGAAGGAGAGGCGGCCAAAGAAAGAATTGGTTTTGGGGGTGACTGGAGAGATGTACCTGCTGGAGCGTGTGCTATCCTACTAGGCCCTAATCGTAGAAGAACTACTCCCACATAAAACAGGCAGTGCTCTATGTACACCACACCTTTTGAATTCATGTTCAGGTGAAACCACACTTTTACACGTTCCATAATCTCTGGCATTGTCATGTAAGGTGTGGTGCTTCTGTGAACCTAATATATGGGTGAGTCCGCATGGTAAGGTAATGTGACTTGTTCCCTTGAGGAACATTACTAACAGTGGAAACATGGGCCATAGATAGATAGCTACAGGTCAGGACTGTGATTGAAAGCCCATCCTGGCTCTGGTTACAGAACCATTCTTTAGCTAAAGCCCAACCGCTCCAGGGCTATGCATTCAGTTCACAAGTGTCCAATATCGGGTACACCAAAGTACATAGACAAATATAGCCTCATCCGTAGGTGTGAACTCACCTTAAGCTTAGCGAGTTGGCAGTCTTGGGTTTCTCCTATGACCTGACTTTCATTAAATTCTGGGATTCTTTACAAATATGGCCTCTAGTGTATAAGCTAGTACTGAAGTAAGAGTTTTACGGTCTTGGCCTCAAGAATTGGTCCCTCTTCTCAAAACCCCCTATCGCCGACTCACATGGCTTCCACCACCCTACAGGCTCATCGCGAGGCAGCTGGCTAAGTACCATGCCATCCATGCTCACAACGGATGGGTGCCCCAGTCAGACCTGTGGCTGACCATGGGCAAGTACTTCGCCCTGGTGCCCAAGTTCTTCCAAGACCCAGAGATGAACATGAGGTGAGTGGTGTAGATAAGGAAATGAACTGGGTCCCAATATCCAGACCTGCATGGTACGGGGGTATGAAGGCCTGTGTTGGCGTATTCATGCCATGCACACTGAATAGTGTGCTAGTTGAGCTATTGGGACATAGTTGAGGTCTAGATAGGAGGACTGCGTTATCTTTCTCGGGACACCTGAAATCTGGAGGTTTCTCATCAATACCTTTTTAAGGGTATAAAACTGTTATTATTGATGCTTGAATATTTTGCCTCCACCTATTTCCTACTTTATGACTCATTAACATGGCCAGGAGTTTTTCTAGGTAAGGTCTGTTTACATAGTGATGAGGAAACTCCCTGGGGCTCTAGTTTGGAACTTTCCACCAGGAAGCTATTGAATGGAACACTAGAGTTATACGAGAGATGCTTGTCCTGTGACCTCAGGCATGCCTGAGCGATTGCACAGTGAGTGTCTTCCATTCCTCACATTGCTTCACCAGGTGTGTTTACCTGAAGAGGACGAGCCCCCCTGTCACTCAAACCACACCCACTATTCAGGAACAATATGTATCATTGCCTAGTTAAATAAAAAAATACTGTACAGTTTTAGTTTGGGATGTTGACCCTTTTAATCAAGTCATGTGGATTGGAGATTATGCACTATTCTTGGAGTTTCAAGCCTTTTACAAGACTCCTCTATGCAGTCATAGTTTATTGATCTGAGATTACGTGTTCAAGAGTTTACTCTTGACTGATGTCAGTTTTCTAGCAGATTCCAACCCTCTTCTTTTATTGGTTCGATATGGAACAATAATACGGTACCTCTGCTATTGCGCAACACCTCTACTTCTTTCCCTGTGTACTTTGGTAATCTCTCTTTCTCCCCCCCCCCCCCCCCCCCGTTTCTCTGCCTCTTTCGCTCTCTTTCCTTTCTACCTCCACCCTCTCCCTCCATCCCCAGGTTAAACAGTGAGGTGCCTAGTCGAAGGCGACTGAGGGAAGAGATGGTGTGGATGCAGCAGAGTCTGTCTGTGCTGGGCTCTCCTGTAGTCCTCTGCCACAATGACCTGCTGTGTAAGAACATAATCTATAATCAGCAAGGAGGTGAGTTTCACCCTGCATGCTCAAACATACTGCACTGCACCTAGCCACTATTGCACTGTCCACCACTACCCAGTCACAGGTAGGCCTGATTTCGTATACTGCACCAGAGTTTGGGGTCAATTCCATTTTTAAATTCAGTCAATTCAGGAAGTCGACTGAAATTCCAATTCTGATTTTCCAAATTTAATTTTAGTTTAGTTCTGGAGTTAAAATAGATTTGAGGCACTGCACTCCTGCTCTGCACGGCTTTCTCCCAGTCACAAACCACAGGAAGGACTGACCATAGTGTTCAGTAGGTAAACATTTTGAGAGGACATTCTGAAACAGAGGAGGTATGAAGTATCCAAAGTTGTTAAATTGGCTTATTTTGGTTTGTTTCAAAGTGTTTTCTCCTGTTTTGCTCAACTGAACAGGGCCCTGGCTTTAGTGCATCTTGTGTAGCCAACTACCATCACAGAGCCAACAGGCTTTGCCCATCATGGTCATGCTAGCTAAGGGTGGGAAGGGAGGGAGCTCCGTAGCCCATTTACATTTTTATCAATACATGTTTTTATTTGTGGTTCTTTGGGAATGCTGTTTTGTTTGTGTTGTGAATGCCTTCGGTACTAACGGCCGCCCGTGTACAACGAGGATGCAAGTAGAAATGGTCTCAGACCAGACTACCCGCCAGGTGGCCAATGGTTGCAGAGGGAGTTGTGGGGTGCTTTTACCGGAGGGTGGTGGAGGAGAGCATTCTTACCTGAGGCTAAGGTGGGGGAGAGGGATTCAGCTGGTTTTTACCTGAGAAAACATGGGAATGGGGGAGAGCACTGTCTACCCCTTCGCTGATCTGTTCGGTGAGGGGGCGGGATGATCTCACAGCTCGTGTCCAGCTTTTCTCTCCTAAGAGTGACAGGAGGGAGTGGCTGGCCAGCCAGAGGGAGGGTTGACGGACCCAGTTCAGAACACACCACTGTTCTACGCCTCAGCTCAGAGCAGCAGTAGGGCCTATCTCACTCATTTCACTCAGACAGTGACTGACCTCTCTGTGTTAGCTAGCTCAGTGCACCATTTGCTCTTAGTACATTCACTCCGTGACTGACGGCCCTTGCAGTGCTAGCTCTTTACCATACTGTTATCCAACCCAGTGCTAGCTCTTTACCATACTGTTATCCAACCCAGTGCTAGCTCTTTACCATACTGTTATCCAACCCAGTGCTAGCTCTTTACCATACTGTTATCCAACCCAGTGCTAGCTCTTTACCATACTGTTATCCAACCCAGTGCTAGCTCTTTACCATACTGTTATCCAACCCAGTGCTAGCTCTTTACCATACTGTTATCCAACCCAGTGCTAGACCACAGCTGGCTTACTTGGTGACAGGGTAGCTCTTTTCTGTTTTATGAGAGGGAGGGAAACCTCAAGCTTTGGCAATAACAAAAAATAATTGCTGATAACATAACTAACTACAGTTAAAGTGTAGGCAGAGCACACACAGCTTTTTCAACCACAGTCTCTCAGCGAGTATTTTAGTACGGTCTCTCTGTGAGAGCAGAGGGAAGCCTCTTCCTTCCAACAATAACAAAGCAATTTACCCTCTGAAACAGACTAAATTGAAAGATTAGGGAAACTTTAAAATGATTTAAGATGTTTACAAGAGTCGTTTCAGTTCACCCAATAAGAGAGCAGGGTTGTTTGTCTCATTAATCTGAAAAAGTGTCCTCCCCTTCTTTTTTTCTTCCCCCCAAGGCCTCATTGCTCTGTTTATCTTTCTGCTCTCAGTCAAGTCAGGTGACGAAGGGAGAGAAGTAGTCAAATTCTGCCCCAAGTCCCCGAGACTCAAACCCGTGCTGCTTAGTTTACAACAGGAAGCCACTCAATTATCTCATTTACATAAGAGCAGGGAGGTGTCGTGCCATTAGGTCCCATGTGGACCAATCAGAGTGTAACTTTGAAGGGGCCTGTTCCGAAAAGGGGGAAGTGTGAGAGACCAAAGGAGAGGAGAGAAGTGGCAGTTTCTGCAGTTTGTGTGACCGTGGTTGTGTGTGTGAATGCGAGAGAGTGTGTCTGTGTCTGTGTGTGTGATGGATGTGAGTTTGCCCAAACCTTTTCGTCTGCTGTACAGGGCTACTAGCCACTGACTGGAGGTGTTCTGTTGTGTCCTGCTAGGACCGCCCGGCGTCCGGTAACCATCTCACGTGTCTTTACTAAGTCAACCTCAGAAACACACACCAAAACACTCATACACACACTGTATGTGGAACTGTACTGTGACAAACACATTTGTAATTTAAGGTGCTTCAACAAGCACTCTTGAATATGACCTGCATAGTAAATTAAATTATTAAATGATAAAGACCCAAAAGCATTTGACTGGGTATTTTTGTTGTCAGGGAGAGAGCTAAAACAGCTCTTTCAAGTTAGATTTTGGGGGTAAGGCTTTGCATGTTGACATCACCTTGTGCACTGTTTCTTCGCTAGAGGGCAGTGTTGTGTCTCTTTACCTCCCAACACCACATTCCTTCTGCATGGTGCGTCTTTTTCCATCTTTCCACCACAATCACTTCCTCAACGCATGACCTTTTACCAAACCAGTTCCACTGCAAGTTCCACAACGGCATATGAACCAATCTAGCCGTGGAAAGTAATATAGATTTCTAAACTTTTTTTAAATGACGCATTTCGACTCCTTTTCATATTCCTCTGTGTATTTATTTCTAACATCTCACTAACCAAACAGCAAAAACTAAACATGTAAAAATGCTACATTATTCCTCTGTGTATAATGGCATCTGTGAGCTAATTTGTTTGCGAAGCCAATCAGGAGATTTCCTGGAAAAAGTTGATAACTGACCATGTCTTCTGAATTGGATAATCCAATCCATTTTTCAATCACATTACTGGTTCCTGTAGCCTACGGTGGAATTGGGATCCCCCCCACTTTTATATAATGGCACAAAAAAATGGAAGTGAAACTGAGAAGGAGAACATAAAATCAATCTCTTTTTGATTTCTATTTTGAAAATATCAGTTAAACTTTTTCCAGAGCACATTGAAATTCAAACTGGGTGGAAGCTGGTCCTACTTCTGAATGTTTTTTTTTTTTAGCTAACTCTGACTTATATTACATGACAACCACTGTCATGACCACGCCAGTCAGAGGAATCAGCTAAAGCACATTTACCTGTTTAGGACCAGGCAAACTGCATGTCTGCATCAGTTAGGCCTATATGTCTGTCTGCCCACTTTCTATGTGTCTGCATTTTTATCAACTTCCTTGTCTTTGTTATTTTTACTTCCCTTCAAAATGCAAACTCTTACTCCTCAACCCCAGAGGCCTACGGTATTTACAGTAGGCTGTCGGTGGGGCTTCAGAACCACTTAGACTAGAGAGAGGGATGATAATGGGTTAATAATGCACAGCTTTATCATTTCTAATGTGACGGGTCTCTGTCCTGTACTAAACAAACCTTCCTCTCTGCTCCTTTCAGAAAATGTCAAGTTCATTGACTACGAATACGCTGGGTACAATTACCAAGCCTATGACATTGGGAACCACTTCAATGAATTTGCAGGTGAGTGTGTGTGTGTTTTGGGTCACGTTGCCAAGTGCGAATGCTCATTGGTCATTTTACTAAGTGCTGCGTGTACAGTATCTGTTGTGGTCCACTGTAGCTCAGTTGCTAAAGCATGGCACTTGCAATGCTAGGATGGTGGGTTCAATTCCAAGGGCCACGCGTAAAATGTGCACTCATGACTGCTTTGGATAAAACCATCTGCTAAATTATTATATTATGGTCAGTGTGTTAAGCTTGTTTGGTCATTGTACTAAGCGTTTGTGTGTTTGACCTTTTACTTAGCGTGTGTGTGTGTGTCCTGTGTAGGTCTGAATGAGGTAGACTACAGCCACTACCCAGAGCGGAGTTTGCAGCTGCAGTGGCTGCGCTCCTACTTGGAGGCCTATAAGGAACACAAAGGTCAAGGGTCAGAGGTCACTGAGACAGAGGTGGAGGTGCTCTACGTACAGGTCAACCGCTTCTCCCTGGTGAGTTCACGCCTCCTTTTTTTCGTGTAGTTAATTTGTGTTTTCCACCCAAGACTACGTTGGCGAACCTTCGTACATTTGTCACATTTTTATTTGAGTTTTGTTTACAAGATGAAGTATTAGACTGATGTTTAGTGAGACTTTGACACCGGGAAATCAGCCAGTAACATTCCTAGGTAAAGTTGAAAGGCTCTTTTTTGAAGCTTTTCAACAAGGAAATCTTTAATGCCAGTCATCTCCGTCTGTTTGGTGTTCTCAGTTCACTGCTCTGCCCTTCAACCCTCTTTCTTCATCCCCTCCTCTCTTCTCCGCTCACTTCTTTCAGAGAAACGACACAATGTACCCAACACAAATCAATTGCACAAGGATGTGTGTGTTCGGGCCAATCGCTCAAGGTTAATTGGTTGGGCCTTTAATCAATGGTTAGGGCAGTGTAGTCTATTGTGTTGAACTGTCTCCTCTGGTACCTAGCAGAGATTGTTGTTTCCCTGAACACATAGACACATCTAGAAGGTATGTCCCCTGGGAATTGAAAGGCAGAGGAGAACTTTGAAAGAAACACATAGTAGACCTGCAAATGAGAGACAAATGAAGCAGGATAAATGGTTTTGTAAATCTTTCTAATTGGCTGACTGTTTGCTGTCCAACGGAAGTGCATCACTGCTAATTTACCAGTGTACTTTACACGACAGCTTAGCTGAAGAACGTTCCAAAGCGTTTGAATAGCAATAGATCAAAGGAGGGACCATACTAGATCGACTTTTTTACACAATGTCACATAGAGAGAAGTGACCTTGCAAACGTGTGGAAAACGAATGAGAAGAGTTGAGCCTTGTTATGGACAATAGAGTCCCTGGGGGTATTATCCATACGTTAGCTATACATGGGGGTAGGGCCGCAAATCCATAGGCTAAACAAACAGCAAAAGAAGCTTGCTGTTCTGGTTTTGAAGTAGGGAGACTCAATAGCATGCTCCTTAGAGATTTCCAGGACGATCCTCGAATTCTGATTTTGCACAGTCAACAGTAGCACCCTCCTGGGTGACTATCCCAACTCCACCTGAGACTGAGGCCCTACCTCCTCCTTTGGTAACTACACGTGTGTTTACTGTAGATAGAAGTGGTAGCCTTGGTTTCCGCGGTAGACAACGCCTTTGTTGGTTGTTACTATGGGCTTTGTCATGTTTGCTGTGACAACGGTGTTAAAGATTTCCATTCTAGTCAGGACTATGAACACTGAACCACATTTAATAACATGACTATCCTCCATTCTTTTCCCCCTCTCTCCAGGCATCTCATTTCTTCTGGGGCCTATGGGCTCTGATTCAGGCAGAGTTCTCCACCATTGATTTTGACTTCCTGGGGTAAGTGGCTTCAGAAATGTAGGTTTTGATCCAGAGACGAGTCGAGAGCTTGGCACTATAAGGTTCTGTCTGCAAAAATATGCTTTTGAGATAATTGGCTGTGTAGTTCCGAACCCTCATTGGTTTGAATGGTGTCAGCAATTGTTCTGCTGTATTCATTTCAACTTGCATTGGGGTATTTCGAGTACTATAGAGGTAGAGAACATTGACCAGAACAAGGCTTTGTCAGTAACAAAATGTTGTCCGAAATGCAGATGGAATGTTATAGTCTCAAGCTCTCAAAGACATGACATTACAGCCCTAGCAGATATAACATATTCATAGTTTCTGTGATAATGTTATGTTGAGTACTTTGTTTCACTCTGAATGACCTTCTGATGTTATGCCCTTACGCAGCATGTTTTTTTTTGTTTTTTTATTTCACCTTTATTTAAATAGGCCATGGTGGCGAGGTAATTACAATATAGCAATTAAACACTGGAATGGTAGATGTGCCGAAGATTAATGTTCAAGTAGAGATACTGGGGTGCGAAGGAGCAAGATAAATAAATAAATAAATACAGTATAGGGATGAGGTAGGTAGGTAGCTAGATGGGCTGTTTGCAGGTGGGCTATGTATATTGTCACTGACTTGATATTGTGTTACTAACGTTGACGTACATTGGCTCGCTCGTTTCAGATACGCAGTCCTTCGCTTCAGCCAGTATTTCAAGATGAAGCCAGAGGTTGGAGCGCTGCACTTTCCAGAATAAAAGTCCTCCCTATCTGGTCCTCATGTCCACCGTAGAGTGCCCTCTAGGGGGTGTCGGGAAAGAAGACCCGGAGAGAGCCTAGTCCACACTTCCTGTGGATTTAATTCGGCACTCACTAGAGACTCATAGAACCCGATGGGAACTTGTAGAACTATATTAGAACTCCTAGAACCCTATGGGAGCTTATAGAACTATATGATAACTCATAGAACCCTTTGAGAACTCATAGCTGTTAGTAACCATGACTCGCCATCCATTGACACTCCACAGGGCCAATTCCATAGCATCACTGCTACAGACAGATCCCTACCTAGCTCGCTATAGAATCCTAGAACCATGCACCTCTTCATAAAGACTAAAGTCTTTAAGACCCAGCCCTCCAAAATGTCAAAATATGCAAGGGGACAAAAGAGCACTATCATGGCCTTTTTTGTTGTTTAAGAACAACCAAATGAAAACGGTGTCACGTAAAATACGGTGAATTCAGTGTGACATTCCAGTAGCATCTCTCACCCCAGTCTGTTACCCACAGGGGTAACTCACAACAGGGGAGACCTGGACCAACTCTGTAACTTGTCTCCTGTGTTGTGCTGCTGACTGACTGGGAATATTAGTGTGTGTGGGCTCACTCCGAGCCATTCCTATTGGATATATACATCTCTTGTCTGGGCTCGCTGGTCCACTGATTTAGTCACCGGTATAGCTGTTGGTTTAATGGTAGGTTATATAGTAAGTTACCAATATGTGTTGGTGCACTTGGTATAGTCACCAATATATATATTTGTTGGTTAAATGGTTAGACCCACTTACGTACTGTCTCCTAGGTAACAAACAGGAGTGCATCCATCTTGTTTACATTCTGTTCCCCTGACTGAAACGACGTCCACTTCCCTACCGTAACTAGGCTGTAGTTTGATTCATGGGAAATGTGTCATGATGACGGCCAGGAATATTTCCTGACCATTTCCTGGTGAAACTCTGACCAGGAGAAACTCGGGGCCTTCTGGTCTAGAAACCCTCCAAGCCCAAGTCATGACTGTTATGTTCACTGTTATTATAAGTAATTTAGATTCACTTTTTGTTTTATCATGTAACCTCATGGGGCAGTTGTATTTGGCTAGACTCAGCCTGATCCTGGACTAAAAGGCACTTTCAATGGAGAGTTGATGTTCAATGGTGTCACCTTTGGAAGTGATTTTTAGTCCAGGAGTATAGGCTTAAGCTGGTATATTGTTGCCTGGCTACCCATCCACATCACTCCGGCCAACTGAAGTTTCTTCTCCACAATGAGTCTGGATTTGCATCCCTCCCTGATGATTTCTAGAATGTGAACACATTCTGAGCGTTCTGATTGGTCCCAGAGTCGGGCCTACATGGATGACATTATCAACTTTGATACTCTGGTTAAGATTGTTAGACCATCCAATTGCTGTTGAATTTGATTTGTACAAATGCCCCTCGTTTTGAAGTCACACAAACAACTTCTAGGATGGCAGTTTCAGACCATGTATGTAGGGATCGATAGAGCAGCAGAATTAAATTCAGGGTGAGTCTGACAAGGTTTAGTGCAACTCTCTGTGAGACAACTGAGGTAAGACCTATGATTGGAGGACCAACGGCTTTGGTAGGGAGTGTCTTTGAAAGATGCATCTTTAACTGAAAGATTCTAACAGTATAGTAGTTAATGTCTTCATCTTTTTATAATGTATGCGCTGCTTGGCTCTAGAAGTTCTTTTATGACAAAAAGTTCCATCTAATAGGTAAAAACCAACCTACACCAAAGTGCTGGTCTTTTTTGCTTGTACATAATTGCACATTGTATTTTTCCATTTAGAAATAATACTATTGATAATGTACAATATTTACTTTTTAAAGTGCAGTTTTATACCTATTTAAGTGATCATCTGTTTTCTGACTGGGAGGTCTTGGAGTATGTTCGGAGTGTGTTAAAACAGATTCAACGTTGGTCAGGGCAGGTCTGTGCTGTCACTGCACAGACGCCGGGATGAAGAGACCTCTTGATAGGCTGCTGAAATAGCACCCTATTCCCTACATAGTGCACTACTTTTTGACATGGGGCGCTGGTCAACAGTGGTGCAGTGGATAGGGGGCTATTTCGAATGAAGACAGATTGTATTTTCCATTCATACTCAGCACTTCCATGCCAACGGTATCAGTCTGCAGATCTGCAGCCGTGGTCCTAAGGGGTTGCTAGCACCTGTGAGAACCGCATTTCAAGGCACCTTTTCAAGGAGCGGCTGCGAGTCTATAGACCGATGCCGCCCTATACCCTATGCTCCTGACTTGTGCAGCCCTCTACATGTTAAGTGAACCCCGTCGACTATAGCGAAGGAACCACCAATTGGGAAGTCAGCCAGGCGTTACGGTATATGTCTGTCTTAACTCTTGTGTTCACTTATTGTTTCGAGCATGCCTTTTTATTTTGATGTGGCTATGTTTTATTGATAATCAACATGTCTGTTTTCTCGGGTTTATGACTGCAGTGTCTGAGATGGTAGGTGTATGTTCCCTCACTGGGAAATGGACGGGGCAGAAATCGATTGTTGTTCAGATCCTAACTTGAGAGATATTGTGCGTTTTTTAAGTTTTTGCTTTTGTGAAAGATCCCTACTGAAATCTGTGCATGGATTTATGAAAAGGTTTGTTTTACACTTGACTCAAGTTAGTGTTGCGTTTGTGTGTTGTCCTTATCTGCAGACCATGCCATGTTTTTAACCACACAGGGTGCACGAATAGTGCTGAAATATACTGTCAAATTGTACAGCTGTAGCTTACACACGTGCGCTATAATGTTAAAACGGAATCATAAGAATACTTCGTAACGCAAGTCTGTTTCCCTGTTGAGTTTCATTCTGAAATGAACACGAAGACCAAAAAAAAAAAAAAAAAACATTTCTAGAAAAACAATACTTTCAGCTTACTCAATACTGGTCTGCTTCTTTAAAGTTTGTATAAATGCTCTACTCTTATTTCTTCTCTGGCATTTGTAGCATATGTGTATATGTACATTTCAAAATCAAATGTAATATCTCTGCTTGAACTGTCAAATGTGAATGACTGTACATAGTTTTTTTTTCTCTAAACATTGCTCCTAACATCAAGTAGTCTTTTGATTTAACTGTGAAATAATCTAACTTTTGAATACTGTACACAAGTGCTGTGAAAGGAGATTAAAGTCTATTAGCCGGTCCTGTTTCTTTTTTATATATGCCCCTCTGGTAGAATTTAGTTTGTTCGATTACTCCAAGCTGGAAGTATTTGCCTGTTAATTACAGATCTACCACAAGGTTACCAGGAGATGGCGCCAAACATGAAATGAAAGGCCAAGCGTTGTTGCATTTGTACAGGTAACTGCCAAAAATAAAAACACTCGAGTAAATGAGGGATATGAAGTGTGGCTCAGTTGGAAGAACATGGCTCTTGCTGCACTCGGGTGGTGGGTTATATTCCCACGGGGGATCAGTATGAAAAATGGATGCGTTCACTACTGTAAGTTGCCCTGGATAAGAGTGTCTGCTAACTGATAAGACAATGTTAAAATACAGTGTATGTAGAAAACAGGCGTGGTTCCTGAGGTAAATGAGCAATCAACATCCCATGTTTAAGAATGCCCAGTTATTATTTTGGCTACCGTGGCTTGAAGAACAGATCTCATTGACTTTCAAAGAGGGGTTGTGTGTGTGTGTGTGTCACCAGATCTCAGCCCAATTTAACACTTATGAGCGATTCTGGAGCGGCGCCTGGGACATTTTCCACCATCAACAAAACACAAAATTGCATTTTTCGTAGAGTCTTTTTTTGTAGAATCTCTGCCAAGGCGCGTTGACGCTGTTCTGGCAACTCGTGGTGGCCCAACGCCCTATTGTTTCTTCTCTTTTGGCAGTTGCTCTGTACAAGTGGATGGTGTTCATTTGAATGAACAATCCATCATGTCAGTTTGTGTACATGGTCCTTGACGCAAAAGCAGTTTGGAAATATGCATCCTATTCCAGGGCTACTCGAACCCTACAGAAGGACAACTAGGAGCTGTGGAGGAGGCTACACAACACAGCATTATGGACTTGCACACAATATTTTCAAACAATCATTTTGAGAGCAGCCAGGCAGATCATGGCTTCAGCTCGTCTTAATGTGAGCAGCAGTTTCAGGGTGGAATAACTACAGCATTGCTCCAGCTCTTGTCTAATTTACACGTTCATTGTGGATTCAATATCTGCTAGTCAACGTGTTCTCATTTCACACAAAAGGTCAACTTACAAGAACCACTTCCAACTGGAACAATCTTGGAGAGTGTGCAATGCCAGTAGTCATCCCAGGGCAATTAAACAGACAAACACTCAGGCCTACAGTACAAGTGTGTAAATATGTCAAACATATATATACATACACATATACACACACAAAGGTGATTTAGTATAATAACACTGCAATGTAATGTACTGCAATACCATATAAATGCACTGATATAAAAGACACCAGTTTGATGAAAGTCTGTATTGAGGTACTGAAAGAGTACACCAAAGCTAAAGTGCACATGGGATAATCTAGTGACACCTCTGCTGTATTTCATACTATTTGCAAGTAGCTCTCCGTGTCTCTACGTTGTAAGTGTATAGAATACATCTCAAATAATGTCTTACAACTACACCTAGTATACTTTAAGTGGGGTCATTTTAGCACATAGAAGTACAATTCGTTGATTATATAGTACTGTAAAGAACTTACATTTATTTAGCACAAGTACAGTTGGTCCAAAATAACAAAACAAAAAAACATTTTCCCCTTATGGCAGCCCTCAAGTCACATCGTGGTCCCGGGGAACATCCATGAGATCCATCCTGAAAGGAATATGATAAAACACCTCAATGTGAGGCTGTACAAGCAGATACATGAAATAAGTGAAAAAAGCATATATTGGTTTGGGACTGATAAAGTTCATTTACATGTCTCCTTCATATTGAAAAATGTGTTGTTCCCTAACCGTGGTCCCAGGAAACTAGTATAACCATCTCTGGAAAGCTAAGGGTGGGATTGGTATTAGACTGGACATCCAGTAGTGCAGCAATATAATCAAATTCATACTATTTGTAGTGGTGATGTAGACAACCTATACGTATCAGTCACGGAATCTACCTTCCAGTTGATTTGGTTTCCCAGTTGAGGGGTTTTCCCCAAAATGTAAATAAAAGCCCAACTTAAAAAGTTGCCTAGGCACTTGATTTTAAAGTCCCAGGAACATCTGAGGAGGCACAATATGAAAGAGTGGGTCAACAACCTAAATAAGGCTGGTGAAGCATAACAAATAGATAAAAACATCCCTTAACATATTACATTTGATTATTATTAAATGTAACAGTTAGAGACTATACTTTATAAAAACAGAATTTCAAGCAATACATCATTATTCAAATAGTTTTATGACCAGAAAAAACATGGTTTCTCTGGGGATGAATGACAATGTATTATTGCTACAGCCTGATTGATGTAATACTGATTGTTGCTAATCAGTATTACATCACTCAGGCTGTGGCAATAATGCATGCTTTAAATATGGCCTCCAATTAGCACATTGAGTTACAAACAATGTATACATTTGAGCTACATTTACAATAGGGATATACTTGACATTGGCCAGAACACAGTCATACATTACTTACTTTCTATACAAGCATTTGTAGGACTCTGTTGAACTGGTTGGGTAGGTGGAAAGAGGCCTAATGAATGCAGGTGAGCACCTTTTACTGGGAATGTCCCGCCTCTTTCCAGGTGGTCATTATTGGGTTTTTGATTACGTTTGATAAAGGTGTGTGGCGGCCAATAAGGGGCGGGCTCCCCTCCGCGGAAGGGGGATGTTAGAGTTTTCTATAGTACCTGTAAGACATTATTTGAGCTGTACTCTCTAAATAGACAATAAGAGCAGCATAGAAGAACTGACTTGAAGTAGACTATTGCCATGCATGGTTTTGATGGGATAATAGTAGATAGGTAATGTCTGTGGCTTCATAATAAGCATTATGCTTTATGAGCATTGTATGTGTCACGGTGAGGGCTGCTACATGCTACATGACTGAGCAGCAGCAGTAGTAGTGAATCAAAACAGACAGAACAGTAGAGAACAATGCCTGGAGCCTTATAGGGGAGAAGAGAAGGGGGTCAGAGCGTTCATTCATCTTGATTATCTCTGCCAACCTAATTACAAGCCAAGGAAACAGTAATTAGCACAAGTCTCACCTCATTAATCAACTAAAGGCTTCACACTATTTATATCTGATTAATGGCTGCTTAAATATTGTCACAAATGGCACCCTGTTCCCAGCCTAGTGCACTACTTTTGACCATAACCCATAGGTAGTGCACTACGAGGTGACCATAGTAGTGTTGCACAGAGAATAGGGTGCCATTTGGGACACAGGCCATGAAGTGATATTTATATTTCTGTTAATTGTACACAGCCTGCCTTGTTGCTCCGTGGTTCCAGTGCCTGTCACCAGGCACTGGAAGCACATGTTTTCTATTGTTACGCTCATAGTAGTAGACGCTAACTGAGATCAGAGATGACTTAGATTAAAGGTTTGCTCTGTATAATTACACCTTGAATTTGAGTTGAACACTTCACTTACAGCCATTTGCACCTTCCAGCTTCCTCAGTCTCGTGTACAACTCTTGACCCCAGGTCAAATCAAATCAAATTTGACACAACAGGTGAAATGCTACATTACAGTGAAATGCTTACTTATGAGCCCCTAACCAACAATGCAGTTTTTAAAAAACAGATAAGAATAAGAAAAAAACAACAAGTAGTTAAAGAGCAGCAGTAAAATAACAATAGCGAGACTATATACAGGGGGGTACCGGTTCAGAGTCAATGTGTGGGGGCACTGGTAAGTTGAGGTAATATGTACATGTAGATAGAGTTATTAAAGTGACTATGCATAGATAATAACAACAGAGTAGGAGTGGTGTAAAGGGGGGGGGGGGGGCAATGCAAATAGTCTGGGTAGCCATTTGATTAGGTGTTCAGGAGTCTTATGGCTTGGGTGTAGAAGCTGTTTAGACGCCTCTTGGACCTAGACTTGGTGCTCCTGTATCACTTGCCGTGTGGTAGCAGTGAGAACAGTCTATGACTAGGGTGGCTGGAGTCTTTGACAATCTGACACCGCCTGGTATAAAGGTCCTGGATGGCAGGAAGCTTGGGTCAGTGAGGTACTGGCCGTTCACACTAATCACTGTAGTGCCTTGCAGTCGGAGGCCGAGCAGTTGCCATAACAGGCTGTGATGCAACCAGTCAGGATGCTCTCGATGGTGCAGCTGTAGAACCTTTTGAGGATCTGAGGAACCATGCCAAATCTTTTCAGTCTCTTGAGGGGGAATAGGTTTTGTTGTGCCCTCTTCACGACTGTCTTGGTGTGCTTGGACCATGTTAGTTTGTTGGCGATGTGGACACCAAGGAGCTTGAAGCTCTCAACCTGCTCCACTGCAGCCCCATCAATGAGAATGGGAGTGTGCTTGGTCCTCTTTTTCCTGTAGTTCGCAATCGTCTCCTTTGTCTTGATCACGTTGAGCAAGAGGTTGTTGTCCTGGCACCACATGGTCAGGTGTCTGTACTCATCCCTATAGGCTGTCTCGTCGTTGTTGGTGATCAGGCCTACCACTGTTGTGTCATCTGCAAACTTAATGATGGTGTTGGAGTCGTGCCTGGCCGTGCAGTCCCGAGTGAACATTGAGTACAGGAAGGGAGTAAGCACGGACCCCTGAGGGGCCCCTGTGTTGAGAATCAGTGTGGCAGATGTGTTGTTACCTACCCTTACAACCTGGGAGTAGCCCGTCAGGAGGTCCAGGATCCAATTGCAGAGGGAAGGGTTTAGTCCCAGGGTCCTTAGCTTATTGATGAGCTTTGAGACCACTATGGTGTTGACCGCTGAGCTGTAGTCAATGAATAGCATTCTCACATAGGTGTTCCTACTGTCCAGGTGGGAAAGGGCAGTGTGGAGTGCAATAGAGATTGCATCATCTGTGGATCTTTTGGGGCGGTATGCAAATTGGAGAGGGTCTAGGGTTTCTGGGATAATGGTGTTGATGTGAGCCATGACCAGCCTTTTGAAGCACTTTATGGCTACAGACGTGAGTGCTACGGGTTGGTACTTGTTTAGGCAGGTTACCTTAGTGTTCTTGGCCACAGGCACTATTGAGGTCTACTTAAAATGTTGGTATTACAGACTCAGGCAGAGAGAGGTTGAAAATGTCAGTGAAGACACTTGCCAGTTGGTCAGAGCATGCTCGCAGTGCACGTCCTGGTAATCTGTCTTGCCCTGCGGCCTTATGAATGTTGACCTGTTAAAAGCTCTTGCTCACATCAGCTGCGGAGAGCATGATCACACAGTCTTCCAGAACAGCTGGTGCTCTCATGCATGTTTCAGTGTTATTTGTCTTGAAGCGAAAATAGAAGTAGTTTAGCTCATCTGGTATGCTCGTGTCACTGGGCAGCTCTCGGCTGTGCTTCCCTTTGTAGTCTGTAATAGTTTGCAAGCCCTGCCGTGTCCGACAAGCATCAGAGCCGGTGTAGTACCACTCGATCTTAGTCCTTTATTGACGCTTTGCCTGTTTGATGGTTCGTCAGAGGGCATAGCAGGATTTCTTATACGCTTCCAGGTTAGAGTCCCGCTCCTTGAAAGCGGCAGCTCTAGCCTTTAGCTCAGTGCGGATGTTACCTGTAATCCATGGCTTCTGGTTGGGGTATGTACGTACGGTCACTGTGGGGACGACATCATCGATGCACTTATTGATGAAGCCATTGACTGATGTGGTGTACTCCTCAATGCCATCTGAGGAATCCCGGGAACATATTCCAGTGGGTGCTAGCAAAACAGTCCTGTAGCTTAGCATCTGCTTCATCTGACCCCTTTTTTATTGATCTAGTCACTGGTACTTCCTGCTTTAATTTTTGCTTGTAAGCAGGAATCAGGAGGATAGAAATATGGTCAGATTTGCCAAATGGAGGGCAGGGGAGAGCTTTGTATGCGTCTCTGTGTGTGGAGTTCTTTTCCCTCTGGTTGTACATTTAACATGCTGATAGAAATTTGGTCAAACGGATTTAAGTTTCCCTGCATTCAAGTCCCCGGCTACTAGGAGTGTCGCCTCTGGGTGAGCGTTTTCTTGTTTGCTTATGGCAGAATACAGCTCATTCAATGCTGTCTTAGTTCCAGCCTCTGAACGTGGTGGTATGAAAACAGCTACGAAAAATACAGACGAAAACTCTCTAGGTAGGCAGTGTGGTCTACAGTTTATCATGAGATACTCTACCTCAGGCGAGCAATAGCTTGAGACTTCATTAGATATCGTGCACCAGCTGTTATTTGCAACAATCGCCTACGAATTCTCAGAAGGCAGCCCGCCCTCCAGCCCCTTTTTCTCCGCCTGATGCAAAATCACAGGGATCTGAGCCTGTTCCAGAGAAAGCAGTATATCGTTCATGTCGGGCCTCGTCAGACTTGTTAAAAGAAAAAAAGGATTCTGCCAGTCTGTGGTGAGTAATCGCATTCCTCATGTCCAGAAGATATTTTTGGTCATAAGAGATGGTAGCGGCAACATTATGTACAAAATAAGTTACAAACAACGCAAATAAACAAACAAAAAAACACAATCGGTTGCTGTGATTGCTGTAAACATCGCTGTTAACATCGTTAGAGTCAACCGACATGGCATTGTTCTACATTTCAGTCATTTAGCAGACACTCTTATCCAGAACAATTTACAGAAGCAATTAGGGTTAAGTGCCTTTGCTCAAGTGCACATCAACAGATTTTTACACCTCGTCGGCTCGGGGACTTAAACCAGCGACCTTTCAGTTACTGGCTACAACTGTACATAGATAGATAATACAGTACAGAAGTGTGTCAATCCTCTTTCTGAACAGCATTACAAAGGTGTAACAGCTCATTAGATCTCTATGATCTCTATAACAGAGATTATTTTACATCTGCTAATAGATGGCCGACAACAGAGATTTTATTTTCATCCATGTGGAAAGATTCCACCACAGATCGACAGCCAGTGTGTGTGTCTGTGTGTGTGTGTGTGTGTGTGTGTGTGTGTGTGTGTGTGTGTGTGTGTGTGTGTGTGTGTGTGTGTGTGTGTGTGAGAAACAAAGGCCACACCATAATGAGAAAGGATCAAATCGCTAAATGACGGGCTGAAGATACTGAACCAGATTAACATGGCTCTTACAATACCAACAGCTGTTCATAAACTCACACAGCTAAAGATATCGTTTCAGATTAGCACTGACGTTACAATACAGGGGGCTTCCGTCTGGAATGGCTTAATACAATAGAGAGATGGATCGGTGGAGGGATGGAGGAGAGCAGGGGGGAGAATAAAGCGCTACAATAAAAACATGTGTTATCATCACAAAGGGGTTGTCAGCTTCAAACGTCTTACATCCCCTCCGATCCCCTCAGGATCAAACAGGCTTTGCCTCCCAGAGCTGTTACTCTCTCGCCACTTACTCTCTATCTCAATCTCTCTTTCGCTCCCTCGCTCTGTCAGTTTCTCGCATTCACAGACTCTCTCTCTCTCTCTCTCTCTCTCTCTCTCTCTCTCTTTCTCTCTCTCCCTCTCTCATAGGCCTCGGGGGCTAATCTTAACTCCGTTATTCTCGCATCTATTGTGAGAACCACCACTAACAGAGTGTGGTGCTGACACTATTGAGGATGGACGAATAATAAAGTTAAACCCCTTTGTCAGGAGTTTATTTGTCCCTGTTGTGGGATCCATCAACAGCAACAGCTGTATTGTAAGCCACTCAGCTTGTACTATTACCAGTGTAGCTACATTGTTTAGCCAACAGCGGTTTAGTATTGTATGAATGCATTGTAAGGCCCCTGAGCTGCCTATCATCAATATGAATGCTGCCTCGCAATTACAGTATTAGCAAAAGAACCGCTTGCTAAAATCCGTTACCAGTGACTCTCATATTAGATAAACTTGCTATAATTGTTTTTATTTTTTAATTGTTTTGCTCATGCATATTCGGGGACTAATTTCCCTAGCCACTCAACGCTGAACGCCTCCAGTGTTCTAGTCATCATTAGTAGTGACACACGAATGTGTGTGCGCACACACACATACACACACACCCTGCCCCAAACACACACACACACTTCCTGTGGAGTGACATATCTCCAGTCCCTGTGAGGACTGAGCGAAAGGGCTGTTGACACAGACTTATGGAGGGGACACTGTGGGGCCTTCTGCTGTGAAACAAATCAGATTGCACCCAACAAGACTACATTAAACACAATCCACATCACAGACGACATGTTCTCTCTGCCCTGTCTGTCTGGCCCAAGAGGGCTGTGTGTGTGTGTGTGTGTGTGTGTGTGCGTGTGTGTGTGTGTGTGTGGCCTAGGAGTTGAGATGGTGAGATACGTCAGGAGCTCACAGAAGCATTCTGGCAAAGTGGAGGGGGGCCAAATGGACAGCAGGGCATTGTGGGAGTCGGGGAACAGGAGAATAGGTAGACAGAAGGCAGGAAACAGTTTCTTGATAAAACGCACACACACACACACACACCACAGGAAGTTGGTGGCACCTTAATTGGGGAGGACGGGCTCATGGTAATGACTGGAGAGGTATAGGTGGAATGTTATTAAATCCATTCCACCTGGTTTCCATGTGTTTGATGCCATTCCATTTATTCTGTTCCAGTCACTATTATGAGCCTTCTTCCCCTCAGCAGCCTCCGCTGAAGCACATGCACACACACGCACACACACACACACACACACACACGCACACGCACACGCACACGCACACCCACACCCGCACGCACACACACACACACGCACACCCACACATGCACACCCACCCGCACGCACACACACACACACACACACACACACACACACACACACACACACACACACACACACACACACACACACACACACACACACACACACACACACAGTCCCTACATAAAAGTGATCTCTATAAACATTATGCAAGGAATTATTTTTCAACACACAAATTGTACATTTCTCAGTTTTTCCGCCAGATGGTAGCAGTGAGCTTTGCAAAATGTTTAGGTCTTATCATATGGCTGATGTGACTAAACTTGAGATCGATCGATCTTAAGGCAGACCTTAATGAGCACTTATCTAGATACCTCTGAATATTGACGGCATAATATCCCAATCGCCTCAATAGAAACGATTTATTTACAATTGATAATTTGGTACATTTGAGCACAAGTAAAAAGTCCACATGAATGTAATCAATATATTCTCCAGTTGTTAGATATGAGAGATTCTAATGCACTACAATAATTAAACTCCAATTCACATCCTCTTAACAATTTAGCTTTTAATATCTGGATTAAATGCTTATAAATATAACGGATCAACCTAGATTCATCTATTCATTTTGAGTTGATTTACTGAGAATTGTGATAATATATTTAAACATTGTACAAGTTCAAAACACAGGGCAAAATACAATATGGCAGACATGATATAATAGAACATTGAAATAATTATAGACATTCCTTTAAAATACATTTTACTTTAGAGACCAGGTGCGAAATTGTGCCCCAAAATGCACATTTTTGTTTCAGACAAAATGGAGGGAAATATACTATGAGGCAAAGCCAGTGTTGTTCGGTCTCACATAATTAGATAGTACACATCATATTATGTTGTATCTCTATGGTCAGTCTGTGAGTTACTTACCACACATTTATCCTGCTTTAACTAGCAGAGAAAAAACAGGTCTCCACACAGAACATAAGAGAGATGCTACTATATGTGCTCATTGATTGGCAGGTGTCATTGTAATCAACATAATGCATCTAAAATGATAACATCATTTATTTGTTTATGTTATTTATACATTACTGCACTGACATTTCTTTGATCGTGTAATTCCTATGTTCCAACAAGATCATTTCCCCTTCATTGAAAGGTATTGATTTAGTCTAAATGTACTCAAACTTCTACATATATAGAGAAAGAAGACTACAGAAGAGAGGAGAAGAAAATAGATAATAAATAAGTAAATAGAAAGGTTTTTGTATTTTTTATGTGTAGAGTGCTTGAAAGATGCCTGATCCACAAACATCAATTTCAGTAACCTTAGTAACCCACTTTGTAAACGTTCTAATTTTTACTACATTTTTTTGCCTAAATGTGTCTTCCTCCTTTTAGTCCGATGTGATGCATTAGCGTTTTAAAACCCCCTTCTCTAGAAAATAAACAAAAACACAGTAACAAATCTTTTTTCCAGTTAAAGTTACTAAACTCAGCAAAAAAAAGAAACTTCCCTTTTTCAAGACACTGTCTTTCAAAGACAATTTGTAAAAATACAAATAACTTCACAGATCTTCATTGTAAAGGGTTTAAACACATGCTTTCCCATGCTTGTTCAATGAACCATAAACAATTAATGTACATGCACCTTTGGAATGGTCGTTAAGACACTAACAGCTTACAGACGGTAGGCAATTAAGGTCACAGTTATGAAAACTTTAGATACTAAAGAGGCCTTTCTACTGACTCTGAAAAACACCAAAAGAAAGATGCCCAGGGTCCCTGCTCATCTGTGTGAACGTGCCTTAGGCATGCTGCAAGGAGGCATGAGGACTGCAGATGTGGCCTTGGCAATAGATTACAATGTCCGTACTGTGAGACGCCTAAGACAGCGCTACAGGGAGACAGAACGGACAGCTGATCGTCCTCGCAGTGGCAGACCACGTGTAACAACACCTGTACAGGATAGGTACATCCGAACATCACACCTGCGGGACAGGTACAAGATGGCAACAACAACTGCCCGAGTTACACCAGGAACACGCAATCCCTCCATCAGTGCTCAGACTGTACGCAATAGGCTGAGAGAGGCTTGACTGAGGGTTTGTAGGCCTGTTGTAAGGCAGGTCCTCACCAGACATCACTGACGATGTCGCCTATGGACACAAACCCACCGTCGCTGGACCAGACAGGACTGGCAAAAAGTGCTCTTCACTGATGAGCCGTGGTTTTGTCTCACCAGGGGTGATGGTCGGATTCATGTTTATCGTCGAGGGAATGATTGTTATACCGAGGCCTTTACTCTGGAGCGGGATCGATTTGGAGGTGGAGGGTCCGTCATGGTCTGGGGCGGTGTGCCGCAGCATCATCGGACTGAGCTTGTTGTCATTGCAGGCAATCTCAACACTGTGCGTTACAGGGAAGACATCCTCCTCCCTCATGTGGTACCCTTCCTGCAGGCTTATCCTGACATAACCTTCCAGCATGACAATGCCACTAGCCATACTGCTCGTTCTGTGCGTGATTTCCTGCAAGACAGGAATGTCAGTGTTCTGCCATGGCCAGCGAAGAGCCCAGATCTCAATCCCATTGAGCACATCTGGGACCCATTGGATCGGAGGGTCAGGGCCAGCGCCATTCCCCCCAGAAATGTCAGATAACTTGCACGTGCCTTGATGGAAGACTGTGGTAACATCTCACAGCAAGAACTGGCAAATCTGGTGCAATCCATGAGGAGATGCACTGCAGTACTTAATGCAGCTGGTGGCCACACCAGATACTGACTGTTACTTTTGATTTTGACCCCCCACCCTTTGTTCAGGGACACATTATTCAATTTCTGTTAGTCACATGTCTGTGAAACTTGTTCAGTTTATGTCTCAGTTGTTGAATCTTGTTATGTTCCAACAAATATTTACACGTTAAGTTTGATGAAAATAAACGCAGTTGACAATGAGAGGACATTTTTTTGCTGAATTTATATGTATGACTTGTGTCAAGGTTACACACACTGTGCTGTAAGGAAAGTCCAAATATTATGGAGCTGTGAAGAGTAGAGAGAGGCTACATATGCTTGAGTGGTGTGTGTGTGTGACTGTGTGCTCATGTGTGTATGTGCTTCTGTGTGTGTGAATGAGTGTGTGTGTGTGCGCTAATGTGTGTGTGTATGTGCGCACCCAGTGTTGGTGGGACAATAGGTCATCTGTGCCCAATTCTAGGGGGTGGGGACTCGAGAACCCTAGAGACCTAGCCTTGGCTGTTGATTGGACGACGCGCAACTCTGAGAAGTTTACTTTACAGGGTGCAGTTGGCTGAATTTTCAATTAAGTGTGGAATGCAGCCTTCTTAAAGGCTTTTGTGGGTGTGTGCGTGCGTGTACACGCTAGCAAGCGTGCAAGTGTGTGTGCGTGTGTATGTGGGAGTGTGTGTACGTTCGGGCCCTGTGTTGACTCCGGCAGTATGACTCCATGTGGATGCCATTGTGACCCAGGAGGAATAGCCCTGGTGTGTTCAGAAGCCTGCTCTTTGGCCCGGTGACATCTCCATCGGTCACCAAAGACTTCTCGGGCTGTTGTTTACCATTTGTTAGCGCTGTTTTGTTCGGCAGCTGTGATCAATGGAAGCCTTTTCCTTTCAGCACTCGGAAGAATGCGTGGCCTGGTTTCAAAAGCCTTTTCAAACACGGATATACAGGCTTCGTCGGGTTGGAAAGGTTGAAAAAGAGCGCGATATTAAAATAACATTCCCCTCCAAAGGAAGAGGAAACCAGGGAGGTGGAATATCAAATATTAGACTCCTGAAAAGGGGGAAGGGGGAAAAAGAAAGAGGGGAAAAACATTGAGGAACGGAAGCTGCGTTACCAAAACACACACACGTACTTTCATCAAGCGCTTTCAAACGTGTTTTCATTCTCCCTTCAGATGCAGAAGGAACATCACAAGACCTGCGATCTGAGAGAGTGGAGTAGAAATGCCTTCTTTAGACCCAAATGGGTCTCATCTGAAATAATGAATATGTCCTTGAGAAAAACAAAGGCCAAAACAAAGCGAGCAAAAAAAGAGGTTTAGAGGAGGAGGGAGATGGCTGATAATTGCTTTCAAGTCTTGCACCACTCTGTAAATGAGTTCTGTTGTTCCAAACACTGTTTCCTATCTTTTATGTGTCTCACTCCCTCTCTCCCTTTTCTCTATGCCTTTGTTTTCTTGTTATCCAAGCCTGAATTCTTACCCTCTCCTTGGGTCTCTCTTCTCACTCCTCTCTCCTCTCCTCTCTTTGAGCTCTCCTTTTGTGTCGCAGGCATTTTACACCGTTGCCTGACTATTCCTTTGCTTTGCACCTTCACTACAGGAATGTGTCGTTAGGACGCTGATTGTTCCCTGAAAACTATTTCCCTTTGACTCATTAACTCCTACAGTACTGTACAGAACACAACACTTCAACAGCTATTATCCATAGGCCTAGTCTTCTCCACCACACTTATTGTCCTAGGCAGTGTTTTGTAGCGCAGTATTGTACAGACAGTATTGGATGAGCTAACAGACAGGTGATTGTGTGTCATTGCTTTGTAGCATTTTTGTGAATATGGAAGTTTCCTTCAAGATCCAACAGTGATGTAGTTCAGTCTGTGTGTTTGGACCACAATAGTACAGGTTTGCAGGGTCACAGACAAACAGTACTGGTGAATACAATGCTTTATTGTGAAGGAGCATTCACTTCCTTATTTCACTGCCAGAGTCTAAGTCGCTTCCTCTCTTCGCTTTTCTCATTTTTTTAGCTTTAAATGGAAGCTGCAAACGGTCCTTAGATACAGTCTTCAGGCACCTTTTCGTTCCTCTGTCTTCAGTTTGTCATCCATGGGTAGCTCTACTCAGGGGACCTCTGCTCAGGGAGTTATATTCTCTCCAAGGAGTCTGTTCTTCTCAATGTCTGGACTATGACAATAGCTTTTATACAAGGCCTATTGAGACGCCAAGGTTCCATTAAATATCACTGTGTCATTATAGTTCATATTCTTAATTGTACTTCCCCTAAGGAAAATCATAGAGGCCACTTCTCTCCACAATCTGTCCATATGGTGATTAATTAAAAGTTTTCTTAAGAATAAATTGGATTCAATTAAATTGAAACTGTAATGTCATAACACAATAATGGGCTTAGCCTCCTACTACAGCACTGTAACCGAACAAAACAAATGTTTGCAATGGAAAGCCCCCCCCCCCAAAAAAAAATTAAATGCAGAACAAAATATGCAAAAAGAAAATATCACTAAAGCCTCCTACATGCTAGGAAGCCTCAGGCGTCACACATGAACATTGCTGCAGCTATTTCTAGATTCCACCCTTGGAATTCATACCATGACAAATGAACCATTGGAGTTAGGAATTCCTATTTATCTGCCTCGTACAGAGACACTTCACCGGGGTGTGAAGAATAAAGGATTTACACAAACATAAAGACGTTTTAGAGGATAAATATATATCTTTTAAAAAATAGATTGTGTTTTTTTGGGGGGGGGGGGGTAAATTATTTGTTTGCTTCTGTCTGATCAAGGTCTTTTGGTTGGTTGATTGTGTCTTCTTACTAGGATCATGTACCCTTTACCAAACCTATTACCAAACATAGATGTACAGTACATAGCCCAATAGTACTGTCTCTCCATTCTATGTATTCCATCAACCTGTATCAACAGATCCTAATAGGCGTAAGTATGACAACAAGCTTAGCTCTTTGAGGGAATAGTATTGATTAGTAAGTAGGGAAATGTCTTCAGAGTATCTGTTTGTTACATAAACGGGCTCTTCCCCAAACCATCTGTTTGGTGTGATGTGCTGACTTCATTTGTTGACGACATTGCAGAAAAGTGGCTAGGGAGTGAAGGATGACTTTATTTCCCCATTTCGCTCTTTGAGCAACGAAGAACCCTAAAGCATAAACAAAGCTCAGCATAAACAAGCTTTTTCCTCCATGTGTGTGTTTGTGTGTCTTGTCCTTGGTTGCTTCGGCCGGGCGAGGCTGCTCACTCAGCCTCACTCTAAAAGGCCTGCTGGAACACTTGCAACAAAACGCCCCACAACCAGCAGCCTACAGGTTACACAGATACACACACACACACACACACACACACACACACACACACACACACACACACACACACACACACACACACACACACACACACACACACACACACACACACACACACACACACACACACACACACACACACACACAAATGTACACACAAATGTACACACACACACACACACACACACACACACAAATGTACACACACACACACACACACGTACACACACAAATGTACACACACACACACACGTACACACACAAATGTACACACACAAATGTACACACACACACACACACACACACACACACACACACACACACACACACACACACACACACACACACACACACACACACACACACACACACACACACACACACACACACACACACACACACACACATATCCTTATTGAGACCAAATAATTGATTCCCATCCAAATTCCTATTTTCCCTGACTCCTAACCCTAACCTTAACTCAACCTCTAAGCCTAGAATAGCATTTTTCCTCATGGGGACTGGTAAAATGTCACCACATGCCCAAATCTTCCTAATTTCACTATCCTTGTGGGGACTTCTGGTACCCACAAGGATAGTTAAACACACATACACACACACACACACACTCTTTGACAGATGGCTTTGAGGATCAAAAGTTATGGTATCTAGAAAACAGCGATCAGCAGCTGGAACAATAACAAAGCAATCTCACCACAGTTTCGCTGGGCTGGAGACATGTAACCACTCTAAAATTCATAGACAGGGCTATGGCTGCAAGGACTGGCCATCCATGATATAAAAAGGATCGTTTTAACCATGTTTTGAAGCTATACAGTGTTTGTTTACATTTATTTTGTTTACTTACATTGGAGTAAGTAAACAAGCTTATATTTTGGGCGCTGATGGGTTACAACAGATGAACTAAGCTCAATGGGTAGGCCTATTTATCATTAATTTCTAAGTTTAAAAAATAGATGTAGCTACTGCAGATTACCCCTTTAAGATGACTGAAGTAATTGTAACCCCTGGTTAGCAGATATTAATGCGAGTGTAGCGAAATGCTTGTGCTTCGAGTTCTGACAGTGCAGTAATATCTAACAAGTAATCTAACAACTTCCCCAAAATAACCTAATACACACAAATCTAATGGGGTGAATGAGAATATGTACATGTAAGTATATGGATGAGTGATGACTGAGCTGCAGAGGCAAAGTGCAATAGATGGGATAAAATACAGTATATACATGTGATATGAGTAATGTAAGATACTATATGTAAACATTATTAAAGTGACATTACTTAGAGTGGCATTGTATAAAGTGACCAGTGATCCATTTATTAAAGTGGCCAGTGATTGGGTCTCCATGGAGGCAGCAGCCTCTCAGAGTTAGTGATTCCTGTTTAGCAGTCTGATGGCCTTGAGATATAAGCTGTTTTCAGTCTTTCGGTCAAAGTCTTGATGCACCTGTACTGACCTTGTCTTCTGAATGGTAATGCTGTGAACAGGCAGTGTCTTGGTTGGCCTTCCTGCGACACCGGGTGCTGTAGGTGTCTTGGAGGGCAGGTAGTTTTCCCCCGGTGATTTTTAAATTTTTTATTTTACCTTTATTTATTTAACCAGGTAAGCTAGTTGAGAACAAGTTCTCAATTACAACTGCGACCTAGCCAAGATAAAGCAAAGCAAAGGAGTGCGACACAAACAACAACACAGAGTTACACGTGGAATAAACAAGCGTACAGTCAATAACACAATAGAAAAAAAGAAAGTCTATATACAGTGTGTGCAAATGGCGTGAGGAGGTAGGCAATACATAGACCATAGTAGCGAAGTAATTACAATTTAGCAGATTAACACTGGTGATTAATGATCAGATGATGATGTGCAAGTAGAGATACTGGTGTGCAAAAGAACAGAAAAGTGAGTAAAAACAAAATGGGGATGAGGTAGGTAGATTGGGTGGGCTATTTACAGATGGACTATGTACAGCTGCAGCGATCGGTTAGCTGCTCAGATAGCTGATGTTTAAAGTTAGTGAGGGAAATATCTCCAGCTTCAGCGATTTTTGCAATTCATTCAAGTCACTGGCAGCAGAGAACTGGAAGGAAAGGCGGCAGAAGGAGGTGTTGTCTTTGGGGATGACCAGTGAGATATATCTACTGGAGCGCGTCCTACAGGTGGGTGTTGTTATCATGACCAGTGAGCTGAGAAAAGGTGGAGCTTTACCTAGCAAAGACTTATAGATGACCTGGAGCCAGTGGATCTGGCGATGAATATGTAGCGAGGGCCAGCCGACTAGAGCATACAGGTCGCAGTGGTGGGTGGTACAAGGGGTTTTGGTAACAAAACGGATGGCACTGTGATAGACTGTATCCAGTTTGCTGAGTAGACTATTGGAAGCTATTTTGTAGATGACATCACTGAAGTCGAGGATTGGTAGGATAGTCAGTTTTACGAGGGTAAGTTTGAGGAGGCTTTGAGTGAAGGAGACTGTGTTGTGAAATAGAAAGCCGATTCTAGATTTGATTTTGGATTGGAGATATTTAATGTGAGTCTGGAAAGAGAGTTTACAGTCTAGCCAGACACCTAGGTATTTGTAGTTGTCCACATATTCTAGGTCAGAACCGTCCAGGGTAGTAATGCTAGTTGGGCGGGCAGGTGCGGGCAGCGAACGGTTGAAGAAAATGCATTTGGTTTTACTAGCATTTAAGAGCAGTTGGATGCCACAGAAGGAGTGTTGTATGGCATTGAAGCTTGTCTGGAGGTTAGTTAACACAGTGTCCAAAGAAGGGCCAGATGTATACAGAATGGTGTTGTCTGTGTAGAGGTGGATCAGGGAATCACGACATCATTGATATAAACAGAGAAAAGAGTTGGCCCAAGAATTGAACCCTGCGGTACCCCCATAGAGACTACCAGAGGTCCGGACAACAGGCTCTCTGATTTGACACACTGAACTCTATCTGCAAAGTAGTTGGTGAACCAGGCGAGGCAGTCATTTGAGAAACCAAAGCTGTTGAGTCTGCCGATAAGAATAGTGATTGACAGAGTCAAAAGTCTTGGCCAGGTCAATGAAAACGGCTGCACAGTACTGTCTTTCATCAATGGCGGTTATGATATCGTTTAGTACCTTGAGCATGGCTGAGGTGCACCCGTGACCAGCTCGGAAACCGGATTGCACAGCGGAGGAAGGTACGGTGGGATTCGAAATGGTCAGTGATCTGTTTATTAACTTGGCTTTCGAAGACTTTAGAGAGGCAGGGCAGGATAGATATAGGTCTATAACAGTTTGGGCCTAGAGTGTCACCCCCTTTGAAGAGGGGGATGACCGCGACAGCTTTCCAGGGATCTCGGACGATAAGAAAGAGAGGTTGAACAGACTGGTAATAAGGGTTGCAACAATGGCGATGGATAATTTTAGAAAGAGAGGGTCCAGATTGTCTAGCCCAGCTGATTTGTAAGTGTCCAGGTTTTGCAGCTCTTTCGGAACAACTGCTATCTGGATTTGGGTGAAGGAGAAGCTGGGGAGGCTCGGGCAAGTAGCTGTGGGGGGGGGGGCTGTTGGCCAGGGTTGGGGTAGCTAGGAGGAAAGCATGGCCATCTGTAGAGAAATGCTTATTGAAATGTTCGATTATCATGGATTTATTGGTGGTAGCCTCAGTGCAGTGGGAAGCTGGGAGGAGGTGCTCTTGTTCTCCATGGACATTGCAGTGTCCCAAACGCTTTTGGAGTTAGAGCTACAGGATGCAAATATCTGTTTGAAAAAACTAGCCTTTGTTTTCCTGACTGACTGCGTGTATTGGTTCCTGACCTCCCTGAACAGTTGCATATGCGGGGACTATTCAATGCTATTGCAGTCCGCCACAGGATATTTTTGTGCTGGTCAAGGGCAGTCAGGTCTGGAGTGAACCAAGGGCTATATCTGTTCTTAGTTCTACATTTTTTGAAAGGGGCATGCTTATTTAAGTGAGGAAATTACTTTTAAAGAATGACCAGGCATCCTCGACTGATGGGATGAGGTCAATATCCTTCCAGGATACCCTGGCCATGTCGATTAGAAAGGCCTGCTCGCAGAAGTGTTTTAGGGAACATTTGACAGTGATGAGGGGTTGTCATTTGACCATGGACCCATAGTGGATGAAAGCAATGAGGCAGTGATCGCTGAGATCCTGGTTTAAAACAGCAGAGGTGTATTTGGAGGGCAAGTTGGTCAGGATAATATCTATGAGGGTGCCCATGTTTATGGATTTAGGGTTGTACCTGGTGGGTTCCTTGATGATTTGTGTGAGATTGAGGGCATCTAGCTTAGATTGTAGGACTTCCGGGGTGTTAAGCATGTCCCAATTTAGGTCACCTAACAGAATGAACTCTGAAGATAGATGAGGGTAAATCAATTCACATATGGTGTCCAGGGCACAGCTGGGAGCTGAGGGGGGTCTATAACAGTCGGCAACAGTGAGATACTTGTTTCTGGAGAGATTAATTTTTTTAATCAGAAGCTCGAACTGTTTGGGGATAGACCTGGAAAGTATGACAGATCTTTGCAAGCTATCTCTGCAGTAGATTGCAACTCCTCCCCCTTTTGCAGTTCTATCTTGTCGGAAAATGCTGTAATTGGGTATGGAAATCTCAGTATATTTGGTGGCCTTCCTCAGCCAGGATTCAGACATGGCAAGGACATCAAGCAGTGAGTAAAACAAACTTAGGGAGGATGCTTCTGATGTTAACATGCATGAAACCAAGGCTTTTGTCGATTACAGAAGTCAAGAAATGAGTGTGCCTGGGCACACTCAGGGCCTGGGTTAATCTCCACATCACCCGAGGAACATAGGAGGAGAAGGATGAGGGTACGGCTAAAGGCTATCAAAACTGGTCATCTAGTGCGTTGGGGACAGAGAATAAAAGGAGCAGATTCCTGAGTGTGGTAGAATAGATTCAGGGCATAATGTGCAGACAAGGGTATGGTGGGGTGCAGGTACAGCGGAGGTAAGCCCAGGCACTGAGTGATGATAAGAGAGGTTGCATCTCTGGACGTGCTGGTTATACTGGGTGAGGTCACCACATGTGTGGGAGGTGGGACAAAGGAGGAATCTGAAGCATGTAGAGTGGGACTAGGGGCTCCACTGTAAACTAAAACAATGATAACTATACTAAACAATAGTATACAAGGCATATTGACATTTGATAGAGACATAAAGCGAGGCATGAAGCAATCACAGGTGTTGATTGGGAGAGCTAGCTAAGACAACAATGGGTATGACAACAACAGCTAACCAGCTAAGACAACAACAACAGGTAAAATGGCAGTGAATGGGCAGAGAGGGTTGGTTAACTAGACACAGGGCCTGAGTTAGGGGCTAGGGCTGACAAATAAACAAAAAAAATAAACAAAATGGAGTACCGTGATAAATGAACAGTCCAGCAGGCATCAGCTATGTAGCCATGTGATCATATGGTTCAGTGAACAGCAATAGATGGAACAGGGAAGCCGCAGGGTAGTCGTTACTACGCTAGCACGCGGGAGACACAGCGTATAAAGTCAGCAGGCCGGGGTTAGTAGAAGCGTCTGTTCAGACGTCCGGCAACGGCCGGTTGAAGGCATTGCAGGTGGAGTTACGTCTGTGTTTCAGTCGTGGTGGCACGTTAAAATCCCCAGCTACAATAAATGCATCCTCGGGATATATGGTTTCCAGTTTGAATATAGTCCAGTGAAGTTCCTTGATGGCCATCTTGGTGTCTGCTTGAGGGGGAATGTACACAGCTGTGACTATAACTGACAGGAATTCTCTTGGTAGGTAAAATGGGCGGCAGTTTATTGTAAGGAATTCTAGGTCGGGTGAGCAGAAGTACTTGAGTTCATATATGTTGTTATGATTACACCATGAGTCGTTAATCATGAAGCAGACACCTCCTCCCTTCCTCTTTCCAGAGAGTTGTTTGTTTCTGTCGGTGTGATGCATGGAGAAGCCCGGTGGCTGAACCGATTCCAACAACATATCCCGAGAGAGCCATGTTTCCTTGAAGCAGAGAATTTTACAATCTTTGATGTCTCTCTGAAAGGCGACCCTTGCTAGAATTTCGTCTACCTTGTTGTCCAGATACTGGACATTGGCTAGTAATATACTTGGGAGCGGTGGGCGATGTGCACGTCTACAAAGCCTGACTAGATGGCCGCTTCGTCTGCCCCTTCTGCGGCGTCGTTGTTTTCAGTCGTCTACTGGAATTAGATCCATTGTCCTAGGTAATGGTCTGAAAAAGGGTCTGCTTATATTCCTGGTCGTATTCCTGGTCGGAAAGTTGTATTCCTGGTTGGTGGTGGGATCTTCTGTAACGTTTGTCGTCGGAAGGAGACCAAGGTGCAGCGTGGTAGGTGTGCTTTCTTTTATTTAAATGTGCCACCAAGAAAAACAATACAACGAAGAACTCGAAGCGAGGCGACAATCTCTGTCGGCGTCATCTTAACAAACGCCATCTTAACATTGTTTCCATGTCATTTCAACCAACACAATCCACGTGAGAACATTGAATCAATGTGGGAAACTGATTGGATTTGCAAAAAGTCATCAATTTAAGGGCATTTAGTATTTTTTCACCCAAATTTTTTGCCATTTTTGGTTGATTTCACATTGAATTCACGTTAGTTGAAAACTCAATCAAACGTAAACCAAAACTAGACCTTGAACTGACGTCCGTTCTCAGTGAGAAGTCCAGAGTCTGCTAAATGACTAAAAAGTGAATGTAAAATAAATGGTAAAGAGTGAGGGTCAGATAAAAAACGATATAAGATACAGTGAAAGTACTTGGTCCTCAGACTACAATAATAGTTGTAAATAAGTGTTTAGCGCTTCCTCATGCTATTTTAGTGGGTCTCTCACATATTATTCTGCCACCAGTAACGGTCATTTCCTTATATACCATGATCCTCACACTCTAAAACACATCAGTAAGGTCAAACAGAGTCACTTTAGTGGGTTCATTTTAGATAATAGAAATCACATGATTACATCCATCAGAGCAATAGTAGTGTCAAATCAGCCTCATGTCTCTCTCCCATTCTCTCAGGTGGGTGAAGGATGGGGAGCTATTGTGGACCAGGGAAGATAAGCGTAGAACGTGGCTCAGGTCATTGTCATCAAGTCTTGGTAAGAACAGATGGGGGAATGGGAGGTCAGAACAGGGGCCACTCTTTGATACGGCTGCATTATAATAGATGGGACAGAGAGACGGACAGACAGACAGATCCCCCTATTCATTCAAAGACTGAAAAACACATTTGGAATGCTTTGAGGATGCACACTTGCTTTGATTGAATGAATCAGAAAGATAATCTATACTGCAACAACAATTCAAAAACGTCAGCACAACAATGGCAGGTTTCACTGAAGGGAAATTGCTCAAACAGAAAGTACTGCGAACAAGAGCCATCTGAAGGAAATGATTCCAGCTATTTCTCTAAGCAGCCACAAACAATCATTTGAAAAGTGTGCTTGAGTGAAAACATTTGCTGTCAACAGCCAAGCTTTTAAGTAGGCTGTCAAAACAGATGTGCATCCACCACAGGAATAATACCCAGTCATTTGTTCTAGTAGAGGTCTTCACGCTGACAACCACATACAAACTGACTGTGAGAGAAAACAAAGCCAAGTCAGAGGAGGTTTAATGCTGATGACATATACAAACCCATTCTTGGCTATTGTCCTATTCCCTGTTCCCTGGGCGGGGCAGACCTGGGTTCAAATAATATGACACTTCATTCAAATACTTAAGTAGCTGTGTTTGATTGAGCTTGCTTACTACAGATGGAATCAATGGAATAGTCCCAAAAGTGCAAACCCCACCTCTCCTGGCACTCCAGGCACACTCAATCAAATGCTCAAAATGATTTGAAAGAAAACAAATACAATTTGAAGCCAGGTCTGGAGCTGAAGTCTGAGGTCTAGAGCTGGGCCAAGCAGGGGCCGGTCGGGCTGGGTCAGGCTGGCCTCGGGGGCTTCTGCCCTGGGAGTGGTGTTAAGGAGAACAGGGGGATTCTCGGGCCTTGTTTAGCCTCTCTGTTCTGGGTCACAGCAGCACCTGGGTGGCTGCCCTTAAAACAACCCACAGGGGGAGAATCTTTTTTTTATTTTTTTTAAACCACATGTTCTTAACATGAGGCAACACCAAACAACACGCACTAAGGACTTATTTTTTGATTTCATGCCTTGTCTTGTCTTTGGCATGCTGTGTGACTTGTAAGAGGCAATGTTGATAAACACATTTGATTTTCACTAATGCATTATTTTGCTCCTTCACTCATCTTACAGTAATAGTATATATCAATATATTTATTTTGAGCTTAACCCTAACCATAACCCTAGGTTGCGTGTTGAAATTTCATTGCGGACAACTTTAGCATTTTAGCTAATTAGCAACTTTGCAACTACTTACTATTTTTTAACTATACTTTGCAACTGCTAGCATGTTATCTAACCCTATCCCTATCCCAAACCCTATCCCAAACCCTCACCCTGACTCCAGCCTTAACCCTAGGGCTATTGAGAGCGAATCTAACTACAGTTGTACGATCTTAATTTGATCCCCCTGTTGCAGGAGAACTTTAAAAATGTTAAACGTGCAGTGTATTTGAGGTTTAAAAAGGCTTCTGAAGTTTTCAATTTCCACTTTGGAATTTCAGACTTGATTGTCCCTATACGAAAAATGTCCATTAATTATGATCCACATAATAATTTACATTTCTTGTTGCTGCAGGATTATTTTCCTGCTGCAGCAAACAAAAAAAATCAAATTAAATGCGATCCGGAACATCCAATATGATCCATAATTGCCCCGTCTGCAAACAAGATCATTGTGAATTTGTGTGTGTCTACTATGCTATAACCACACTACAGTATAACCCTATAATTACCCAATTCTCCCCCATCCCATCATTTCCCAGTTCATCTCATCACTTCTGCAGGTTGTCTAACATCATCATGACTCTAGTCATTCAAAGGAGAGGAATAAAAAGTTATCCTTGAACTCTACAGTGCTGGGCTGAGACAAGTGAGTGAGAACGAGGGATTGAGAGAGAGCCTTGGACTCCACAGTATTGGGCTGAGACAAGTGAGTGAGAACGAGGGATCGAGAGAGAGCCTTGAACTCTACAGTGCTGGGCTGAGACAAGTGAGTGAGAATGAGGGATTGAGAGAGAGCCTTGAACTCCTCAGTGCTGGGCTGAGACAAGTGAGTGAGAACGAGGGATCGAGAGAGAGCCTTGAACTCTACAGTGCTGGGCTGAGACAAGTGAGTGAGAACGAGGGATCGAGAGAGAGCCTTGAACTCTACAGTGCTGGGCTGAGACAAGTGAGTGAGAACGAGGGATCGAGAGAGAGCCTTGAACTCTACAGTGCTGGGCTGAGACAAGTGAGTGAGAATGAGGGATTGAGAGAGAGCCTTGAACTCCTCAGTGCTGGGCTGAGACAAGTGAGGGAAAACGAGGGATTGAGAGAGAGCCTTGAACTCCTCAGTGCTGGGCTGAGACAAGTGAGGGAAAACGAGGGATTGAGAGAGAGGGAAAATAGAGAGAGAGAAAAAGAGAGAGAGAGGAACATTCTTCTATTTTAATTGAGTGTCAGGAATGGCCCCACAGATTAAAACAGCCCAAATCCCCATAAATAAAAGATTGGGGTCTGATGAGGCTAGGAAAGGGCAGCTAGAGGGGCTAGGGGCCCTAATACCACCATACCAGATGTCTTATTTGTTATTGATATTTACTGGGTGTCATCCCAGTCTCTCCGTCCTTCGGCTCGCCCATAGGGATTAGTGGTTAATAGCTGTAGGGTTTATGGGTGTCGTTTGAGCCCCTGTCAACCCAAGGGTCGTTTAGCCATCACCACATCACCGAGATTATGGACCCTGAATGATGCCTCTTTTAAGTGCCAACTGAGATGATCAGAGGAAGAGAGGAGGAGAGGGGGAACTTTGTTCAACTTCCTCGTCGGTGAAGGGCTGGCTGCGGAGGACCCTTTTATTGGTGTTTTGTGATGATGAGCTGATGTTGGATGGGTGTCATGGTAACTATTATGTAGATTCAGATAATGCTCTCTCTCTCCCTTCTCCCTCTCTCTCCCTTCTCCCGCTCTTACACCTGTTACAGGTATAAACAAAATTACCTCAGATTCTGATACCTTCTTCATGCATCCATACACCTACTTCTTCCTTGTACCTTTTCACTTGTACTTTTTCATTTTCTTCATTCTGTCTCAATGTCTCACTGTACAGTGTTGTCTACTCTTTCCGTCCCTCCTCCATTCTGCTGACAGCCTTGCTCCTATGGCATGGGCCTGCTGTTCCTCAGCTTGTCTGTGTGATCAGTCGCTCTCTCTCTCCCCAGCTCCTCCACACACTCCACACACACACTTCTTCTCATCTTGTTAGTGCTCCATTTCAGAGCCACACACGCGTGCGCACACACCTCCCTCCCTGCCAATTCTCTGTCTATATTAACTCACATACCATCTTATGTATTGCCAAAGCAGCTTGTGTTCGGAGGGCAAGCAATTACAGGGGGAGGGTGGGGGATTTGAAAAAAAAAATGGTAATGTAATTTTGGCTGCAATATTTACAGAAATGGTAAAGCCTTATAAGCGAGCGACATGACAGAGTCAACACCGCGGAGAATAATGATTTAGCGCCGAGATTTAGTGGGATGGGATCTGGCACTTCACTAATTACGAAAGGCCAAATGTCAAGCCTGCTCACTGTCAGCGTGGCCACTGTTTTTTCTCTCTTTCTGCAAGTTTTTATCCGTGTTTTAGGAATCTCATTATAAGTCATTAAAGTGTCGTGAGATTTTCAACAGCCTCTACTCGGTGGCCTGTAGAACCTCTCTGGAAAAGAAGAGAGGAGAGGAGGAGGAGGAGGAGACACGGGGGGAGAGGAGAGAGGGAGGAGAGGAGAGTAATAGGTTGTTTTCTCTACTAGGAATTACCGAACATTTTTCTCAGGAAGTGTCTCCAATGGGGTGGTGATGTGAGGTGATATCAACAAATTACTTATAGACTTTTGTAGCATAGCCTAGCAGCACGTCTAAAAGGTGTAGAAAGGGGTCTCTCCGTTGTGTTTCCATTGTGGAGAGCCTCAAAAAGATAGGGTACAGGTAATTGTTGGTCACGCTCCCAATTACAGCATCAATAGATGGGTTCACCCAGCCCCAGCTCTGCCCTGCCTTACTGCTGGATGTCCTTCACTGTGCTTATTATGTCTCTCAGATTCTTTGTCCCTGTATTTTCAACATCTGTGCCCTTCAACTGTCTCTGTTTTCTCCCTCTCTCTCTCTCTCTCTCTCTCTCTCACACACACACACACACACACTGTCTCTCTCTCTCTCACACACACGCACACACTTTCTCTCTCTCTCTTGAGTTGATTGGGAAGTTAGTTATCTAATAGGACTGTAAGGTTGTGAGTGGCTGGGCTGTGTGCCGGTGTGTCGGGGCTCTACAGATGGCTTGGTGCTGTGGAGGTGACAGGAGTGTGTGTGTGAGAGAGAGAGAGAGAGAGAGAGAGAGAGAGGGAGAGAGAGAGAGAGAATGTGTGTGAGTGTTTGTGAGAGAGGCGTTGGCGTGTGTGTGACAGATAGAGATGCTCAGAGCCTTGGGCATCGACGGGTGCCCTGAGAGTTGGCGAAGAGAAACGTGCGAGGCCTGCGTGGGTGAGTCGACAGAGAGGTACGAACCGGGAGGGAGAGAGGTAAAAATGAGGATGGAGGATAGGGATGGAAGGAGGTAAGGGGGAAATAAGAGAAAGAGATGTAAGAAATAGGAGTGTGGATGGGGTTGAGGAAGAGAGGGAGGGGTAAGATATGATTTAGAAGGGAGCATGAGGAGAGTGGGAAGAGAGGAGTGAGAGAGGTGGGACAAGCACCTTTACTATCACCTGTCTGTCACCTGTTAATTGTCTCTAATAAAGTCTGAGGTGTTGAAGATATTCTCTTGCAACAACACTGTTTATATTAATTAAACTGCTTTGACATACTGAAGTTGGTTTTTATTTAATTCCAGTACACCATTTAGTTTTCATTCCGGCGTCTGACGTTGAGCTACAATGAAAGTCAACAGTGAACACGAGTTCTTCCTGTAGCTACACTACTGTTCAAAGTTTGGGGTCACTTAGAAATGTCCTTGTTTTTGAAAGAAAAGCACATTTTTGTCCATTAAAATAACATCAAATCTATCAGAAATACAGTGTAGACATTGTTAATGTTGTAAATGACGACTGTAGCTGGAAATGGCAGATTTTTAATGGAATATCTACATATGCGTACAGAGGCCCATTATCAGCAACCATCATTTGCTAATCCAAGTTTATAATTTTAAAAAGCTAGTTGATCATTAGAAAACCCTTTTGCAATTATGTTAGCACAGCTGAAAACTGTTGTGCTGATTAAAGCAACAATAAAATTGGCCTTCTTTAGACTAGTTGAGTATCTGGAGCATCAGCATTTGTGGGTTCGACCTTTCTTCTGAAACTCGTCAGTCTGTTCTTGTTCTGAGAAATGAAGGCTATTCCATGCGAGAAATTGCCAAGAAACTGAAGATCTCGTACAATGCTGTGTACTACTCCCTTCACAGAACTGGCTCTAACCAGAATAGAAAGATGAGTGGGAGGCCCCGGTGCACAACTGAGCAAGAGGACAAGTACATTAGTGTCTAGTTTGAGAAACAGACGCCTCACAAGTCCTCAACTGGCAGCTTCATTAAATAGTACCCGCAAAACACCAGTCTCAACGTCAACGGTGACGAGGCGACTCCAGGATGCTGGCCTTCTAGGCATAGAATATAGAAGGGACAATTACCTGCTACGTTTCCATTGAACTGTCTTGTCGACGAAAACAGCTGGACATAATGACGTCACCCCCCCCCAAAAAACAATAAACGGTTTTCTCAAAAACCTAGAATGTCTAATAAAAATAAAGTGGTTGAAGTGTTTCCATTATCCATTTTGGCAAATTGCGCGGTAATAAATTGGTGACAAAGAAATTATTGTGACATGTATAATGGAAACGGCATAGGGACATTTTTAGAAACATCGACAACACTGTTATCCGTCTGTTCGTGAGGAGTTGATTTTTCTTTTTGTAGGACTTTCTGTATGGTGACAAATTATGGTGGCAACTGTGTTTTTTGCTGTAAATTATGATGGCCGATTACTTTTGAAGGTGATGTAAGCACATAACTGCAAGCTCCACACCACATTTCATTCTAAATGCATACTGCTTGCAAAATAAAACAAATTCAACAAAAAATGTTGTTATATGTTTCTTTGCAGTCAGGATTGTCCTGACTTTCAATAATACCTGACTTGCTTTGCCTTGCTTTTCTGGTTGGCTGGTACGTTTAACCATCCAATTATTTCTACAGAAATGCACGTTTCAACATGCCACGGACCTTGGCCATATATTAGCACATGAGATTATTAGAATATGGTAAATATTAGTGGGAGGGCATACAAGCTGTTGCCAGTTCATTAACGTGCATTTTGCCTAAATGGGTAATGGAAACCCTTCAACCAGATACAAGATAGTTAAATGTAAGCTCCTCCCGGCAGACGATTGTTGCATCTATTTTAAAGAACGTTGGACAAAAGAACAATCCGCCCCTGTTGAACAGATCCAAATGTTGTCAATCTTTAGAAACATGCCTCCCACAGCTGCCGTTCCCATTACACATGTCGCAATGTATTTTTTTGTGACGTGCTTTTGTTGAATAAACCTGGGTCAATGGAGACCTGCCGACCGATCTCGCAGAGGGCCGCTGAGTCGTTGTCAATGGAGACCTGCCGACCGATCTCGCAGAGGGCCGCTGAGTCGTTGTCAATGGAAACCTGCCGACCGATCTCGCAGAGGGCCGCTGAGTCGTTGTCAATGGAGACCTGCCGACCGATCTCACAGAGGGCCGCTGAGTCGTTGTCAATGGAGACCTGCCGACCGATCTCGCAGAGGGCCGCTGAGTCGTTGTCAATGGAAACCTGCCGACCGATCTCGCAGAGGGCCGCTGAGTCGTTGTCAATGGAGACCTGCCGACCGATCTCGCAGAGGGCCGCTGAGTCGTTGTCAATGGAGACCTGCCGACCGATCTCGCAGAGGACCGCTGAGTCGTTGTCAATGGAGACCTGCAGACCGATCTCGCAGAGGGCCGCTGAGTCGTTGTCAATGGAGACCTGCCTACCGATTTCGCAGAGGGACGCTGAGTCGTTGTCAATGGAAACCTGCCGACCGATCTCGCAGAGGGCCGCTGAGTCGTTGTCAATGGAGACCTGCCTACCGATCTCGCAGCGGGCCGTTGAGTCGTTGTCAATGGAAACCTGCCTACCGATCTCGCAGAGGGCCGTTGAGTCGTTGTCATTGGAAACCTGCCTACCGATCTCCTCGCAGAGGGCCGTTGAGTCGTTGTCAATGGAAACCTGCCTACCGATCTCGCAGAGGGCCGCTGAGTCGTTGTCAATGGAAACCTGCTGACCGATCTCGCAGAGGGCCGCTGAGTCGTTGTCAATGGAGACCTGCCTACCGATCTCGCAGAGGGCCGCTGAGTCGTTGTCAATGGAAACCTGCCTACCGATCTCGCAGAGGGCCTTGAGTCATTGTCAATGGAAACCTGCCTACCGATCTCGCAGAGGGCCGTTGAGTCGTTGTCAATGGAAACCTGCCTACCGATCTCGCAGAGGGCCGCTGAGTCGTTGTCAATGGAAACCTGCCGACCGATCTCGCAGAGGGCCGTTGAGTCGTTGTCAATGGAGACCAGGACTTGTCCTAAGTGGAGGAAGATGTCAAATTATCTAGTAGTGTAAAAATAATTATGACCTCAACAGGATTGGGGCAAGGATGTGTAACATGGGTAATGGGTAATTGGGGCAAGGATGTGTAACATGGGTAATGGGTAATTGGGGCAAGGATGTGTAACATGGGTAATTTACTTTACTGAGGTTCTCAGTAAAGTCAACGTCAGCCCAATAAGTTCACTGTTCAACCCTGCCTCGGTCACATTTGCTAATTGAGGCATATCATAGATTGGTTGAGAATAGAGCAATCAGAAACTGCCATGAATATGATGTAAGTACTATGTGGCTCAATGATTGGTCAATGCTGAATTGGTCCATGTTGTAGTTGTTTAATCAGGTAATGAACCACCAGAAAATGTGTAATCCACTCATTTCATTACACTGTGATTATAGTGTTATTCACTGGCACTCACCACAGCTTATTCAAGGCTGTCCTGCTTCCTGCTTCTCAACTGGACCAGATCATAATTCACCATATATGGTGCTGATGCTGATGTAGTCCATGTTCATTGGTCAGTTCTTTGCGCTAAAGAATGTGACAGAAATAGATGGAATATTTGAATGGCACAGCCGGGCCATAGGTCCACCCATGCTGAAAGCCTCAATCAAAGACTCGGCTAAATAACATTTTTGCTATGTGAAATACAGTAGAATACAAAATGTAGGTATGCAGACCAATACACAACCCAAACACAAAAAAACAGCACTTTGGTGACTAGAACAATGGTAACTAGAACTCTGCTAACTAGAACAATACAGTTGTACCATTTGAGGCTGGATGATGAGATGGTATTCCATTCAGGGACATTAGTGATGTCTGAAACAGAATGCTTTCAGCCTATTGGTGAATCTCACGTTAATAACAGTACCAACGCTGCAAAGTACATTAGACAGGTGGATTAAAGGTGAGAGGATTAGCATCATGGCTACAGAATGGAAAGCATCAAACCTTTCTGCGTGCATAGACTCAGCAGGAGAGCCAAATGTGCTCCTCAGAAGTCAGAACTGAGCAATGCAACCCAATCCAAGTTAAGTCCTCTCCACTGAAGCCATGGCAGTGCAAACAGCAGAGGAAGACAAGAATGAGGTGCACCCACCGCCGGCCTCGCCTCTCCGCCGCTCATCTCTGTCTGTCTGGCAGGGATGGGGTCCTCCGGCTCCTCCCTTTAGGCGGCTGACATAGTGCCTGCCATCCCGCCCCACCTCCTGCTGAGACGAGAGAGGTGCTTCAGGGGAAACCCCTGCTGAGCCACACACACACACACGCACACACACGCACACACACACACACACACACACACACACACACACACACACACACACACACACACATGCACACGCACACACTGGCACGGCACCCTCCCTGACACTAAGCCTGCAGGAGCAGAGAGGGTATGCAACGTCTCTACTAACTCAGGTTGGCAGGTGAGTCTAAGCACTGTCTCTGTCTCTGTCTCTCTCATTCTCTCCCCCCCTGTATTTCTCTTTCTCTCTCTGTCCTCCTCTCTCTCTTAACCTGCATCTGCTACCCCATTCTGCAGGCAGGTGGGGGGAGTGGTGTGTGTGTTGAGGGGTTAAACTCATCTGTCTGGGTAACAGGGCTGAAATGAAGGAGGACTCCTGTTTCTGGAATATGAACAACACTGGGAGATCAAGACACCGAGACACACTGTGACACACATCTATCTCTCTGACACACATCTCTCACTGTGACACACATCTATCTCACTGACATACATCTATCTCACTGACACACATATATCTCACTGACACACATATATCTCACTGACACACATCTATCTCACTATACATACATCTATCTCAGTGACACACATCTATCTCGCTGACACACATCTCTCACTATACATACATCTATCTCACTATACATACATCTATCTCACTGACACACATCTATCTCGCTGACACACATCTCTCACTATACATACATCTATCTCACTATACATACAACTATCTCACTGACACACATCTATCTCACTGACACACATATATCTCACTGACACACATCTATCTCACTGACACACATCTATCTCACTATACATACATCTATCTCACTGACACACATCTATCTCACTATACATACATCTATCTCAGTGACACACATCTATCTCGCTGACACACATCTCTCACTATACATACATCTATCTCACTATACATACATCTATCTCACTGACACACATCTATCTCGCTGACACACATCTCTCACTATACATACATCTATCTCACTATACATACAACTATCTCACTGACACACATCTATCTCACTGACACACATATATCTCACTGACACACATCTATCTCACTGACACACATCTATCTCACTATACATACATCTATCTCACTGACACACATCTATCTCACTGACACACATCTATCTCACTATACATACATCTATCTCACTGACACACATCTATCTCACTGACACACATCTATCTCACTATACATACATCTATCTCACTATACATACATCTATCTCACTGACACACATCTATCTCACTGACACACATCTATCTCACTATACATACATCTATCTCACTGACACACATCTATCTCACTGACACACATCTATCTCACTATACATACATCTATCTCACTATACATACATCTATCTCACTGACACACATCTATCTCACTGACACACATCTATCTCACTATACATACATCTATCTCACTATACACACATCTATCTCACTGACACACATATATCTCACTGACACACATCTATCTCACTATACACACATCTATCTCAGTGACACACATCTATCTCACTGACACACATCTATCTCACTGACACACATCTCTCACTATACATACATCTATCTCACTATACATACATCTATCTCACTATACATACATCAATCTCACTGACACACATCTATCTCACTGACACACATCTATCTCACTGACACACATCTATCTCACTATACATACATCTATCTCACTGACACACATCTATCTCACTATACATACATCTATCTCACTGACACACATATATCTCACTATACATACATCTATATCACTGACACACATCTATCTCACTATATATACATCTATCTCACTGACACACATCTATCTCACTATACATACATCTATCTCACTGACACACATCTATATCACTATACATACATCTATCTCACTGACACACATCTATCTCACTATATATACATCTATCTCACTGACACACATCTATCTCACTATACATACATCTATCACACTGACACACATCTATCTCACTATACATACATCTATCTCACTGACACACATCTATCTCACTATATATACATCTATCTCACTGACACACATCTATCTCACTATACACACATCTATCTCAGTGACACACATCTATCTCACTGACACACATCTATCTCGCTGACACACATCTCTCACTATACATACATCTATCTCACTATACATACATCTATCTCACTGACACACATCTATATCACTATACATACATCTATCTCACTGACACACATCTATCTCACTATATATACATCTATCTCACTGACACACATCTATCTCACTGACACACATCTATATCACTGACACACATCTATCTCACTATACATACATCTATCTCACTGACACACATATATCTCACTGACACACATCTATCTCACTGAACACATATATCTCACTGACACACATCTATCTCACTGTGACTCACATCTATCTCACTGACACACATCTATCTCACTATACACACATCTATCTCACTATACATACATCAATCTCACTGACACACATCTATCTCACTGACACACATCTATCTCACTGACACACATCTATCTCACTATACATACATCAATCTCATTGACACACATCTATCTCACTGACACACATCTATCTCACTATACACACATCTATCTCACTATACATACATCAATCTCACTGACACACATCTATCTCACTGACACACATCTATATCACTGACACACATCTATATCACTGACACACATCTATCTCACTGACACACATCTATCTCACTGACACACATCTATCTCACTATACATACATCTATCTCACTGACACATATATCTCACTGACACACATATATCTCACTGACACACATCTATCTCACTATACATACATCTATCTCACTGACACACATATATCTCACTGACACACATATATCTCACTGACACACATCTATCTCACTGACACACATCTATCTCACTGTGACACACATCTATCTCACTATACACACATCAATTTCACTATACATACATCTATCTCACTGTGACACACATCTATCTCACTGTGACACATCTATCTCACTGACACACATCTATCTCACTGTGACACACATCTATCTAACTGACATACATCTATCTCACTCTACACACATCTATCTCACTGTTACACACATCTATCTAACTGACATACATCTATCTCACATCTATCTCACTGTTACACACATCTATCTCACTATACATACAATTCAATTAAATTCAAGGTGCTTTATTGGCATGGGAAACATGTGTTAACATTGCCAAAGCAAGTGAGGTAGATAATATACAAAAGTGAAATAAACAATACAAATTAACAATAAACATTACACATATAGAAGTTTCAAAACAATAAAGACATTACAAATGTCATATTATATATGAATATATATAATATATATATATATATATATATGTTATGTACTTGAGTGAAGACCCAAAAGCGGTTTTAACAGAAAACAGAGTTCTTTAATGAAAAACAGGAATGGCATAAATCCTCTTCCAACGTTGTCAATGGAACAAAAAGAACGTTAGTATAGTGCAGGATGCACCTGCCAGGCAGACTCCGACAGGATAGGACAAGGTGGAAGCAAACGAGACGACAGCTTGCTTCTGGCATCAAAAACACAAACAAGAATCAGACACTGAAAGTAGCAGGAACAGAGAGAGAAATAGAGACCTAATCAGAGGGGGAAGAGAGAACAGGTGGGAAAGAGTGAATGAGCTAGTTAGGGGACGATGTAGAACAGCTGAAGAATGAGAGACAGAGAAGGTAACCTAAAAAGACCAGCAGAGAGAGACAGAGTGAAGAGAAAGGACAGGAACAGACATAACAAGACATGACAGTACCCCCCACTCACCGAGCGCCTCCTGGCGCACTCGAGGAGGAAACCTGGCGGCAACGGAGGAAATCATCGATCAGCGAACGGTCCAGCACGTCCCGAGAGGGAACCCAACTCCTCTCCTCAGGACCGTACCCCTCCCAATCCACTAGGTACTGATGACCACGGCCCCGAGGGCGCATGTCCAAAATCTTACGAACCCTGTAGATGGGTGCGCCCTCGACAAGGATGGGGGGGGGGGACGAGCGGGGGCGCGAAGAACGGGCTTAACACAGGAGACATGGAAGACCGGGTGAACGCGACGAAGATAGCGCGGAGAAGAAGTCGCACTGCGACAGGATTAATGACCTGAGAAATACGGAACGGACCAATGAACCGCGGGGCCAACTTGCGAGAAGCTGTCTTAAGGGGAAGGTTCTGAGTGGAGAGCCATACTCTCTGACCGCAACAATATCTAGGACTCTTGGTCCTACGCTATTAGCGGCCCTCACAGTCTGCGCCCTATTACGGCAAAGTGCCGACCTGACCCCCTTCCAGGTGCGCTCGCAACGCTGGACAAAAGCCTGAGCGGAGGGGACGCAGGACTCGGCGAGCTGAGATGAGAACAGCGGAGGCTGGTACCCGAGGCTACTCTGAAAAGGAGATAGACCGGTAGCAGACGAGGGAAGCGAGTTGTGGGCGTACTCTGCCCAGGGGAGCTGTTCTGACCAAGACGCAGGGTTACGAAAAGAAAGACTGCGTAAATGCGACCAACAGTCTGATTGGCCCGTTCGGCTTGACCGTTAGACTGGGGATGAAAGCCGGACGAGAGACTGACGGAAGCCCCAATCAAACGGCAAAACTCCCTCCAAAATTGAGACGTGAACTGCGGGCCTCTGTCGGAAACGACGTCAGACGGAAGGCCATGAATTCGGAAAACATTCTCGATAATGATCTGAGCCGTCTCCTTAGCAGAAGGGAGCTTAGCGAGAGGAATGAAATGAGCCGCCTTAGAGAATCTATCGACAACCGTAAGAATAACTGTCTTCCCCGCTGATGAAGGCAGTCCGGTGATAAAATCTAAAGCGATGTGAGACCACGGTCGAGAGGGAATGGGAAGCGGTCTGAGACGGCCGGCAGGGGGAGAGTTCCCAGATTTAGTCTGCACGCAGACCGAACAAGTGGCGACAAATCGACGCGCGTCACGTTCCCGAGTGGGCCACCAGAAACGCTGGCGAATGGAAGCGAGCGTACCCCGAACGCCGGCGTGGCCGGCTAACTTGGCAGAGTGGGCCCACTGAAGAACGGCCGGACGAGTAGGAACGGGAACGAACAGAAGGTTCCTAGGACAAGCTCGCGGCGACGGAGTGTGAGCGAGTGCTTGCTTTACCTGCCTCTCAATTCCCCAGACAGTCAACCCGACAACACGCCCCTCAGGGAGAATCCCCTCGGGGTCGGTGGAGACCTCAGAAGAACTGAAGAGACGAGATAAAGCATCAGGCTTGGTGTTTTTGAGCCCGGACGATAAGAAATAACAAACTCGAAACGAGCGAAAAACAGAGCCCAACGAGCCTGACGCGCATTAAGTCGTTTGGCTGAACGGATGTACTCAAGGTTCCTATGGTCAGTCCAAACGACAAAAGGAACGGTCGCCCCCTCCAACCACTGTCGCCATTCGCCTAGGGCTAAGCGGATGGCGAGCAGTTCGCGATTACCAACATCATAGTTACGTTCTGACGGCGATAAGCGATGAGAGAAAAACGCGCAAGGATGGACCTTGCCGTCAGAGAGAGCGCTGAGAAAGAATGGCTCCCACGCCCACCTCTGACGCGTCAACCTCAACAACAAACTGACTAGAGATGTCAGGTGTAACAAGAATAGGTGCGGATGTAAAACGATTCTTAAGAAGATCAAAAGCTCCCTGGGCGGAAACGGACCACTTAAAGCACGTCTTAACAGAAGTAAGGGCTGTGAGGGGAGCTGCCACCTGACCGAAATTACGGATGAAACGACGATAGAAATTAGCGAAGCCCAGAAAGCGCTGCAGCTCGACGCGTGACTTAGGAACGGGCCAATCAATGACAGCCTGGACCTTAGCGGGATCCATCTTAATGCCCTCAGCGGAAATAACGGAACCGAGAAAAGGGACAGAGGCGGCATGAAAAGTGCACTTCTCAGCCTTCACATAAAGACAGTTCTCCAAAAGGCGCTGGAGGACGCGTCGCACGTGCTGAACATGAATCGAGAGAGACGGTGAAAAAATCAGGATATCGTCCATGTAAACGAAAACAAAAATGTTCAGCATGTCTCTCAGGACGTCGTTAACTAGTGCCTGAAAGACAGCTGGAGCGTTAACGAGGCCGAAAGGAAGAACCCGGTATTCAAAGTGCCCTAACGGAGTGTTAAACGCCGTCTTCCACTCGTCCCCCTCCCTGATGCGCACGAGATGGTAGGCGTTACGAAGGTCCAATTTGGTGAAAAACCTGGCTCCCTGCAGGATCTCGAAGGCTGAAGACATAAGAGGAAGCGGATAACGATTCTTAACTGTTATGTCATTCAGCCCTCGATAATCCACGCATGGGCGCAGGGACCCGTCCTTCTTCTGAACAAAAAAACCCCGCTCCGGCGGGAGAGGAGGAGGAGACTATGGTACCGGCGTCGAGCGAAACCGACAAATAATCCTCGAGAGCCTTACGTTCGGGAGCCGACAGAGAGTATAATCTACCCCGGGGGGGAGTAGTTCCCGGAAGGAGATCAATACTACAGTCAAACGACCGGTGTGGAGGGAGAGAAGTGGCCTTGGAACGACTGAACACCGTGCGCAGATCGTGATACTCCTCCGGCACCCCTGTCAAATCGCCAGGCTCCTCCTGTGAAGAAGAGACAGAGGAAACAGGAGGGATAGCAGACATTAAACAGGTCACATGACAAGAAACATTCCAGGATAGGATAGTATTACTAGACCAATTAATAGAAGGGTTATGGCGCACTAGCCAGGGATGACCCAAAACAACAGGTGTAAAAGGTGAACGAAAAATTAAAAAATAAATGGTTTCGCTATGATTACCAGAGACAGTGAGGGTTAAAGGCAGCGTCTCACGCTGAATCTTGGGGAGAGAACTACCATCTAAAGCGAACAAGGCCGTGGGCTCCCCTAACTGTCTGAGAGGAATGTCATGTTCCCGAGCCCAGGTCTCGTCCATAAAACAGCCCTCCGCCCCAGAGTCTATCAAGGCACTGCAGGAAGCAGATGAACCGGGCCAGCGGAGATGGACCGGAAAGGTAGTGCGTGATCCAGAAGGAGAGGCCTGAGTAGTTGCGCTCACCAGTAGCCCTCCTCTTACTGATGAGCTCTGGCTTTTACTGGACATGAGGTGACAAAATGACCAGCGGAGCCGCAGTAGAGACAGAGGCGATTGGTGATTCTCCGTTCCTTCTCCTTGGCCGAGATGCGGATACCCCCAGCTGCATAGGCTCAGCATCCGAGCCGGCGGAGGAGGGTGGCAGTGATGCGGCAGGTGGCAGTGATGTGGAGAGGGGAGCAACGGAGAACGCGAGCTCCTTTCCACGAGCTCGGCGACGAAGATCAAACCGTCGCTCTATGCGAATAGCGAGAGCTATTAAGGAGTCCAGACTGGAAGGAACCTCCCGGGAGAGGATCTCATCCTTAACCTCGACGAGGAGACCCTCCAGAAAACGAGCGAGCAAAGCCGGCTCGTTCCAGTCACTAGAGGCAGCGAGAGTGCGAAACTCAATAGAATAATCCGTTATGGATCGATTCCCCTGACATAGGGAAGACAGGGCCCTGGAAGCCTCCTCCCCAAAAACAGAACGGTCAAAAACCCGTATCATCTCCTCCTTAAAGTCCTGATACTGGTTAATACACTCAGCCCTCGCCTCCCAGATTGCCGTGCCCCACTCACGCGCCCGTCCGGTAAGGAGAGAAATGACGTAGGCGATGCGGGCTGCGCTCCTGGAGTAAGTGTTGGGCTGGAGAGAGAACACCACATCACACTGAGTGAGGAATGAGCGGCACTCAGTGGGCTCCCCAGAGTAACACGGCGGGTTGTTGATCCTGGGCTCCGGAGACTCGGAAACCCTGGAAGTGGGCGGTGGATCGAGGTGGAGTTGGTGAACCTGTCTTGTGAGGTCGGAGACTTGGACGGCCAGGGTCTCAACGGCATGTCGAGCAGCAGACAATTCCTCCTCGTGTCTGCCTAGCATCGCTCCCTGGATCTCGACGGCGGAGTGAAAAGGGTCCAGAGCCGCTGGGTCCATTCTGGGTCTGATTCTTCTGTTATGTACTTGAGTGAAGACCCAAAAGCGGTTTTAACAGAAAACAGAGTTCTTTAATGAAAAACAGGAATGGCATAAATCCTCTTCCAACGTTGTCAATGGAACAAAAAGAACGTTAGTATAGTGCAGGATGCACCTGCCAGGCAGACTCCGACAGGATAGGACAAGGTGGAAGCAAACGAGACGACAGCTTGCTTCTGGCATCAAAAACACAAACAAGAATCAGACACTGAAAGTAGCAGGAACAGAGAGAGAAATAGAGACCTAATCAGAGGGGGAAGAGAGAACAGGTGGGAAAGAGTGAATGAGCTAGTTAGGGCAGATGTAGAACAGCTGAAGAATGAGAGACAGAGAAGGTAACCTAAAAAGACCAGCAGAGAGAGACAGAGTGAAGAGAAAGGACAGGAACAGACATAACAAGACATGACATATATATATATACCGTGTTGTACAAATAGTTAGAGTACACAAGGGAAAATAAATAAGTATAAATATGGGTTGTATTTACAATGGAGTTTGTTCTTCACTGGTTGCCCTTTTCTTGAGGCAACAGGTCACCAATCTTGCTGCTGTGATGGCACACTGTCGAATTTCACCCAGTAGATATGGGAGTTTTTCAAAATTGGACTTATTTTCAAATTCTTTGTGGATCTGTGTAATCTCAGGGAAATATGTATCTCTAATATGGTCATACGTTGGACAGGAGGTTAGGAAGTGCAGCTCAGTTTCCACCTCATTTTGTGGGCAGTGTGCACGTAGCCTGTCTTCTCTTGAGAGCCAGGTCTGTCTACGGCGGCCTTTCTCAATAGCAAGGCTAGGCTCACTAAGTCTGTACATAGTCAAAGCTTTCCTTAAGTTTGGTTCAGTCACAGTGGACAGGTATTCTGCCGCTGTGTTCTCTCTGTTTAGGGCCAAATAGCATTCTAGTTTGCTCTGTTTTTTTCTTAATTCTTTCCAATGTGTCAAGTAATTATCTTTTTGTTTTCTCATGATTTGGTTGGGTCTAATTGTGCTGCTTAGGGGACTCTTCTTCAGGTTCATCTCTCTGTAGGTGATGGCTTTGTTATGGAAGGTTTGGGAATCGCTTCCTTTTAAGTGGTTGTGCTCTTTTCACTATGTGTGCTCTTTTCACTATGACACACATCTATTTCACTGTGACACACATCTATCTCACTGTGACACATCTATTTCACTGTGACACACATATATCTCACTGACACACATCTATCTCACTGTGACACACATCTATCTCACTGTGACACACATCTATCTCACTGTGACACACATCTATCTCACTGTGATATATATCTCAACGAACAAAGTGACTAGTAAAGATTCAGTGTCCAGTCCTTGTCAGAGGAAAGGACTTCCACCCCCACCCCCCCACTCCTAACAGTTTGCACATTTTGCCATCTATTATGTGTGTTCATGGGATATCTGAGTGACTCAAACATTACAACAACATCAATGGGCTGAAAACCCAACAGTGTTTGCTGACATTGGCTAGTTGATCTGGACATTTCTGACAGGTTATAAATAGCTCTGCAATGACTGACAGGACAAGAGGAAACTGCTAATGCACTACCCAATTTAGGAATTGAACCTTATGCGTTCTACTATTAGAACTTCAAAGAGTAAGTTGAAAGTTGAAAGCCAGACTGATTTCCTTAAAAAAAATACTGCTGGCCTAAATGATACTTACCTCACTCAGTGTCACCACTCAAGTCACTGTTTCTGTGAAAGCAACAAACCCTATTAGAAATAGCAACGTCACAAAGTCCAGGACAAGATATGAAGGATGGATACAATAACAGATTGTTGGACATTTTACATCCTGGTTTTCTGTAAAGACCGTTACCTTATGTGCTATGTTGCAGAGCCAAGTATTATAACTGACAGATATGTGAGATGTACCATGTACTGAATGACACATCTAACTTTTACATAAGAGAGCAATGACAATGACAACTCAAATATGCCCTTCGTTTGATGTTGTGAGTGGGCCTGAACAGAGAGGGAGATGAGAGAGAAAATAGAGAAGAGGAAGACAAATTAGAGAAGGAGAGGAGTGGAACAGAAGAGAAGAGGAATGTGCCAAGTTTGTATATTGCCCTTGAGGGTGAGTTCAGCCCAGTGTGTGTGTGTGAGCGCGTGTGTGTGTGTGTGTGTGTGTGTGTTTTTGTGTTTGTGTGTGTGTGTGTGTGTTTTATATGAAAGTGGGTGTCAGGTATGTCTCTGCACCACTCCAACACTCTCTGCTGTTCTGTTCTGTTCGCCAGGATAACAAATCTCTCCCTCCAGCAGCTCTGCTAACCTCCTCAGCTCTACTAATAACATTTAGACATGTTAAGCTCGTAAATTAGCGAATCTGGACCGCAGAGATATTATTTATGCTTGTCTCTCGTCTTGAAAGAGTCAGCTTGATGGGCAAATTGTGTTTTAATTCTTGGAGGGAGACGTTTTTTCTGCGCCTCAGCGTGGTGTGAGATTAATCCCCTGACAACCTTTGCAACGCACTTTAAATTGCTCCCAAATGTCACAGCGGAGATTTCAAACGCTGCAGAGGGTGGAAACTGAACTGGGGAGAGAGGGAGTACAAAGCAAGGCCACATCCAACGCACGAGTTGGCCCTCGTTGTCACACACACACATTTGCGTGCTTTAAAACTCGGGTGCACACACACGCAAGTTCACAATGCGGTCGGGCACGCACGCACACACACACACACACATACACACACACACACACATACACACACACACACACACACACACACACACGTGAATTTGAATTCTTCTTTACTTATGATACAAACTCAAAGCGCAAAACACTCACCCGCTGTTGTTGTGTTTTTATATTAGTTTTTATTTATGTTCGTTTTATTTGAAAGTCAGTTTCGGTGCAGTTAGTTTTCAGATCCAATTGACTAGTTTTATGAAGCATGTTAATTTCGTTTTTATTTTAATTAGTTTCCGTTTTAGTTTTAGTGGTAGGGACAGAAAGTAGCCCATTGGATGAGAAAGCCAGAGGTCCCCCCCCCTCTGCCCTTCTCCGTTGGGTTTTGAGAAGGACACGAGGAGAGATGATGCGAAGAGCATGTCATTAAGATCGTGCCTATGTGTGGGAGGCTAGGAGCCATTTATGTGTTGTATAGTTGCTGTGTTTTTGGGGGTTGTCCCTTCTTGCCAGTGTGGGGCCGTAATGCATGAGGTAATGGTTCAGGTCATAGGTTAGGTTAGGTTTATTTGGTATTGGTATTTATTAGGATCCCGATCAGCTACTCTTCCTGGGGTCCACATGAAACACGACATAATACATAGTACAGAATAGTATTAGTCCAGGACTGAAATACATACATTTAAAATGTCACACACATAGTACAGTGAAAATTACAATACAATATATATTAAAATGGCTGTGCCTCTCTCTGAAGGTAGACTCAGCTAGATGACATAGATGCGCTAAGTAAACAGTAGCAGTGGGTCAACTTCCACAACAACCAGGAGTGTTCAAGTGTGAGGCGAAACCTCTCTGCTGTTGTGGTCCTGTAGCTGCCACGTTGTGGGCAGAGTGAAGCACATGGGCAGATATTCTGTGTGACTGTCTCAATTGGCACGTTCGAGCGGATAATTTTTGTCAGATGGTCACCGCCTTTCAAAGTGTGTTGAATTCTGTGAATAAAAATAGTCCGACTTGCGCTTACACGTCAACTGCATGAACTTGACAAAAATCATGTGATCAGATCTCATGAAGTATCGACTGCGGTCGACTGCAAGCTTCTGCAGTTGTCAACCAATCATTAGGCTGTTTTTGTTTGACCAACGTGAACGTGAGCAAAGACATGACTGAAACAGCATCCCATTGGCCAAGACTTATATGTACAGTGGATATATACACAAAAATGTGATATTTGAGGCACTCTCACTGTACAGTGTACACACATAGTATTATATTATGATTTTATTTTGTGAGTGTGTGATATAGGGGTTAGATACATGTTTATTTCGACATTATAAAGTTCATATACACAGCAATGTTGATCTGAGCCTTGCTGTTGGAAAACCACATTAGTGTTATTTTTCACTGTCTTTTTACTGTTGTTTTTATTTCTTTACTTACCGATTGTTCACCTTATACCTTTTTTTGCGCTGTTGGTTTGAGCCTGTAAGTAAGCATTTCAACGTAAGGTCTAAACCTGTTGTATTCAGGGCTTTGACTTCCGGCTGTCACATATGCACCCCCCCCCCCCCCCCACACTCCTCGACTTTCCTCTACAACCGGTTGCTTTCGCCTTACCACTCAAACTGAGGTGCTGCTCATGGCAACGCCATCTCGCTGAGTCTACCTTTAAATTCTAAAGTCAATCTCAATGTAACCTGCCAGATTCAGACTCTTGAAAACCATTGAAAACCCCATTCAATTTTTGCCCGCCCAATAAACTGAAACTGAACATAATTCATGATGTTTTATTTTATTTTCGTTTTGGAGTAAAATATAATAGTTTCATTGTAGTTTTTGTTTTTCAAACGGGTTTGACTATTTTATTTCTGTTTACTAAATAGTTTTTTCATGATTAGTTTTTGTTTTTGTTGCAGTTTTCATCTACTATAATAATACACACGTGCACACGCGCGCACACACACACCTTGCTTCCTCTTATAGATTCATGCACTCTTTCTCTCTGACACGTTCATGTCACGAACAATCGTCCCCACAGATAGGAGCAGCAACAGCCTTCGTTGTCACGACACACCAACGCAACACTGACAGTTTGTCCCCAGAACATTTATAGATCCCTAGATGTAAAGGAGAGTTTGTCATTGCGCTCTCCCTCCCTCCCTCTCCAATTCAATTCAATGGGATTTATTGGCATGGGAAACATATGGGACACATGGGAAACATGCCAAAGTAAGTGAAATAGATAATTAACAAAAGTGAAATACTCAATCAAAAATGATGAGTAAACATTACACAAGTTTCAAAGGAATAGACACATTTCAAATGTCATATTATGGTTATGTACTGTGTTATAATGATGTGCAAATAAAATTAATATGATATGGGTTGTATTTACAATGTTCTTCACTGGTTGCCCTTTTCTTGTGGCAACAGGTCATTAATCTTGCTGCTTTGATGGCACACTGTAACGTCTGCTTCCAACTCACACTCTCAAACACATAGATCCCCTGAACGCAGCTCACTCTCCAGATCCCAATCACCTGAATTATGATCACCTGTTCACGCACATGTATGTCATTATCACACACTATTTAGTTCAGGTCTTTGCACCCCATCATTGTGAGGTATTGTTTGTTTTGTGACACACGTCTGGTTGGAGTGCTTTTTAAAAATTATTATTTTATTTTATTTATTGATATTAAATTATTCAATTGTTTTTACCGTAATTTAATCCTCCCATGTATGATAGTTTTGACCTATCTCACTAACGACACCTATTCCCTGCCTGTATTTTAGCGGATTATCGGATTTCCTGTTATCAATCTATTGCCTGATCTCCTGGATGATGTTACTGGCCTTTTCCCTGCCTGTACTGTTGCCCTTTTGGACCTCCTGTGTATGCCCCTGCCCCTGGACCCAGCTACCTGCCTCCTCCTGTGTATGACCTTCTACCTGCCCCTGGACCCAGCTACCTGCCTCCTCCTGTGTATGCCCCTGCCCCTGGACCCAGCTACCTGCCTCCTCCTGTGTATGACCTTCTACCTGCCCCTGGATCCAGCTACCTGCCTCCTCCTGTGTATGACCTTCTACCTGCCCCTGACCTTCTGTGTATGACCTTCTACCTGCCCCTGGACCCAGCTACCTGCCTCCTCCTGTGTATGCCCCTGCCCCTGGACCCAGCTACCTGCCTCATCCTGTGGATCCAGCTACCTGCCTCCTCCTGACCTTCTACCTGCCCCTGGATCCAGCTACCTGCCTCCTCCTGTGTATGACCTTCTGCCTGCCCCTGGACCCAGCTACCTGCCTCCTCCTGTCCTCCTGTACCTGACCTTCTACCTGCCCCTGGACCCAGCTACCTGCCTCCTCCCTGTGTATGACCTTCTGCCTGCCCCTGGACCCAGCTACCTGCCTCCTCCTGTGTATGACCTTCTGCCTGCCCCTGGACCCAGCTGCCTGCCTCCTCCTGTGTATGACCTTCTGCCTGCCCCTGGATCCAGCTACCTGCCTCCTCCTGTGTATGACCTTCTGCCTGCCCCTGGACCCAGCTGCCTGCCTCCTCCTGTGTATGACCTTCTGCCTGCCCCTGGATCCAGCTACCTGCCTCCTCCTGTGTATGACCTTCTGCCTGCCCCTGGACCCAGCTACCTGCCTCCTCCTGTGTATGACCTTCTGCCTGCCCCTGGACCCAGCTACCTGCCTCCTCCTGTGTATGACCTTCTGCCTGCCCCTGGACCCAGCTACCTGCCTCCCTCCTGTTCTGCCTGTCCCAGCTTTCCTCCTGTGTACAAATAATCACCTGCTGCGCCCTGTACTTGAAACCAGCTCTCTGTCTCCCATCATGTTCATTACACACACTGTGGTATTGTTTTGGAATTCTTTGTGGATCTGTGTAATCTGAGGGAAATATGTATCTCTTATATGGTTATACATTTGGCAGGAGGTTAGGAAGTACAGCTCAGTTTCCACCTAAATTTGTGCACATAGCCTGTTTTCTCTTGAGAGCCAGGTCTGCCTACGGCGGCCTCTCTCACTGAGTCTGTACATAGTCAAAGCTTTCCTTAATTTTGGGTCAGTCACAGTGGTTAGGTATTCTGCCACTGTGTACTCTCTGTTTAGGGCCAAAATACATTAATTTGCTCAGTTTTTTGGAAAAAATATTTCTGAAGTGTCATGTAATTATCTTTTTGTTTTCTCATGATTCGCTCTTATACTGTATTTTCATACTCTCTCACAAACTCCCCCTCTCTCCCACCCTCGCTCTCAATTCAAGGGCTTTATTGGGATGGGAAACAAACTCAGCAACAACAAAAAATGTCCCTTTTTCAGGACCCTGTCTTTTAAAGATAATTTGTAAAAATCCAAATAACTCCTCAGATCTTCATTGTAAAGGGTTTTTGCTTGTTCAATGAAACAATTTTTTTATTTTTTATTTTACCTTTATTTAACCAGGTGGGCTAGTTGAGAACAAGTTCTCATTTACAACTGTGACCTGGCCAAGATAAAGCAAAGCAGTGTGACACAAACAACAACAGAGTTATACATGGAATAAACAAATATACAGTCAACAATACAATAGAAAAGGTCTATATACAGTGTGTGAAAATGAGGTAGGATAAGGGAGGTAAGGCAATAAATAGGCCATTGCGAAATAATTACGATAAAGCAATTAAACACTGGAGTGATAGATATGCAGAAGATGAGTGTGCAAGTAGAGATACTGGGGTGCAAAGGAGCAAAAAAAGAAAAGAAAATAACAGTATGGGGATGAGGTAGTTGGATGGGCTATTTACAGATGGGCTATGTACAGGTGCAGTGATCTGTGAGCTGCTCTAATAGCTGGTGCTTAAAGCTAGTGAGGGAGATATGAGTCTCCAGCTTCAGTAATTTTTGCAGTTTGTTCCAATCATTGGCAGCAGAGAACTGGAAGGAAAGGCAGCCAAAGGAGGAATTGGCTTTGGGGGTGACTAGTGAAATATACATGTTGGAGCGAGTGCTACGGGTGGGTGCTGCTACGGTGACCAGTGAGCTGAGATAAGGTGGGGCTTTATCTAGCAGAGACTTGTAGATGACCTGGAGCCAGTGCGAGGGCCAAGCGAGGGCCAGCCAACGAGAGCTTACAGGTCGCAATGGTGGGTAGTATATGGGGCTTTGGTGACAAAACAGATGGCACTGTGATAGACTGCATTCAATTTGCTGAGTAGAGTGTTCGAGGCTATTTTGTAAATAACATCGCCAAAGTCAAGGATCGGTAGGATAGTCACTTTTACGAGGGTATGTTTGGCAGCATGAGTGAAGGATGCTTTGTTGCGAAATAGGCAATTCTAGATTTAATTTTGGATTGGAGATGCTTAATGTGAGTCTGGAAGGAGAGTTTACAATCTAACCAGACACCTAGGTATTTGTAGTTGTCCACATATTCTAAGTCAGAACCGTCCAGAGTAGTGATGCTGGACGGGCGGGGAGGTGTGGGCAGTGATCAGTTGAAGTGCATGCCTTTAGCTTTACTTGCATTTAAGAGCAGTTGGAGGCCACGGAAGGAGAGTTGTATGGCATTGAAGCTCGCCTGGAGGTTAGTTAATACAGTGGGGGCCAGAAGTATACAGAATGGTGTCATCTGCGTAGAGGTGGATCAGAGAATCGCCAGCAGCAAGAGCGACATCATTGATGTATGCAGGGAAAAGAGTCTGCCCAAGGACTGAACCGTGTGGCACCCCCATAGAGACTGCCAGAGGTCTAGACAACATGCCCTCTGATTTGACACACTGAACTCTGTCTGAGAAGTAGTTGGTGAACCAGGCGAGGCAGTCATTTGAGAAACCAAGGCTGTTGAGTCTGCCAATAAGAATGTGGTGATTGACAGAGTTGAAAGCCTAGGCCAGGTCAATGAATACAGCTGCACAGTATTGTCTCTTATCGATCACGGTTATGATATCGTTTAGGACCTTGAGCGGGGCTGAGGTGCACCCATGACCAGCTCTGAAACCAGATTGCATAGCGGAGAAGGTACAGTGGGATTCGAAATGGTCGGTGATCTGTTTGTTAACTTGGCTTTCGAAGACCTTAGTAAGGCAGGGTATTATAGATATAGGTCTTTAGCAGTTTTGGTCTAGAGTGTCTCTTCCTTTGAAAATGGGGATGACCGCGGCAGCTTTCCAATCTTTGGGGATCTCAGACGATACGAAAGAGAGGTTGAACAGGCTATTAATAGGGGTTGCAACAATTTAGGTGGAGAATTTTAGAAAGAGAGGGTCCAGATTGTCTAGCCCGGCTGATTTGTAGGGATCCAGATTTTGAAACTATTTCAGAACATCAGCTATCTGGATTTGGATGAAGGAGAAATGGGGAGGCTTGGGCAAGTTGCTGTGGAGGGTGCAGGACTGTTGACCGGGTTAGGGGTAGCCAGGTGGAAAGCATGGCCAGCCGTAGGAAAAAGCTTATTGAAATTCTTAATTATCATGATTTTTTTGGTGGTGACAGTGTTTCCTAGCTTCAGTGCAGTAGGCAGCTTGGAGGAGGTGCTCTTATTCTCCATGGACTTTACAGTGTCCCAGAACCTTTTGGAGTTTGTGCTACAGGATGAAAATTTCGTTTTGAAAAAGCTAGCCTTTGCTTTACTAACTGCCTGTGTATATTGGTTCCTAAATTCCTGAAAAGTTGCATATTGTGGGGGCTATTCTATGCTAATGCAGTATGCCACAGGATGTTGTTGTGCTGGTCAAGGGCAGTCAGGTCTGGAGTGAACCAATGGCCTTTTTTTGCCTTTACCTCCCTTATCTCACCTGATTTGCTCACATCGTATATAGACTTGTTTATACTGTATTATTGACTGTATGTTTGTTTTACTCCATGTGTAACTCTGTGTCTTTGTATGTGTCGAACTGTGTCGAACTGCTTTGCTTTATCTTGGCCAGGTCGCAATTGTAAATTGTAAATGAGAACTTGTTCTCAACTTGCCTACCTGGTTACATAAAGGTGAAATAAAAAAAATGAGAGGTGGTCGTTTGACCGCAGACCCATTACGGACACAGGCAATGAGGCAGTGATCGCTGAGATCCTGGTTGAAGACAGCAGAGGTGTATTTGGAGGACAGGTTGGTTAGGATGATATCTATGAGGGTGCACGTGTTTACGGATTTGGGGTTGTACCTGGTAGGTTCATTGATCATTTGTGTGAGATTGATGGCATTAAACTTAGATTGTAGGATGGCCAGGGTGTTAAGCATATCCCAGTTTAGGTCACCGAACAGCATGAGCTCTGAAGAAAGATGGGGGCAATCAATTCACATAGGCTGTCCAGGACACAGCTGGGGGCAGAAGGTGGTCTATAGTAAGCGGCAACGATGAGAGGCTTGTTTCTGGAAAGGTGGATTTTTAAAAGTAGAATCTCAAATTGTTTGGGCACAGACCTGGATAGTAAGACAGAACAATTCAGGCTATCTCTGCAGTAGATTGCAACTCCGCCCCCTTTGGCAGTTCTGTCTTGTCAGAAAATGTTATAGTTAGGGATAGAAATTTCAGGGTTGTCTTCCTATGCCAGGATTCAGACACGGCTAGGACATTTGGGTTGGCAGCGTGTGCTAAAGCAGTGAATAAAACAAACTTAATGAACATGCACCTGTAGAACGATCGTTAAGACACTAACAGCTTACAGATGTTAGGCAATTAAGGTCACAGTTATGAAAACTTAGGACACTAAAGAGGCCTTCCTAGTGCTTGAAAAACCCTAAAATACAGATGCCCAGGTTCCCTGCTCATCTGCGTGAACGTACCTAAGCATGCTGCAAGGAGGAAGTAGGACTGCAGATGTGGCCAGGGCAATAAATTGCAATGTTCGTACTGTGAGACGCCTAAGACAGCACTACAGGGAGACAGGCCGGACAGCTGATCATCCTCGCAGTGGCAGACCACGTGTAACAACACCTGCACAGGATCGGTACATCCGAACATCACACCTGCGGGAAAGGTACAAGATGGCAACAACAACTGCCCGAGTTACACCAGGAATGCACAATTTGTGCTCAGACTGTCTGCAATAGAGAGGCTGGACTGAGGGCTTGTAGAACTGTTGTAAGACATCACCGGCAACAACGTTGCCTGTGGGCACAAACCCACCGTCGCTGGACCAGACAGGACTGGCAAAAAGTGCTCCTCACTGACGAGTCGCGGTTTTGTCTCACCAGGGGTGATGGTCGGATTTGCGTTTATATTCGAAGTAATGAGCTTTACACCGAGGCCTGTACTCTGGAGCGGGATCAATTTGGATGTGGAGGGTCCGTCATGGTCTGGGTGGTGTGTCACAGCATCATCGGACTGAGCTTGTTGTCACTGCAGGCAATCTCAATGCTGTGCGTTACAGGGAAGACATCCTCCTCCCTCATGTGGTACCCTTCCTGCAGGCTTATCCTGACATAACCCTCCAGCACGACAATGCCACCAGCCATACTGCTCGTTATGTGCATGATTTCCATTTCCGTTTGTCACATGTCTGTGGAACTTGTTCAGTTTATGTCTCAGTTGTTCAATCTTGTTATGTTCATACAAATATTTACACATGTTTAGTTGGCTGAAAATAAACGCAGTTGACAGTGAGAGGACATTTCTTTTTTTGCTGAGTTTATGTTAACATTGCCAAAGCAATTGAAGTAGATAATGAACAAAAGTGAACAATAAACAATACAAATTAACAGTAAACATTACTCACAGAAGTTCCATTAAAACAAAGACATTTCAAATGTCATATAATGTCTATATACAGTGTTGTAACCATGTGCAAATACTTAAAGTACAAAAGGGGAAATAAATAAACATAAATATGAGTTGTATTTACAATGGTATTTGTTTTTCACTCGTTGCCCTTTTCTTGTGGCAACAGGTCACATATCTTGCTGCTGTGATGTCACACTGTGGTATTTCACCCAGTAGATATGGGAGTTTATGCAAATTGGGATTGTTTTCGAATTCTTTGTGAATCTGTGTAATCTGAGGGAAAAATGTGCCTCTTTCTCTCACCCCCCCCCTCCTCTCTCTCTCTCTCCCTCCTTGATTTCTTTCTAGCTCTGGGTGAAACAGACAGTTTTGCCAGGCTTGTTAAGGAGACATATAAGGTTGAGGAGGTCTCTACTCTCAAAGCCCAGAGCTGAACATCTAAGACCCCCCTGCTGTCCCTCTATAACCCATGTTGAAACAGCCTTGTCGGAACACTTGCCTCCGGAGCCGAAAGGAAGCCCTCCCTTCCCCTCACCCCCTGTGGGCCGTGGGTAGACAGGTTGTTGTGTGACGTATCTTGGACCCTACCCAGAACCCCTTGCAGCCTGTGGATCAGTATCCAGGGACACGCCCCTCTCAGTGACCCGCGGAGCTGTAGACATTCCAACTGTCAACACGCATACATCCTCTCCTCTGTTTCCCTCCGTTCCTTGGTTTGTCTGGTTTGTTGGTTTATTCCTCCTAGTAATCTGTGGAGCCACAGCTGGGAGCGATGGATGGAGAGAAGAGGAGAGGAGGAGGAGAGGAGAGGAGGAGGAGAGGAAAGTAGTAATTAGATTGTAAATGCTTCCTGATATTGGAGGACTTCAAAGGGTAAAAACATAAATGATGGGTGAGTGTGTATGTGCGCGTGTGCATGTATGTGTGTGTGTCTGGTCTGTGTGTGTGTCTGGTCTGTGTGTGTGGTTTGCATTATCATTAACAAAGGGGCACTGACTCCTCTCTCTTAGCCAGCTTGATGCACTAAAACAACGTTCATGAGTACATTTCATATCACGATGTTAAGAGTTCAGAACAAAATAGACTGAAAAACTGAAAACAATGAGCTTAATGTGTGTAAAATGAGTGGTAGAGAGTGCTGGTATATCCCCAGCTCCTACTGACATTTGACCACAGCAATCAAACACAAAATGACATGTTGACTATTTCAATGGAACAAGTCATTTCTGATAATTACTGTTATTTGCAATAGTCCCAAAACACACCAATTACTGTTGTATGTCTGGTGCATTTTGATACATTATGTCTGTCTGAGCAGCCAGACGGAGGGATCGAAAGAGAGACAGACGGATGAGAATGAAACATAATAAGTAAAACATTCTGACAATTTCTTGCGGATATCTGAACTATAAATGGTTCCACTCGAACAATAGCCCAACAAACTTTCCATTATATTATATTATATTTTTTGACAAAGGTTCTATCTCGACAGTATTCAATTATTTTCTTAAGTACTGAAAGGGAATTTTTCCAAACAATGTTTCACAGGACTTTTACAACTACCAGAGGCCTCTGTGTACTCATATGTTGTAGTCCAAAACTCTCCATATCCTCTTCGGGATAGTTGACCCCTGATCCCAACGAATGGCCCCAGATATTAGCCCCCCCCCCTTACGCCTCCCTCCTCTGTTCAACATGTCCTAACTCAAATTTGACATGCACTCACTGCGTGTTCATTGTGATCTTCACATTTGGAAATGTTTTAATGAAAAATGTTGAATGATAAAAAGGACTTTAAAGTTGTTCTGAGAGCAGAAGAGAGAGACGTCATTAGAGCGGAATATGGTAATCCATAAGCTGGTGAGATAACACGCAGAGAGAGAGATGCTCTTCTTCCTACCATGCTAACCGGTGTGCTCAGAATGACCCCAGCTCATAATATGGTGTCTGTCTGTCTGTCTGTCTGTCTGTCTGTCTGCCTGCCTGCCTGCCTGCCTGCCTGTCTGTCTGTCTGTCTGTCTGTCTGTCTGTCTGTCTGTCTGTCTGTCTGTCTGTCTGTCTGCCTGCCTGCCTGCCTGCCTGCCTGTCTGTCTGTCTGTCTGTCTGTCTGTCTGTCTGTCTGTCTGCCTGCCTGCCTGCCTGCCTGCCTGCCTGCCTGTCTGCCTGTCTGTCTGTCTGTCTGTCTGTCTGTCTGTCTGTCTGCATACACGCACAAAGGACACTTCTTTACTCCTCTGCTCCAACTCTTGTTCTCCAAGCACACAGGTGCAAATCAACCTCCATAAGGATTTGTTTTTTATTAACTGAAGAGAAAGAACATGCAGGCAAGAAACTATCTCCACTGTTCTTTTCTGCATTTTTTTTGGGGGGGGGGTGCGTATGTTGCAAACACTTAAATACGTTAAAATATTCAATATAAAATATAATAAAAAAATCATGTACTGGCTACGGTGCAGAAGGGACGCACTCCAGCAGACGTATTCTAGTCCATAACAGGCTTATCTGTGTGTTGTGGTCAGTCTTCTCCAGCTTCCCTCTCCCCTCATAAAGGCTCGAACCACAGGAAGACCACTGGGCCAGTCTGCAGTCCTACCATCAAACCACAAGTCTACCCAAACACACTCTCAGGCACACACAAACAAGCATCTGTGTAACCAGACCTTCCCGAACGCTGAAACACAAAAAAAACACATGCCGTTTAACAATTACACAATCCTATCCTACTATACCTCCTTAGCGTCACAGGAGTTAAAGGCCTAAATCCCTACACCAAATACAGGAACGCTCAGCATAATCCTGGGAACATCAGTTTAAATCCAGAATATCCCACATCCTCTAGCTATTACACCCAGACCCTGGCCTCTCATCCCCCCACTAGATCCATCAAAGAGATGTACTAATGTGTGGTCTATGAATTCATGTTAACACAGGCCATTAGCCCCTAACACACCTAGATGTTTTTTTTGACAGACCAGGAAATCCCTCTAACCTCTCTATCTGTAACCAGCTGTCACTAACATACGTTTTAACCAACAATCCCCTTTCAGTCGCTGAGTACTATGGAGAGAGGTCACGAATGCAAATAAAGCCAGAGCAAGCTAGACTAGAATGGACTGGATTTATACTGGAAAGATTAGCGGTGAAAATCCTATATTTCAAGTTATTTCCAAAGAATAGGTGAAAAAAGGAGGATTCGTGTGAGAGATTAAGTGAACGGACATATTGATGTGTTTCTAACACAGTAGGTCTGGATCGTGATAACGGAGGCAAAGGAAGGATACTAAAAGGAGAAGATGACAAATATCTGAGAGCGCTTTGCCTTCCCTTCAACCTCTTAAGTCCTTTATAGCTAGATAAGGACAAATCAAATCAAGTTAATCTAAACAGCAGTTCAAAGGCAACTGCCAGGAGTCAGACGAACGGCCAGGGGTCACACTGGTTGTGGCGTGCGGCACAAGCACACCAACAACACAAAATTGGCTCACGTCTTCAAGCAACAACAAAAAAGAAAGAGGGTGTAGGGTGACCAGGGGAACAAATTAAAGATGAACACTGGACTGGAGCATTCCCCCCTGAGAAATGCAAACAACCGTCTTTCTGTCTGGCTCTGTGACTCCCCAGCAGGGCGTCAGTTTCCTGGCCTGAAGGGGTCAGCGGTGGGCTGCTGGAGCAACTGGCAGTCATTACGGCTCTGGAGGGGATGTTTCGCGGGGCATCCTGTGGCTAGTCTGGCATAGAGAGAATATTAAAGAGGCTTCGAATACACACAGCCCTGCCAGGCCTATCACACATTACACTGCAGACACTGTCACCTAGAGAGCCAGACAAACTCTACAAGCTCACACACTGTATTCACTGCCTCCCAGATCATTTCTACTCATCCCAATGTCCCTCACCCCCTTCACCCACTCACCGTCCCCTTCACCCCTCTCCCGCTCACAATAGGCAATGTACTGGGATCTGAAACCTTACCTCACATTTCTTTATGTCCTCCACCCCCCCCATCCCCTCACCCCTTCAGACCACTACTGCCCTCCCCCTCTGTCTCAGTCCAATGGGTGATGTCGTGTCCTCTCCGAGGGGTTCTGTTTATTTGTGTTGGAGTCTGGTTTACAGCTTGTGACTGACCCCACCTATTCTCTCACAAGTCATCTTCACAGCAGGGCTGCTTAACAGCTACTCTCCCAATTAACATAGCATTAACATAATATTAGCATGTGTGCATTCTGGTGTTGATGAAGAGAAAATAACCGTTTTTTAGAAAAGTGGTTTTATTAAATGAAATAGCGAGAATCGCCTACGGACATTATTGTCTCTTTCTATATACGGATTATTCGACTGTACACAAAATCAGACCTGCTGGTGTTGACTGATAGTTTTTGGTAGAGTTGTACGGCTCTACAAAATAATGCAATAGTTTTCAGCAGGCGTATCAGAATGAATTGCCTGTTTCAGGAACTGGATCAGATACATATAACTACAACAGTTCCAGATAGCGAGACTGTCTGTCAATTAAACACAAAACATCCCATGCTTTCATCTATGATCATCGTATTGATTGGGCCATTCAATCTAATGCAGAGTGAAAGACAGAGGTCAATTGGGGTACTCCTTTTACAGACAGAGAGGACAAGGAGGGGGATCTTCTCAGAGGTAGACAGAGGGAGAAGGGAGAAGGAGCTGAGTTGGGGCAAATTGAGACAGACAGAGAGCGAGAGAGTGGGGGGGGGGGGGTTCCGTGTGAATGAAAGGAAAGGGAGAGAGACAGTGAGTGGTGAAAACTAAAGTAGGCCAGCTGTTGATGATGAAGTCGTTGAATGTTTAATGTGAGTAGTGAAGGTGTGAGAGGTGGGTAAGAGGAAAAACGTGTCAGCAGTACTGATTGGAGAACAGCCCGCGGGGTCTTACTGCTGTACTGGGTACCATGCCTGTCCCTCAGCACACACACGCCACTCAGACCTGCTGTCATGCTAGGACATCACATCTCAGACAGACCTGGCCTGTTGACAACACAGCTTTGTGATTCGTCTGATTAGTGTTTGTGATGCTGTGCAGAGTCAATGGTTTCCAAGGCAAAATGAACATGTGACAGTCAGAAATTCAACGTTTCTTGACCTGCAGTACAGGCGTCTGGTATGAAATGAGCATGTACAGAGGTACAGTAGGCCCATGTCTTTTGGGCTGTCTTTTCCCACATCGAAACGTAGCCAAACATTCTCTCAGTATGGCCTGTGTTCAGTAGTTGTCTGTGGGCCTGTGTGTTTGGCCTATGTTCAGCGTATGTCTGTGTTAGTTGTGTTCAGCTGTGTCTGTGGGCCTGTGTTTGCCTGTGCTTGTCTGTGTTATCTGTCTGTGGGCCAGCCAATTTTGGTTTTTGCCCGAGCTGAATGAAATCATCAACGTTGGTTATTCGAATCACCGGTGTAGTGCTAGGGCAAAAACCAAAACGTGCACAAACACAGTATCTCTGCCTGTGTCAGTGTATTTAGCTGTGTCTGTGGGCCTGTGCGTTTGGCCCGGGCTACTGTGCTGCACTCAGCGACTGCTCTCTCTTCACTAATCCCTCCTCCTCATGAATACATTAACGCAGCGCGTCTTAAACTCAGCTTAGCTGCCGGCTCAGCACCACATCACATCCTATTACCTACTTTAAATCATTCATGTGACATCGTTTTCACTCAATTTCAGAAACACCCACGGACGGTTCAAATCTGCACATTTCACCGAGCTGTCGCAGCAGCGACCCTCTCTAAATGAACATTTGTCGTTGCGTACACAATCACACACACACAATCAGGCACACACACAGACACAGACACAGACACACACACACACACACACGTGCTACTACTCAAGCACACAGACAGTTCTCCACATCAGAAAAGAGCTTTTTCATCGTAATGTTGGAAGTGAAACTCTAGTTGTAAAAGCAATAAGATCAGAGAGAATAACTGATAGTGTCATTTTAAAGAACCAACAATATTCAGTAAAACAAAGAAGTGCTTACTGTATGTAAATATTATGTGCCTACTGGAAGAATTATTATCCCTTTGTCTATATAGATAGTTTGGTTAAAATAGCCAGTGGATAGCTTTCAAATTAAAACAAAACTACATTTATTTCCTACAGAACAGCTTAAAGGTGTACTTTACTGTGTTGCTGACAATAATAAATGAAAAACCTCTCCTCTCCTAAACTGTTCACATATAAACCCTTTCTCAGGCTCTCCTCCAGGCTAGAAATCTAAAATTCAGATTGCCCCCAAACAACAACCACTCCTTTACTTAGGAATTCTCAATTTGCCCCAACACAGCTCTTAATTGCGTTGAAAGGTTTTGTAATGCTTCGGTAATTGGCAAAGTAATTAGCAAAGCCACCTAAAATCAACTCTGTGCATTAAACTGTTTTTATGTCTGACTGTTCGGTGAAGTGCACCGAGTGATTGTGAGACAATATGGGTATGTATGTGGGACAGCTTTTTAGCATTTAATAGAGAGTGACAGTCCTTGTTTAACCCTTTAAAGAGAACGCTTCAACTTCCCTTAAACCCCACATGAATCTAAACGACACAAATAATATATAAAGCTTTTAAAATAACAACTAAATCAGATCCTTCCACGTCTCTCAGACAAAGGGCAGGATGTGAAGGTCATTTCCCATTGAGCCAACATATGCAGCGTTTACCGTGAATGTAGCCTACACGAACGTGGGAACGTTGCCTTTCAATCAAGCTGTAACGCAGATCTTCTGCAATATTTCGGCAATACGGATTGAATTCCGCACATCATTGTTCTGTTTAAATTGAGTTAAGATGTCGCAAGATGTCTTCTCTCTCTCTCTCTCTCTCTCTCTCTCTCTCTCTCTCTCTCATTCCCTCTCTCTCTCTCTCTCATTTTCTCTCTCTCTCTCATTCTCTCTCTCTCTCTCTTTCTCTCATTCTCTCTCTCTCATTCTCTCTCTCTCTCTCTCTCTCTCTCTCTCTCTCATTCTCTCTCTCTCTCATTCTCTCTCTCTCTCTCTCTCATTCTCTCTCTTTCTCATTCTTCTCTCTCTCTCTCTCTCTCTCTCTCTCTCTTCTCTCTCTCTCTCATTCTCTCTCTCTCATTCTCTCTCTCATTCTCTCCCTCTCATTCTCTCTCTCTCTCTCTCACATCTCTCTTGTTGTTGATAATTAGGTTATAAGGTATTTAACTGGCTGTAATTAGATTCTACACCTCACAGCTGGCCCTCTGATAGGTGGGGAATAAGGTGCCTGGCGCATAATTAATATGTCATTATGAAACTGATTGAATCGCTGGGAAACACACGACACAGGTTCCATGGCGATAGGGTTTGTTTCTGGGCTTTGATAGGGCAACGGGTCATGGGAAAAAAATGTAGTGTTCGTGCTTCATGTATCTTGAGTTTATCTTTATCGTCCAAAAGGGCTTCACTGATGTGAAAGATGAAAGTAAATACCAGGTAGACTTCCACCATACTGGTAGGTGAGTCCACCAAATCAGAGGCAGTAGGGATGACCAGGGATGTTCTGTTTATAAATGTGTGAATTGGACCATTTTCCTGTCCCGCTAAGCATTCAAAATGTAACGAGTACTTTTGGGTGTCAAGGAAAATGTACTTAAGTACTTTACGCCACTGCCACCATACTGCTTTCACCTTACTATGTTTCCAGAGTGGAGACAAAGTGCTGAGACTTCTTTATCATTTATCATTTGCATTCAGATGCAAATAGGTACAGTATTCTGGGTATAGTGCAGCTGCAAATAGGTACAGTACTCTGGATATAGTGCAGCTGCAAATAGGTACAGTACTCTGGATATAGTGCAGCTGCAAATAGGTACAGTACTCTGGATATAGTGCAGCTGCAAATAGGTACAGTATTCTGGATATAGTGCAGCTGCAAATAGGTACAGTATTCTGGATATAGTGCAGCTGCAAATAGGTACAGTATTCTGGATATAGTGCAGCTGCAAATAGGTACAGTATTCTGGATATAGTGCAGCTGCAAATAGGTACAGTATTCTGGATATAGTGCAGCTGCAAATAGGTACAGTATTCTGGATATAGTGCAGCTGCAAATAGGTACAGTATTCTGGATATAGTGCAGCTGCAAATAGGTACAGTATTCTGGATATAGTGCAGCTGCAAATAGGTACAGTATTCTGGATATAGTGCAGCTGCAAATAGGTACAGTATTCTGGATATAGTGCAGCTGCAAATAGGTACAGTATTCTGGATATAGTGCAGCTGCAAATAGGTACGGTACTCTGGTATAGTGCAGCTGCAAATAGGTACAGTACTCTGGATATAGTGCAGCTGTAAATAGGTACAGTACTCTGGATATAGTGCAGCTGCAAATAGGTACAGTATTCTGGATATAGTGCAGTTGCAAACAGGTACAGTATTCTGGATATAGTGCCGCTGCAAATAGGTACAGTACTCTGGATATAGTGCAGCTGCAAATAGGTACAGTATTCTGGATCTAGTGCCGATGTTTAGTTTAGAAGTACAGCACACCCATCCAGTAACCTGCAAGTGCAGAGTAAAGTGATGAAAGAATGTCGAAAGCCCCCGGGTTAAAACTTTAAAATTAGCATTGAAAAGTGTGCGGGTATCTACTCTAGCCTTTGTTCATACTAGTGTATACCAGTGTGTGTGTGTAGGTACATTGTAAAGAACTCACAAGGACCATTGGAGCATTACAGAACACATCGCTGTTTTTATTAAAGCCTCGACTGGCAATAATACTGAAAAAAGTGAACTCGGAACAGATGGTGCATGGCAAGCCCACGGCCTCTCTTTTTTGTTGTTGTTTCCTTCGTTTATTTGTCATTTTTCTTCTTTTTTTTGTAAGAGTACATCAACTCCTGCTTTTATTGTAGCATGAATAACATCAATAAAAGAGAAAAAGAAATATACAACTTATATTACACTGTGTTATGAACAAAATATAAATCTATAACTCTATGTTATATGTACATAATTATCTTTCTCCATTTGTCAAGTTGAGATGGTCAGATACGTGTTTCTTTTTTTGACTAACTCTGACTTTGTTTTGAGCTCCACTCGTGACATTTGATTGTCTTCATTGTTATTATCATCATCATCTTCATCGCGATCATGGTCACCATCGTCGCTGTATCACCCAACATCACCAGGGCCTATCATCCTGTCAACCTGCTCATGAAAAACGTTGGACTCTATTCATTAGTATAACTAGAGCCAAGTGTTTGTCCTGGTCTGGTCACAAAACTCCTGGCCCTAAGTACAGTATAATACCTCAGTATGTGGCAGACCTAGCAAGCTGGGATGATTGAACTTGTAAACCCCTCCTTTTCCCCACACTGTCTAGCCTACTAATCTAACCTACAGCTTCCAGCCAGAATACAGGACACCATTTCTCCAGCGTTAGGTCTCACCGTGGCCTGATTGTGAGGTTGTCTATATGGCCAAGTATGATTGACTGCGAGGCTCACTATCTGGCAATAGGCATGGTTATGATTGATTGTGTAAGAGTAAACATCTTCAGCAAGCATGACTGGGCTGGGTCACTATCTGGCAGCACACCTGTAGAGTGAGTGGACATGGCTAATGGCTCGGTCATAGTGTGGAGCTAAAACAAAGTAAAGTCCCCAGAGTTCTGGAGTCACATAGATATGACAGGTCATTACTTACTGGATGTCAGGTTATGCTGTAGAACATTGTTGAATAGGCAAAGTAAACACTGATTTTCCTATGGGTCGCAAATGTGCGGTGTGTGTGTGTGTGTTCTGATCATGTCCTAATTTGATCAAAATCCTGATCGTGTTATTCGAATTTTGCACAACTGTGTCTGCTAATAATTTGTGTGTCTGTGTGTCTGTGTGTCTCTGTGTCTGTGTGTCTGTGTGTCTCTGTGTCTCTGTGTCTGTGAGTCTGCTGTGTCTGTGTGTCTCTGTGTCTGTGTGTCTGTGTGTCTCTGTGTCTCTGTGTCTCTGTGTCTGTGTGTCTCTGTGTCTGTGTGTCTGTGTGTCTGTGTGTCTGTGTGTCTCTGTGTCTCTGTGTCTCTGTGTCTCTGTGTCTCTGTGTCTCTGTGTCTCTGTGTCTCTGTGTCTGTGTGTCTGTGTGTCTGTGTGTCTCTGTGTCCGCCAGCCTCAACGATGTTCCACGGCATCTCAGGTGACATAGCAACCCTAGTAAACGGGAGCCTCACTCCTTTGTTCAGAGGAAACAGAACAGAATAGAATAATATAACCGTTTTCTTTTATCTTCATAAAAAGAAAGAAAGTAGAAGAAACTTCACATTATACATGAACCATTACAAACAAACAAAAAAAAATCACCTTCTTTTCTCTGACCACACAGAGTGTCTGAGTGCTTTTAGAAGTGGGTTTGGACATAAAAGGGTTACGTTGTCAAGATGAGGGACGCAGATGGGGAGAGAGTTAGTGAATAGAAAGTCCAGTCTCCTTGGCGAAGAGCGACAGCCGCCCGTTGGCTGGCGTCCGTGTCGCTCCTCCTCCTCACCCAGCGTCCATATAGGATTAATACTAAACAAACAGAACAGATAAAAACAGAAACCAAAGAATATGCAAATTGGCAAATAAAGTAAAAAGTAAAAGGACAACATTAGATGTAAATACTCTAAACCAGCTAAATATAATAATGCTTCATTGACCGAAGAAGTTTCATATGGGTCGTAATAAACCCAATAAGAGGCCAAAATAAATTATACTGTACATAACTTACTCAAATTGAAAGAAACGCTGACCATCATTATAATTATTGTTAATAATATTATTACACTAGAGGCAGTTTGAATAAAAATGATAAAATACAGTATTCAAATACAAAGGAAACACTGACGTGCTGATATGACCATCAGCTCCTCCCAATAAGAACAGCAGAATGACGTGTTTTGGGGACACGGACGGGGACAGAGTAAGACACAGGGGGACATAGAGGGGAACTCTCAGAGAGAGGGACAGAACGGGGACAGACAGGAAATACTCAAAACTACCAGTAGAAGCTTGCAGGAACACACCAAACTTCTATAACAAAATACACACCAATTTGATATCAGTTGGGAGTATTACGAGAGGGTTTGGGTTGTGGGTAAGAGTTGTTGGCTTGTGGTGCTGGCTGGATCAGTTGGCAGCGGAGTAGAGTTGTTGTGGGGTTTCGATTGGGGAACTGGGGCTTGGGGATGTGTGTGTGTGTGAGTGTACAAGAGAGTCAAAGGGCTTTCTCTGTCTCTGTACACCAGGAATAGGGCTTTCTCTGTCTCTATACACCAGGATACTGAAGTACTGGGGGCTCACAGGGGAAACTCCAGTGTTTCTGTTTGTCTTGGAAAGGGACAGAGTTCTGGGATCTAGTGTCTAGTGATGACTAAACCAGCTCACACAGACTAAACACACACACACGCACAGCGAGCTTGCTTACACACACTCTCACACACATACAAGGGGGTGTTTCATATCTAAAATAAACCCTTGTTTGTACCTTCCAAAGACCCAAAGTCCTCGTGATCAGAATAAAAAGGAAAGCCAAAGAAAGGGTAAAAGAACGAGAGTGTAAAAAGGAGAGAAGAGGGTTGGTGGGAGATTGTCTCATTACACAGTACTGTCCAAGATGACCCATGATGAGAGACTGAGGTCCCCCCCACAGTCCCCTGAAGTGAGCCGGCCCTCACTGTCCAACACATGGCAGTGGCCCTGACTGGACTTTCCCATTTTGACTCTCATAAGGGGAGTCACACACACCGAGGGAGGACATCTGCTGACAGTACACCGCAGAGTTGAAGAAAGAAGAAGAATTCTAAATAAAAGTTTTGCTTTGACTTCTGTCAGGTGCTTTACAATGAAAAGGGAAAAATGTCTATTTTGTATCTATTATTAAAACTGTAGCACAAAAACAACAAATCACATTCACAAGCCACTTGTTGGCACCGTGTACCTGAGTGAGAATATCATAGAACCAAGAAAAAAAAAGCTGTTTTAAAAGTGTTTCTTTCATAAACAAGCAGGTCGGCCATTTTAAAGTGTATCTTTAATCAACTGACAGGCCTGCTGTTTAAAAAAAAAATGTCTCTTTGAAGTCAAACTGGTCTAAAAGGTTGTTTTTTCTGTGTTTTCTCCTCATATAGTAGCTTACTCATGACATAATGTGTATCTCATCTTGCCTCTATGGCGTACACAGCAGTAATACTCTAGTACTCTGTAGTACTTCGTAGTACTTTGTTAGTCCGCTGTAGTACTGTGTAGTACTCAGCAGAAGTCACGGCAATCAACTCGCCTCCTTTTAGACTCCAGTCTGTGTAACAGTCAGTGTGAGTGACAGGTCCTGTGCTTGATTTGATTGGTCGGTTGCTGGTATCGAGATTCCAATGGGAGGGGCTTGGCTCTGAGGTCCCAGAGTCCTTGTTGGTTAAGTGGTAAAGGAGGGCGAGGTTTGTGACATTGAATGTGATTGGATATAAGGGACGGATAGTCTCTCAGGATTGGTGGACGGACGGGGGTGTTTGCAGCAAGAAGCTAGGTATCTGATTCTGATTGGCTCTGCTTCCAGATTATTGGTGGTTGTCGTTATCGCTTCCATAATCTCCCTCCTCGTCCTCATAATCAAAGTCGTCGTACGCATCACCGTTGCTGTCGTCCAATCGCAGCGCTTCCTGTTTGACTCGGGTCTCTTCTCCCTTGAGGCTGGGATGGTAGGGGGTCTGGAGGGGTGGAGCGACGGGCTCGGGGCTACTGGACAGTGAGGAGTGCTCCGAGGGCATCTGGGGGGAGGGCAAGCCTGCCATGGCGAGGGCACCTGGGTACACCACGCCCGCCGAGGACAAGGGCAGCTGGGCCTGTTGTCTGGAGAAAACCACAACACAACAGTTAGTACAGTTTAATAACACAATATAATGTAGAAATCTGGAAGAATAAAAGTAAATCCATCAGATGCATCATACAGCTCCTTTTACAGTCAACACAACGTGCTTTATAGTAAACTCAGACCACAAAGACAAGTTACACAACGGTAAGGGAAAACTTATGAGGAAATACTTTATCCCACAGTTGAAGTGTGTGTGTGTGGTTTTGGTTGGTTACTCACTCACCCCACAGTGAAGTACTGTCTCATCTCCTGCCGGCGGTTCCTCATAATGGCCTTGTACTCTCCAATCCTCAGCTTCTTCCCGTCCACCAGACAGGTCCGTTTGGGCCGGGGTTTGTACTTGTAGTCAGGGTACTTCTCCAGGTGCTGCTTGCTCAGCCGGGCCTGCTCCTCGTAGTACGGCTGCTTCTCCAGGTTAGTCATGGACTTCCAACGAGAACCTGGAGAGAGAGGGTGGGTGGGAGGGAGAGATGGAGAGAGGGAGAGAGGGTGGGTGGGAGGGAGAGATGGAGAGAGGGAGAGAGGGAGGGTGGGAGGGAGTGATGGAGAGAGGGAGAGGGAGGGAGGGTGGGAGGGAGGATGGAGAGGGGAGAGAGGGTGGGTGGGAGGGAGAGATGGAGAGAGGGAGAGAGGGAGGGTGGGAGGGAGTGATGGAGAGAGGGAGAGAGGGTGGGTGGGAGGGAGAGAGGGAGAGAGGGAGAGAGGGTGGGTGGGAGGGAGAGAGGGAGAGAGGGAGAGAGGGTGGGTGGGAGGGAGAGATGGAGAGAGGGAGAGGGGTGGGTGGGAGGGAGAGATGGAGAGAGGGAGAGAGGGTGGGTGGGAGGGAGAGATGGAGAGAGGGAGAGAGGGAGGGTGGGAGGGAGTGATGGAGAGAGGGAGAGAGGGTGGGTGGGAGGGAGAGATGGAGAGAGGGAGAGAGGGTGGGTGGGAGGGAGAGATGGAGAGAGGGAGAGAGGGTGGGTGGGAGGGAGAGATGGAGAGAGGGAGAGAGGGAGGGTGGGAGGGAGTGATGGAGAGAGGGAGAGAGGGTGGGTGGGAGGGAGAGATGGAGAGAGGGAGAGAGGGTGGGTGGGAGGGAGAGATGGAGAGAGGGAGAGAGGGTGGGTGGGAGGGAGAGATGGAGAGAGGGAGAGAGGGAGGGTGGGAGGGAGTGATGGAGAGAGGGAGAGAGGGTGGGTGGGAGGGAGGGAGAGATGGAGAGAGGGAGAGAGTGAGAGAGAGAGAAGGGGAAAGAGAGAGAGAGAGAGAGAGAGAGAGAGGGGGAAAGAGAGAGAGAGAGAGAGGGAAAGAGAGAGAGAGAGGGGGGAAAGAGAGAGAGAGAGAGGGGGAAAGAGAGAGAGAGAGAGAGGGGGAAAGAGAGAGAGAGAGGGGGGGAAAGAGAGAGAGAGAGAGATGGGGGAGAGAGAGAGAGAGAGAGAGAGAGAGAGAGAGAGAGGGAAGAGAGTTGAAAGCAGGTTAAGTGTTGTCCTCGTTCACTGTGTCCATCTCATCAGAGTTCAAAAATGAGTACCTCATTCTGTCCTTTTAACTTTATTGACACACACATAAGTGCGCAAGCAGACACACATTCCGACACACACAAGTGTGCGAGGAGACACGCAAGCAAGCACACAGCAAGCACGCACGCAATGTTATTTAAATACAACACGTCCAATATGTTCACAGCCTCTTTGCAGAAGGCCTACCAAATTCTAAACCACCAAAACACATCTTCTCCAATCTGGCTCTTTACAGTATATCTGGCTGCAGTGTATAAGTGTGCCTGTGTGTCTATCGTGCTCTGGGCCCAGTGTGTGTGGTGTGTGTGTATCTGGGCTGAATTGACACTCTGTTACTACTGTCTGTTAATGGGTAAAAGCTGTCTGTGCTGGCCTGGTCAGCTAGCACACTCCTTTCCTTTCCCTTCCCTTCCCTGCTGGAATAGAAAACTCCTTCTGTTAACATTCGAGAGCGAGCCCTTATTAAAACCAGATTTCCCAGTGTTATAAAACGTTTAGGAGCTCTTTAAAATGTCAAACACAATCCCAGAGGTCTGGGGAGAATGTCACAGACTGGAGTGCTTGTTTAATGCATAATGAATTATATCATCGTCGTTGAAGCTCTCCGTTCTCTCTCCAGAGCTAGTCATTAAGCGCTAGTTCCACAATACCGCTTCTTGTGAGGAACGGGGGAACAGTGTGTGTGTGTGTGTGTGTGTGTCGTGTGTGTGTGTGGATTGTGTCGCGTCTCTCTCCCAGCCGTAGACGTCGTGTGTCTCTGGGGACCCCGCTAGGTTCCCAGCCCTCTGTCTCAGTAGCGCTGCTAGCTAACTACACTACAGATGTTCAGGCAACCAGAGATAAGGACGGGACAAAAGATGCTGTCAATCAGAGTGCTGCTGTCACAAAGAGAGACGGAGGTACGGTGTGCGATAGGGGCCACACAGAGCACAGTGACAATGACTGAGTACTGATGTGGTGTGGCTAGGGAGGAAGGGAGAGACGCACACACAAACAAGAAAGCAGACAGGCAAGCATGCATACACACATGTACATGGAGATGTAATTTCCATAGAGAGGACTTGAGGGGAAGAGGGCAGACAGATCATGTATTCTTCTGCACCTGAGGAATGGAGAGAGAGAGAGAGAGAGAGAGAGAGAGAGAGAGAGAGAGAGAGAGAGAGAAGAGAGAGAGAGAGAGAGAGAGAGAGAGAGAGAGAGAGAGAGAGAGAGAGAGAGAGAGAGAGAGAGAGAGAGAGAGAGAGAGAGAGAGAGAGAGAGAGAGAGAGGAAGAGAGAGAGAGAGAGAGAGAGAGAGAGAGAGAGAGAGAGAGAGAGAGAGAGAGAGAGAGAGAGAGAGAGAGGAAGAGAGAGAGAGAGCGGAAGAGAGAGAGCGCTGCCTGGCTGCAACACAAGGGATCAGCTCAATCAGGTTAACACGCATTCGCACGCCTCTCTCCCTCTCTCTCCCCTGGTCTTCCACCTTCCACTCTCTCTCTATTCTTCCTTGAAAGGCAGGCAGGCACACTCCTTCTCTCCCCTCTCACACCCCTCTCTCCCTCCTCTAGCCGTCTGGAGGGGGTCTTAGTCTTACCGAGGATTTTGCTGATGTTGGAGTTGTGCATGTCGGGGAAAGCCTGGAGAATCTTCCTCCTCTCATCCTTTGCCCAGACCATGAAAGCATTCATGGGTCGTTTAATGTGCGGTTCGCTGTTGCCTCGGCCCCGGGCCTCACGGAACATCCTGGAATCAGACACACTGGGGCTGCCTGTGGGAGGGAGGGGGAGAGAGTGGATGTAAACACATACATTAACACAATCCAACACACTTCTTCATATATGCATACAGTCTTAAACACACACGCACGCACACACACACACACACACACACACACACACACACACACACACACACACACACACACACACACACACACACACACACACACACACACACACACACACACACACACACACACACACACACACACACACACACACACACACACACACAGTTTAAGACAAAGCACAAACACATCTTTGTGCACACACACAATCACACACCATCTGAGTCTCCACTCATGGTGAAGTCCATCATGGCGTGGCTGAACTTCTCTCTGTCCTCTGACTGCTGCTTCAGCTGGTGGCTCAGACTCTCCAGAGCTGCCTTGTCCTGGAGAGGAGAGAGACACACAGTCAGTCAATCAGTCAGTCAACATGGACACCAATCAATCAATGTTCTAGAGACAATCACTCAATCTTTAGACACATTAGACTGCCTTGTTTTCAGGGGGGAGAGAGACACAGGCGTCAGTCAATCAACATGTAAGGTTAACATATCAGTCAATAACCAGGCTATAAAGCTATAGATCAACACGTGTAGATACTGTATGTTGGATGTGTGCCAGAGGGTGTGTGTACCTGTGTTGTTAGGCTTGCTTAGTGGGGGCAGAGGGCATAGTTAGTTGGCACTAAAGCATTGTGCTCTGGTCTTTAACCAGCCTGTCTATGTGGCAGGGTGGAGATAAGAGGGGCAGAGGGCAAGACTGGCACTAAAACAGGTAACAGCTGATGTCATTATGGGAATGACATTGAGATTGTGTTTGTGTCCATCTGCTATGATTGGATGTGTATGAGTATGACTGTGTGTGTTTTATCCCAGCAGCCAACTGCATGCTGGATGTCTCTCTCCCCCTCTCTCTGAGGCCCTTGGGGTCGATCCATTAGAGAGAGAGGCGCTCCACACACACACACACACACACACACACACACACACACACACACACACACACACACACACACACACACACACACACACACACACACACACACACACACACACACACACACACTGCACGACCCCCTGCATATTTATTACAGACAATAAAAGGCTGATTGACTGTCCTAATGCAACCAGCTGAAACACACACACACACACACACAGACCCCCCCCCACACACACACACACATACACACACTCTTCCCCAAACCCAGAGCCTGCATTTACAGCTTAATTATACGATTAGAATCCATCCCAAAAGCCGTGCATCTTTAAAAACATCACTCCAGCCCTGGCCTAACCATTAGGAGATGGCCCAGCCAGACTGGCACCAGCCTAATCAAATGCATGTCTCTGTTTTACAGCACTACAATTTAATTGTTCAGCAGAGATAATTCATCAGATTTGAATAAATATCATCGCTAAAGAGAGGGAACGAGCGAGCCCGAGAGAGGGGGAGGGAGCGAGAGTGGAGACAGTGAGGAAGAGAGAGAACAAGCGAGAGAAATGGGATTTGTCTGCTTGAAACTATTTCAGGGAAAACTGCTGCAGAGATGACTTGCGGTGAAACAAGTGACACCAGAAAACCCCCTGTCTCTTTAGTAAAACACTGCTAGCATTGATCGGTGTCTGTGTCATTGTATGTATGGAAAGTTCACTGCAACCTCAACGCCAATCAATCCCAAACCATTTAAAGGGTTGAAGAAGGGTTTATTGATATCAATAACCACTTAAAGTCCTACTGGCTGAGGGTCTACGGATAATAAAACAAACATCATTTCTAGGACATAACAACGGTAGAGAAAGACAGCATGGCTGTGTTTGACCCGAAAGCCTCTCGCTAAGTCAGAGTTGTAAATAAGTTGAGGTGTGGAAGTCGTTTAACAAACTGAAAGCAAAACTATTCATTGTAATTCGTGTCGTTTGACTAATAAACGACACTAGGTACTGACACCCAGGCATCATGTGTTACAGTGGTAACCTTCAGTCAGTGTCCAGTCATGAGTTATAGTAAAGGAGCCAACCTACACATTGTGTTATAAGTCAAATGATCATGGTCTGCTCTATTTGAAACTATACAGGGCTGAGACTGGCCGACTGAGAGGAGAGGAGGATTATAATTCTAATGTTGTTCATCCAGCTTCATCCATCCACCCAGCAATCATCCAGCTTCATCCATCCACCCAGCAATCAGGACAATTATAACCCCAGGGGATTAGGGGCGAGCTGGGCAGAGAGTAGTGGACCTGTCAGGTCCCTATGGAGCTATGGCTATGGGGTTCACATTGAAAGTCAACTCTGAATAAATTACATGCTTTAAATAAAAAAAAATGTCCATTTTAGGTATGAGACTCTGCAAATGTGACAGGAGAGAGAGAGGGAAGACAGAGAGAGAGAGAGAGAGAGAGAGAGAGAGGGAGAGAGAGAGAGAGAGCTGTTGAATGTCAGCAGTGCAGATGCTCTTTAAGATCCAGTACGTTGCCGTGCTTGTGTGTGTGTGTGTGTGTGTGTGTGTGTGTGTGTGTCTGTGCGCTTGTGTGTGTGTGTGTGTGCCTCTGTGTGTGCACCAGCTGACTCCCAGTGTGTTTAACAAATAACCACAATTTAGCCACGCTGCCGAGGAGCGGGCGCCGTCACTTCGCATTAGCGTCTCCTCGACGCTTTGCTAGCAGGCTCCCCGTGCCCTCCTCCTGCACCCCCTTGCCTCCCCCGTCTCCTCCAGCCTCCCCAACACCCACCCTGCCCCCAGCACGCCACACGCACACGCACACACACACACACACACACACACACACACACACACACACACAAACACACACACACACACACTACCTCAGCCAAGGGTTTCTCTAACTGGCCAATTTACCTGTATTGCTCTTATTACACAGGTGATTGACAATTATGACCGTTTCGATATATACAGACATAATGTTGAATTCCATTTCATCTTAATGTATCGTGTTATATCATATTACAATACATTGTGTTGCAATATATTTTACAAAGGTGATTTATACTAGAATATGACATTACATTTGAACATATTGTATCATATTACATTACATTGTAGGATAATATAGTATATTGTGCATTGCAGTACTTTGTAGACAATCTTATCTAGAGAGCGTCTGGGGATGTAGGGTTGGTCAAGTGCAAGTGCAGGTTCAGTGTTTGTATTTATTTATTATTATTATTATTATTATTATTTTTAATCATAATGTCGCTACTTTTCTAGGGTGGAATTTATTCCTAATTCTTAAATATAATGTCATGGTACAGGGTTATCTCCTGTTACTAGTATGATGACAGAAGGCATGTTGTTGTAATAAAAGAATAGTTGTAAGGTTAAGGATGTACTAACATATCTGACCTTGTCGGAGCGCCCGTTGTTCAGGCTGAGGTTGTTGACGGCGGCCACCTTGGCGTCCAACACCTGCTGTTCTCTCTTCAGCTGCTCCTTCATCTGTCTGGCCTCAGCGAAGGCCTTGGTCACGGCCTCGTGGTCGTTCAGATAGCCCCCGGAGGACAGGGATGACAGCAGGTCTGAGAGAGATACACAGAAGAGCATGTTCCTATTTAATAACTCAATGAGGGGACATATCAGGAATGAGTTTTTTATGGATATATACACTACTGTACAAAGTTAAGGTCACTTAGAAATGTCCTTGTTTTTGAAAGAAAAGCAAACATTTTTGTCCATTAAAATAACATCAAATTGATCAGAAATACAGTGTAGACATTGTTAATGTTGTGAATGACTATTGTAGCTGGAAACGGCTGATTTTTAATGGAATATCTACATAGGTGTACAGAGGCCCATTATCAGCAACCATCACTCCTATGTTCCAATGGCACGTTGTGTTAGCTAATCCAAGTTTATCATTTTAAAAGGCTAATTGATCATTAGAAAACCCTTTTTTTTTAATTATGTTAGTCCAGCTGAAAACTGTTGTACTGATTAAAGAAGCAATAAAACTAGCCTTCTTTAGACAAGTTGAGTATCTGGAGCATCAGCACTTACAGGTTCAAAATGGCCAGAAATAAAGACCTTTCTTCTAAAACCTAAAGACTATTCCATGCGAGAAATTGTGTGTCTGTGTCTGAGATATGGCTTTTTCTTTGCAGAGTCGCCTCTTCACTGTTAACGTTGAGACGGGTGTTTTGTGGGTATTATTTCATGAAGCTGCCAGGTAGCCTAGGGGGCGGTAGGTAGTCTAGTGGTTAGAGCATCGGGCCAGCAACCAAAAGGTTGCTAGATCAAATCCCTGGGCTGACAAGGTAAAACCCTGCCATTTCTGCCCCCAAACAAGGCAGTCAACCCAGTAGGCCATCATTGTAAATAACAATTTGTTCTTAACTGACTTACCTAGTTAAATAAATGTTCAATGCAAAAAAAATTATGGACAAAAAATGTGCTTTTCTTTCAAAAGCAAAGACATTTCTAAGTGACCCCAAACTTTTGAATGGTAGTGTATACTGTATATACTGTATGTGTGTATTTTAGTTTACAAAAAATGTAATTAAAATAGAATTGACTAGAACTTTGATTGTTGGTTGTTCAACTGTAAATCTGTTTGTCAGATTGCAGATTGCTCCAGCTCTTTTAGAGATAAACTATTTGGATGTAAACAGTCTCTAAGGCCATCCAGAATAAACACTGTCCTTAACCCCTGTGAGGTAAATACATGACCAGACACACAACCACAGGGGAAACACACACACACATGCAGTCGTACACTCACCCGGACACAGACTGACCAGTTGACTGCTAAGGCTGTGTGTGTGACCCGTGGCCAGGTCGGCTCTCTCTCAGCCTCCACTGAGAGACGTGTGTATGGGTGCGTGTGACCTTCAGATCACACGCACCCATACACATACAGACACCCTTGTCAAAACCCTGCCATTTTAAGTCTGGATGTTATTTCCCGTGGTGAACCTCACTCCCACCCAGCGGCAGACAGAAACACACGCAGAACGGTAAACACAGTGTACAAAGGCATCCTGACAGACCATCTTAAAGCCCATTCCCTCAAATCTCAAATCTCCACATCATTCAGATGTATTGAAAAGCCCCAGCATTCCTCCCGAAAGGGGATACAGGTTTTTTTGTTGTTGTTGCACAAATACACACACATGCTTGCTCGCTCGCTCGCACACACACACACACACACACACACACACACACACACACACACACACACACACACACACACACACACACACACACACACACACACACACACACACACACACACACACACACACACACACACACACACACCTCCTTTCCGCCTGCCTGTCCACGCAAACACACACATTCCCTCACTATCCATTTAGTCTTTTTCATCCAAAAGCTCATGGGATTCTTTGAAGAGTAGAAATGCGCAGGCGGCACCCCGGAAGATTACTCCTATTAAACCCAAAAAGCCTGCTAATTTGCCCCTCCGGAAACATCTGCCCAACACATATCAAAGATGATTCTCTGCTTCTTTTCAGCGTTGTTATTTGTGTTATTGCCGCAGCTTAGCGGACGGAGCGGCAGCAGCATCTGCTGTGAGACTGTGAGAGGCGGGAGGTCGGAGGGAGGGATGAGTGATGAGGGAGGCCGTGCTATCGCTCTCTCTCCATCTCTGGGTTAACAAAGAGCTGCTCCAAGCTTATGGCCCTTTATCTGTCACTAATCCCTCCTGCTAATGCCATCGCAGGCCAGATTACACTCTCAGATTTGTAATGACAGAGGAGTGAACTCTTACAGAAGTCATAACGGCAAAATTGGATGCAGAGGGCTGGAGAGAGAGAGAGGCCGGTGTTGTGGGCTGTGATGGCTGTCTTGCTGGATGGTAGTGGGTTTTAATCTGGATTCAATGTGTGTGTGTGTGTGTGTGTGTGTGTGTGTGTGTGTGTGTGTGTGTGTGTGTGTGTGTGTGTGTGTGTGTGTGTGTGTGTGTGTGTGAGCAGAGATGTACTGTGTCTGCGTTCTTCTCTCTTGTTATGTGTGTGTGAGTGTGTGTGTGTGTGTGTGTGCACTGTGTGTGAGTCCTTGAGTGTCTGATTGCCAACCTAGGCATGACCCAGATAGGAGGGCTGGGGACAACAGTGAGACCCAGCCAGAGCCCAAACCCTACCCTACCCTGCAGCCTCACTCTGCCCTGGCCTGGCACTAATTATTCAGAGTGGCCACACACACACTGTTGAAATTAGACAGTCACACAGAGTGAGTCTCAGCAGTAGAGGTCACAGACACTGACAGGCATTCAAAGTTCAGTCCTTCAGATCAGACTCTCGGAGACTGTCATTGAGGAGAGGTTGGATTGTGGGAGATAGACTGATAGAGGACAGATGCTGTGAGGAGACTGGACAGAGAGGAGCACGCACACAAAGACAATGAATAATAACCATATGTTATTAATTCCATTGAAAGTCATAACTCCCTGTCTCTCTGTGTTTGACTGCAATAGCAAACGACGTGAATCTTCGTCTGACCTGGTAACACTAACAGGAACCGACGGAAACAGACTGTGTGCCGTGGCAGCAGACAGACACTCATTGTGATCTAAATGAAACGGCTTGCCTCAACATGTTCCATCTGAAATCCATTTGTCAGAACAAAAAACATCTGGGATGTAAATCCACTAATCTACTATTAAATCCTGCGATTTGTTGAAAAACACTGAGATTAGAAAGAATACAAGTTAGAAATGGCTAACTGCTGCAAAAGGAGGAGGGGTGTGTGTATTATAATGTGTGTGTATTATAATGTGTGTGTATATTATAATGTGTGTGTGTATTATAATGTGTGTGTGTATTATAATAGCTGTGTGTGTATTATAATAGCTGTGTGTGTGTGTGTGTGTGTGTGAGTTCTAACAACCGTGTCGTGTGTTTATAATAGCCTTGTGGTCTGTGTGTGTGTCTGCTGTTATTGTGTTATTAATGCAGGTTGTTATGTGTGTATCTTTCTGTAAGAGGCTTGTCTAATCTCATCTGTGATAAGTCCCGCCTGTCACACAGCTACTCTATTCATCTGAAAAACACACTCTCCTCTTCCATCACTCCATTTCCCCTCCTATCCTTCACACTCCTCCATCTCTCCACCTCCTCCTCCTTTTCCTCCTCCTCCTCTTCCTATTCAAACTCCCGCTTAACCATCCCTGCCTCTCTGGCTAATAAACGCTTGACAATAATATACCCTACAGGCATACACAATGGGAAAACATAGCCTACACTAATTATAGCATTTTCTTTTATTTTGTATTCATTTGTTTTGTTTTTTGTTACTTTTAACCCCTTTTCTCCCCAATTGGTAGTTACAGTCTTGTCTCATCGCTGCAACTCCCGTACAGACTCGGTCGAGAGCCATGCGTCCTCCGAAACACAACCCAACCAAGCCGCACTGCTTCTTGACACAACGGCCACTTAACCCGGAAGCCAGCCGCACCGATGTGTCGGCGGAAATATCGTGCACCTGGCGACCGTGTCAGCATGCACTGCGCCCGGCCCGCCACAGGAGTCGCTAGTGCGCGACGGGATAAGGACATCCCTCCCGGCCAAACCCTCCCCTAACCCGGACGACGTTGTGCTAATTGTGCGCTGCCCCATGGGTCTCCCGGTCGCGGCCGGCTGCGACAGGGCCTGGACTCGAACCCAGAAACTCTAGAGCTAGCTAGCTTAGACCACTGCGCCACTCGGAGACCTAATTATAGCATATTTACATGTGTGAACACACATTGTAGTCAGTGAATCAGTGTTTCATGAATACAGTACTTAAAACACTACTTAATGGTGATGTGAGTGAAATAAATGACATTCATGTGCATACTTACTTAAAATATCTACTTCTACTATTATTATTATTATTATTATTATTATTATATTACTACCACTACTTATTCGTTTCTTCCCTACTAATATTATTATTATTGTTATTATTATTATTATTAATATTATTATATTACTATCACTACGACTACTTATTCTATAATGGGTTAAATAATTTCTTCCCAACTAATATTATTATTATTGTTGTTATTATTATTAATATTATTATATTACTACCACCACGACTACTTATTCTATAATGGGTTAAATAGTTTCTTCCCAACTAATATTATTATTATTGTTGTTATTATTATTAATATTATTATATTACTACCACCACGACTACTTATTCTATAATGGATTAAATAGTTTCTTCCCTCGTCAACAATCTACACACAATATCCCAAAATGGTAAAGCAAAAACAGGTTTTTAGACATTTTTTAAGATTGATCAAAATAAAAATAAACGGAAATATCACATTTACATAAGTATTCAGACCCTTTACTCAGTACTTTGTTGAAGCACCTTTGGCAGCCATTACAGCCTTGAGTCTTCTAGGATATAACGCTACAAGCTTGGCACAATGGGAGTTTCTCCCATTCTTCTCTGCAGATCCTCTAAAGCTCTGTCAGGTTGGATTGGGAGCGTCACTGCAAAGCTATTTTCAGGTGTCTCCAGAGATTTGGTTTAAGTCCGGGGTCTGGCTGGGCCACTCAAGGACATTCAGAGACTTGTCCCGAAGCCACTCCAGAGTTGTCTTGGCTGTGTGCTTAGGGTCGTTGTCCTGTTGGAAAGTGAACCTTCGCCCCAGTCTGAGGTCCTGAGCAGGTTTTCATCAAAGATCGCTCTGTATTTCACTCCGTTCATCTATTCCTCTATCCTGACTAGTCTCGCAGTTCTTGCCGCTGCATAACATCCCCACAGCATGATGCTGCCACCACCATGCTTTACTGTTGGGATGGTATTAGCCAGGTGATGAGCGGTGCCTGGTTTCCTCCAGATGTGACGCTTGGCATTCAGGCCAGAGTTCAATCTTGGTTTCATCAGACCAGAGAATATTGTTTTTCATGGTCTAAGAGTCCAGTCCTTTAGGTGCCTTTTGAAAAACTCCAAGTGGGCTGACATGTGCCTTTTACTGAGGAGGGGCTTCCGTCTGGCCACTCTACCATGAAGGCCTGATTAGTGGAGTGCTGCAGAGGAGATGGTTCTCCCATCTCCACAGAGGAACTCTGGAGCTCTGTCAGAGTGACCATTGGGTTCTTGGTCACCTCCCTCACCAAGGTCCTTTTCCCCTGATTGCTCAGTTTGGCCGGCCGCCAGCTCTAGGAAGCGTCTTGGTGGTTCTAAACTTCTTCAATTTAGGAATGATGAAGGCCACTGTGTTCTTGGGGACCTTCAATGCTGCAGACATTTGTTGGTACCCTTCCCCAGGTCTGTGCCTCGACACAATCCTGTCTCAGAGCTCTACGGACATTTCCTTCGAACTCATGGCTTGGTTTTTGCTCTGACATGTGCTGTCAACTGTAGAACCTTATATAGACAGGTGTGTGCCTTTCCAAATCATGTCCAATCAATTGAATTTTCCACAGGTGGACTCCAATAAAGTTGTAGAAACATCTCAAGGATGATCAATGGAAACAGGATGCACCTGAGGTCAATTTCGAGTCTCATCGCAAAGGGTCTAAATACTTATAGAAATAAGTTATGTTTTTCATTTTTAATACATTTGCAAAATACATTTGCTAAAAAGCTATTGTGTGTAGATTGATGAGATTTAAAAAAATATTTTATTTAAAAACAATCAGAAATGTGAAAAAAGTGAAGGGGTCTGAATACTTTCCGAATGCACTGAATATACAGTTGAAGTCGGAAGTTTACATACACCTTAGCCAAATACATGTAAACTCAATTTTTCACAATTCCTGACATTTAATCCTAGTAAGGAGTATCACCACTTTATTTTAAGAATGTGAAATGTCAGAATAACAGTGGAGAGAATGACTTATTTCAGCTTTAGTTACTTTCATCACATTCCCACTGGGTCAGAAGTTTACATACACTCAATTAATATTTGGTAGCATTGCCTTTAAATTGTTTAACTTTGGTCAAACATTTTGGGTAGCCTTCCACAAGCTTAAAACAATAAGTTGGGTGAATTTTGGCCAATTCCTCCTGACAGAGCTGGTGTAACTGAGTCAGGTTTGTAGGCCTCCTTGCTCACACACACTTTTTCAGTTCTGCCCTCAAATGTTCTGTAGAATTTAGGTCAGCGCTTTGTGACTCCAATACCTTGACTTTGTTGTCCTTAAGCCATTTTGACACAACTTTGGAAGTATGCTTGGGGTCATTGTCCATATGGAAGACCCATTTGTGACCAAGCTTTAACTTCCTGACTGATGTCTTGAGATGTTGCTCCAATTTATCCACATAATTTTCCTCCTTCATGATGCCATCTATTTTGTGAAGTGCACCAGTCCCTCCTGCAGCAAAGCAGCCCCACAACATGATGCTGCCACCCCCGTGCTTCATGGTTGGGATGGTGTTCTTCGGCTTGCAAGCCTCCCCCTTTTTCCACCAAACATAATGATGGTTATTATGACCAAACAGTTTTATTTTTGTTTCATCAGACCAGAGGACATTCCCCAAAAAGTATGATCTTTGTCCCCATGTGCAGTTGCAAACCGTAGTCTGGCTTTTTTCTAGCTGTTTTGGAGCAGTGAATTCTTCCTTGCTGAATGGCCTTTCAGGTTATGTCGATATAGAACTCGCTTTACTGTGGATATAGATACTTTTGTACCTGTTTCCTCCAGCATCTTCACAAGGTCCTTCGCTGTTGTTCTGGGATTGATTTGCACTTTTCGCACCAAAGTACGTTCATCTCTAGGAGACAGAACGTGTCTCCTTCCTGAGCGGTATGACGTCTGCGTGGTCCCATGGTGTTTATACTTACTATTGTTTGTTCAGATGAACGTGGTACCTTCAGGCGTTTGGAAATTGCTCCCAAGGATGAACCAGACTTGTGGAAGTCTACAATTTTGTTTCTGATGTCAAGGAACGAGGCAGTGAGTTTGAAGGTAGGCCTTGAAATATATCCACAGGTACACCTTCAACTAACTCAAATGATGTCAATTAGCCTAATCAAAGCTTCTAAAGCCATGACATAATTTTATGGAATTTTCCAAGCTGTTTAAAGGCACAGTCAACTTCTGACCCACTGGAATTGTGAT